>NC_091014.1:26093577-26403577 GCF_041296385.1 Aphelocoma coerulescens | reverse complement strand
CAAGTACCTTCCACACCAGCTGGTAGGTGCTGCTGGGGCACCACTTGCACTGCTGAAGTGTGGACAAATCCATGTGGGTTCATGTTGCACCCTCCTTTTGGAGGTGAAAAGGAGAGTAATTAATTTAAATTACCCAGCTAAATTTACCCCAGGTGAAGTATTACACAGGTTCCCATGCTGATTTAAGTACTATTCCTCAAGCGGGAGAGAGTCACCATGATCTGGGAGGAAAAGAGCTGTGAGTTCTCAGAGAGAACATGGGTGGAGGTGAGCACAGTTTTTGGTCTGTCATCACCATATCAAGAACTTCCTAAGTACAGAGAGAATTTGTTCTTGTAAAGAGCCTTCTTTGCCAAACTGTGCCATTTACATGGCACTGGCTAATTGCTCTGTTGCAGGGCACTTGTCATATCCTGCTTCAGGTTAGCTTACTTGTAGAGGTTTTTTGGTGTTTGTTATTTTTTTCCCTGTGAAAACACAAGCTTTTGATAAAACTGCCTGTGAAGAGTTCAGCTGGAACACAGCCAGCCATCTCCTGTTGGGATCACAGTTTGCATTGCATGTGCTTTCACCCTCATGGCAAGGGAATTCAGTGAGCACAAAAGGACAATTTTCCTCTTTCTCTGATTCATCCTCTAAAACTGTCCACAAAACCATAATTTTTCAAGTGTAAAAAGTATGTACAGGCTGGAAAATGGGTTTATAAATAGAACCTTACACTGAGTAATGACTTTGGGGCACTGAACTGAGAGAGGACAGGCAGAATTTTGGAGAAAGTCATTTGGTTTGGACACTGAAGTTATTTCAAAGTTACAAGCAAGATATTTCTCAGGAGAGGTTCTTTTTTTTTTTTCTTTTTTGTATTGTGTCATCCCTGTGGAGAGCTTTGTGGAATCATAGAGAACCAAATTAGGCAAAGTGCCTGTTATGTAACCTCATGGTTCTTTAAAAATAGTGGAAGCATCACTATCACTAGAGCTTCACCCTTCCCAAAGTTTATGTACAGCACATGGAAAGTGAGGTCAGGAAATAGTGGAGACCATATAATGAAATATAAAGATCATTTTTACAGCAATGCATTGAAATTTGCATAATTATTATCCCGTTTTGACTTTTTAACTTTAGAGAATCTATGTGGGTCAGTTTTCCCTGTTTTAATTAGCAAAATCAAAATAACAAAAAATGGCAATTTCCTTCTTTCAAGCTCAAGTGGACTACTCAGCCTGTAGCAATAATTATATTTTTCAAATGTGAGGTGCCTAATTTAAAATACGAGATTCCCAGTAGTTGCAGAAGTTTTAAGGACAAGAAGTGACAGAAGCAAGTGAGCCTTTTGTTCTTAGCACTTCCCACCCGAAAGTCCTCTCAACATCTAAACTTTGTAGGAATTATGTCACTCTTGTAAATAAATTTCTGTGTCAATATTATTTATTGGAAAATATTTTACCTACTGGGGTAAATGAAGAGCAAGGTTTACTAATCAGATTACTAGCACACTTATTCTAATTTATACGTTCCATGGTTAGCCTTTAAGCCACAGTTGACCTCTTATTTTTTATATTAACTGGAAACCATTCATCAAGTGAGTTACCCCTCTCCTTTCAAATCCACTTGTATTACTAAAAGGTTGAGTAAAGACCTCTGGGGAACAAGGGCAATTTTTGACATGGATCTCAACAGATTAAACTATGCAGGGACAATATAGAATACATTGGAGCAATAACATTATCACATCATAGCCTGATTGAGAGGCATTTCCTTGCATTTTTGTCCTTTTACCATAAGCCAATAGTAGCCACAGGCATTTGACTGGAGAGCCCGGAGGATTGACAGGCCTGGCAGTCATTACACGCTGGATTGAATACTAGATTACTCCAAAGTGGCTCAGGGTCAAGGATCAGTGTGTTCCCTTTTGGCACTAAATGACTTTAATATCCTTACTGTATTAGTCAATTACTTTAAAGCTGCTGCTCTCTGAGCTCTCTCTGCCCCCCTGCAGTTTACTATGGACATTTGAATTGCTCCCATACTTAACCCACACATCTGCTTTTAGCTGTCAAAAGAATAGTGCTACCACTGGAGCTATTGACAATGCAAAATGAACAGAGATACTTGCTGTCAGTGTCAAGTGGCACTTTCTTTCCATTGTTTGTTTTAAATAACTCCTAAATAATGCCACAGCGACACTGTTCCTAACTTAGGAAGAATCCAATGGTGGTTTACAGCCTACCTTTAATTTAATCTCAACATAACCAAAACAAGCAACAGTAAATTATTCTGTCCGCACAGTTAGTTGTTTTTTGGCGGAAAAAAGATGTTTTCCAAAGAGCTGAAGTACTGTGGTAAGGCACAAAATGAAGGGTTGCTCTCTACTCTTGCTTAAATTTCACAACAGTCTCTGTGACTATAGCAAATTACACTGCACTTCTGAATTTATTGGTGCAACACGGTGAAGAATTTTATATCATGGCCACTGAACATTAAAAGGTCTGGCTTGGCTTGGTGTTAAACCAACATGTCTGGATTAAATATGAGCAGAACTGATCTGAATTTTAAAACTGCTTGAAAGTCATGCCTTTAGTGTTTTAGTGAAAGTGATATCACTGCACATGAAAGCACATCTGTCCTGTGGGGCCCAACTTGTGTGTGGTGATGTCATTGGGTTAAAATAGCAACTCAGGACTTTACAGCTAGATACATACAGAAATAATTTTCCTTTATGAATATACCTATTTTCATCTGCATGAGGATAAATGGGCACTGCATCTTACTGGGAGAGCTGTCGACCATGTAGTTTGGTGAGCCCATGTTGCATGTAGACAGTAACATTTTTCCTCTTTTTATATTAACCTATAACATGAGTATAAGGACTGGTTGCTTTGCTCTTCTTGTGAAAAATACAACTAGCATTTTACAAGGAATAGCACCATGCCTATTGCTGCGTGCATCAAATTGATCTGCTTTTTGGACAACCCAAGAAGGATCTGTCATGTCAGTTACCTTTTATTCTTCAGAGAACTGTTAAATATCCTAATGAACAAGGGCTTTGGACTCGTCATTGAGTGCATGAAAAAAAATCAAATTTTGACATACAAGGTGGTGTAACCCAGGTCACTGCTACTGGGAATTCTAAAAGATATGATATCCAGGCTGCCCAACAAATTTAGCAGCATAATGTCCACTCTGACCTGTTTGCCGATGACAAGGCCAAAGAAAAATATAAACCACTGTGCACTGTATCAGAGACGTTTTATCTCCTGGCTTCAGCAGGAAATTTCAGTGGAAATTAAAATTGCTGTGTTAGGAAGTAGATGAAACAACATTTTGAAAAAAAAATTCTCAGTTTCTAAGTGCCTGTCCTTGTTATTCAGGATCTTTAGGAACATAAATATATTGTAGGTAATGGAGCACTAACAGAAGTGCAGATATATGATCAGTTCTAAAATACATGCACACTTGTATGTTTTTCAATACACAAAAATACTTCATATGATTAATTCTGAGTTTTTCCATTTCAGGTAGATACTGCATGTGTTCTTACTCCAGGAAGGCAGACAGGCAGTATGCTGTGGACACTAATATATATTTCGTTTGCAGTGTGCCTCAACTCAGTGGCTAAGCATAATGAATGGTGCCTTGGGGAATGCTCTGAATAATTGTGCTAATTTAAAATTTAGTCAGCAAAGGACCTTAAAAAACTTGATACCTCTTGGTAATGATGCATCATTAGCACTTTTCATTCATTTATATTTTGTTGTGTTTAGGGATTTGGGTATTCAGGAGAAGAAAGGTAGTCTGACAAGAGAGTGATTGAATCAGCCCCCTTGATACCTGGGAGTGACAGAAGGTGAAGTACTGTAGCTGCAGTTGACAACTACTTTAATATGAGCCACTTATAAATATTTACAATTCATAAGTCAATGATGAGCTTCTGTATGGCACATAAATAATACCATAAGTATTTGGCATATTTATTTGGAGCCTGATCATTAGTTGGGAGATAGCTTAGTGTTAAAGAGTTATGGAAACATTTTCAATTAGAAGAGCTTCCTTTGGAGACTGCAGTGCACAGCTTTGAAGAAAATAATATACATGAAACAGGTGAGTTCACACTTCTAGAAAACTGCCATTCTCTCAATCAGGGGAGCAAAACACCCAACTCCAGTGCAATAACATACATAAGATTAATAGAAACTGGCTTCCGATGATTTACTTGGCACAGACACCATAGCACTTAACATATGGCCTTTCTGCAGTACAACGATAAACACATCAGAATCTAGTCAAAAAACAATGAACCCTATTTACTGCACGAGTAATTGTGTTGGGGATATAATTCCTCTTGTTAAGGAATTCTACTAGTAAGTTGATTTTGTAGGCTAAATGAGACACCTCGGGTGCATTATTTTGATCTGACTGCAATAAAAGGCTGCCAGGTTGAAAATTAGGCATCTATGGACTGACAGATTTCAATATTTTTTTTATTCAAGATGGATATTTATATGAAAACTTTTTTGTTTGTTTCTCATATTAAATTTTGAACATTGTTGAAAAGAGAGGGAAAAACCCAAGAGCCCCACACTCCATAAACCACGATCAAATAAAGTGAAAAAGTGTACAGAGAATGCATCCTTTTTTGGGGGTTTGTTTTTTTTTAAAGAAGCTAAAATATCTGTATTTTCCTAAACTATTTTAGGCAGAATAATTATCTGTAGCTTCTGTCTCTTTAGTATGAGTGCATGGTGCAGTGATCAGTGGTAAATACATTAATCAGGAGTGAAAACTAAATTGAAACATTCTGGAGTACATTCTTGGATACATAGAAAGATAAACTACTACTCAGCACAGGTAAAACATAATAAATTACTGTGTTTGTGTGCCTAATTTTTGTGCTTTCTGGACTTTGTCAGCCATATTTTTTTAATATAAGCATGAGGTTTAAATGACCACTTGGGATGGACACTCCTTTCTTTCCATCCGGATGGGTAATGAGAGAGACAACACCTCCAGCCATTATTCCTTCAAGTGCTGAGTGGGAGTGCAGTTAACTTTGATAGCATAGAAGTAAGTACATCTTTTATTGCATAGGAAAAAAAATGTCGAGAATAACCCATTCAGTTTAACATTTTCACAGAGTAATTACACATAAAATTAGCTACCATCAAACTTTTTAGCTACTTTTCCCAATCATATTAACTGCGTACATACACATTTCATCTCGAAGCATGGAAGAATTATTTTAACACGGTAATATTCACAGAAAAAATCTAGAGTGATGTTTTTTTCCATTTTAATTGTTGATAATTTTGGGTTTGAATCACAAACTATAAGTAATTTTTTGGATACTAGTATAGAAAATCAATCTGCAATATCTTGCTCATATCTGTACAATGCAATCACCCATTAATGCAGTTTCAAATATCAAAAAGGTGTTTGTTTTCTGTTTAATTTTTTATGCTCTTTTGTAATAGGAGTCTTCTTGTCATGGATCATCCTGAGGTATGTAAACAACATACGAACTTACTTTGAATGATATATAATCTCCTAATTTTCTCTCATAAAATGACATATACAAATCAAGGAGCTAAAGCATGGAAAGTAACATATTTTGGTCTTGTGACTAATGGTAACCTGGTGCTATTGAATTACTGAACTGTGTCTGAGAACTAATGAGAAAAATTTCCCAGGGGAATCTTTATCCAATGCACTTGGAGAGCACCTTGGGGACTCATTCCGTGTCTGTCACCTTTCCCGTCTCATTGACACTCAGCTTCTTTACCACCATTACTCTGTGCAACCATTTCACTTTACACCTCACGATTAGAATATTAAAAGGAGAGAATACTACACTACTTGCTCCAGATAGCAGAGTTGTTTTTGACACTTAAAATAGAAATTGTCACTGAAATATCACAAGGACATGACTATCTCCAGCTCCAGAGCTCCCATAGAACATTTTAAAGCTCAGAGGTGTATTATTTTGAAGTCACTCATATTTTTTCATTTTTCTTAACCATGTTGTTTTTTCATTTCTTAATTAACAATGAAATACTTTAGGATATGTCATGTCATGTGGACCACAAAAATGATTTCTCTTAGGTAAAATTTGCTCCTGTCATAATAGCAAGGATTGAGTCACTGTTATTGATTATATAATGGTGAATTTTTAAATGAAGGAATAGAAATGTCATTAGCAAAAAGATATCATTTTCTATGTGGTAAATATTTGTTGAAGACTTGTGAAGTCTAAAAACATAAGGAAAACTCTTCAGTGCATGTAAGTGGATTTAGTTTCATTGATTTAAGAACACTGCTGATTTCCCTCAGAGACGATTTGTCTCATATATCTTACATCCATATTTAGAAGAGCTTTGGTATATCCCATTAGGGCCCAAACCTGCCTTCCTGTGAAAAGCTCCCTCACTGAAGTGCACAGAACTACTCTCATGAGTAAGAGCAGGGAGGATTTGGCCTCAGGGAATAAAGCTCAACTTTAAAAAGTTTGAAAAAATCCAACTACATTTTTTAGCTTAAAAAGTGCTCTAATTTCACCTGGTTGGTGATTTCAGAGAGAAGCTAATTAAAGCCAATGGAGAATTTTAAAAATGAAGAAAAAACCACAAATTAGGACAGCAGGGGAAAAATAAGTTTCCTAATTATATATAACAAGGATGTCTTCTACATAGTGCAGTAAATGTTCACCTTTTCTATAATACTGAGATTATGCTGATTTCTGCTGTGTGGCCCAGGGTGTACATACAGCTGCATGTACCCATTGCACAAGTATTTGATTTTATTAAAGAGTTCTAGTTAGCCAAATGTCCATGGGGGTCACATACCGTGACTTCTGTGGAGACTGAGAAGTACTGAACATATTTGACTGCTGATGATATTAACAGAACCTTTTGCCACCAGCGGCTGTTTTTGTCACTTCATTTTGTTGACATTGAGGAAGCGTGGGAAGGGGAGATTATTTTGGCAGGTATTAGGAGGAAGTCAGGCTATATACTGAGTTTGGTTTTGTCTTCTGCCAAAAAAGATCTTTCTGTGGAATTGAAGAAAACATGCTGTCATTCCATCCTGCTTCTTCTGAAGATGATGTGATTTCTGCTGTGGACTCCTTAAGGACATGATGAATGCAGTATTTTCTTCAGTAGTGGGCAGCCACTGGTGTGTTAGAGTAGATTTATCATGTCTTGAAAATATTTGAGTGTACCTATTTCAGCCTTGCATTATCAACAGCTCAGTCTTTCACTATTGACTCAGCAAATATTCTTTGCTCTAAACAAAATGAAAATGCACTCTTGAGGTTCTCTAGAGGATTCTGTCCCCTTCCCATGAATTCTGAGTTTCAGAGGAGAGGTAAAGTAAAATTGGAGACTGATTTAAAAATTACAATATTACTGATAATTACAAGGAATGAAAAAAAACCTCAAAAAAAACAAGCTCTGTCAGGAATTATCAGTCCTCTGATGTTTGATGCAAGCCTTTGATGGTGTGAAAAATACAGTGATGATGACGAATAGGGAAATAATGTTTCTATGTTCTCTTCTACAGTTACTCTGAACCTACTGAAAATACAAATGTTTTAAGTCTTATTTGTTTTACCAGACTGAGTTTAAATAATTAGAACTAGGAATAGTCATGCATGTCTGTGACAAGTGAGGATGAAGCACTTCTGCTCAGATGATCTCCTTCATCTCCACTCTGCGTCCATTCTGCACAGAGGGAAATAAATGAATAAGAAGCAAGGTTGTGAAGAGCTGTATTACGAGCTCTAGCCTGTTCACCTTTATGTTTCTATTTTGAATTGCAGGTCACTGTACTTTATTCCAGGTTCAAACCAAAACACCTTTATCTGTTCTGTTGCTTTAACTGGTCTGAGATCTACCATGCATGAACAGAATGTGAAAGAGGAAGCTAGTTTATGGTTATTTTAGAAAAGCTTTTGCTTTTCACTTCAGAGTGCATAATCTTGAAAAATAAAAGTTTGTGAGCTGGTCTATTTAAGCTTCCTCTTTTTAAATATCTAGATTTAAGTCAAAAAAATATGACAGGTATTTTTGGTTGTTTGGCTTTGTTGTTTTTTTTTAAGCACTAACATATGGTTTACACGTTCCTGTCTCTTTTTCTACATGGCAAAATACAATTCTTTTGAAAATATATAGGGGAAACACTACATGTCAATACTTACAACATCAGGAGACAGGTTGTGAACTGTGTTTCTTTGTGTTTCTCAGAAAGATAATCATGAGTGTGGCAGAGTAAGAAATCTTTAGACTCCTGGTTTTGCAGGAACCATGTGAAACAGATACTTGATTCAGTATCATCTTGGTACTGCTACAGGCAACCAGCTGTTTCAGTAGAAGCTGAGATTTAATATGCATTTAAACATTTTCTCTGTGACCTCTCTCCCACCCGTTAAATTCCTTACTACTGTCTCTTATGAGTTTCTCAGGGATAGTTTTTGATTGTAAGTTGATGAGGCTATGTTAAAGCTTCCCAGTGCTTTGGATACCCAAACCCATGATTTTCTTATGTAGCAAAATGTCAGCTAAAATCTGAGGGCAACTAACATATATGTAGGTACTACTAATTCCATGAATCTTTACTAGTAAACAACACTGATTTGCAGAGACAGTAAGTAAAATTAGGCATGTTTCATCATTTTTCATTTTACTTTACCACCTTGGACTTTAAAAAGGCATCAACTTTATGTAATTTATATGTAATTGTATATATGTATAGATAGAGAAATATGCACTTTTAGAATGAGTCTCTTAAGGCCAAGAAAGTTCAAATGTAATCCTCCCACTGCCACAGATCTGTGTGCAAATTTCCATAAGTTCAAGTAGGGATGTATAAATAGAAGCAGCAGAGCATCTGACCCATCACTCATATTCAGGACGGTTACCCTGTTTCAGATGTTTATGTTAAAGTTACTCTGTTTTGAGCAATTCACATTTTCTTTTGAGAAACTGTGAAGGCAGAGAGTTATTAAGAAATGTGTTATATGAATGTCTATGGGGAAAGGAAAAAAAATGAGTGCAGAACCACTTTCAATACCTCAGTGTCCACAACTAATGCTATGGTGGACAGCTGAGACAAGAGCAGACACTGTGCATTGAAGAGACAAAAAGCTTGCCCTAAACTTTTGCAGACTTGTGAAGGAAAAATATTTTAGTTATAACCAGCTTTTTGTAGGAGTTGAACACTGTGTTGTGAGTATCATGTATTTTGCCTACCAAAGTGCAGTGCTTTGAAGAAAGCAAATCATACATGTTTAAGCCAAATTGGTGTCTCTCAAAATCTTTCTCTGCAAATCCAAGTCATGTCTGAATGTCTTTTTTATTCTTAAATATACAACTGAGAACGTGCAATGAAACACTAATGGAACTGCTTTCTAGTGCTAACAGCAGGCAGGTCTGGCCAAGGTAATAAATAAGATTATATAGTTTTCATAAATAAAGTTTTATATAGTTCAAGGGCCTGATTAGCACTATTATCTGTCATTCTTTTCAGTTTTTGAGATTTCATTGCACCGAGCTAGGAGCTAAACATGTACTGTTTTGATCATTCATCCTGATCTGGTTTGTCACAAACAGCTAAAAGTTCTGCTCTAAATGACTCTGATGGTGTCAGTGCCAAAGCAAACGTGGGGTATATGTTTATGGTCTCCTTTTTATACATGTCTGGG
The DNA here is from genome assembly GCF_041296385.1 of Aphelocoma coerulescens. NCBI lineage: Eukaryota > Metazoa > Chordata > Aves > Passeriformes > Corvidae > Aphelocoma > Aphelocoma coerulescens. The sequence goes on along the minus strand of NC_091014.1, from coordinate 26,393,880 downwards.
GCAGAAGAGCTATTGAAGCAAATTATTTCTCACCCACACAGAGGGTATTTCTTCAATGTCACAGCAGAGGTCATTGACAGGGCAACATAGAGAAGACAGCTTCTGAAGAAGAGTATGCTTACATTTTCCATAATGCTCATCCAACTTTTCTCAAACACTTTCAAGAAAAATATATTTAACCCTTTTATAATTAGCAAATGCAAATAGAAAAATACATCTTTAAAACTTTAAGAATCTGCAATACTAGATGATGTTTGCAAGACTAATCATCACATGCCACTGTAGTTCCACAGTTCTGGTAACAGCTGGAATGATAGATCATTTTGTGTTTTAACAATAAATATTTGTAACTGCTAATCTATTCAGTGAGGCTATATAATTTCTTGTTGATGTTGCTATACTGACCTCTGCAGGCTTTGGAAGTTTGGAACATTGTTTATTGCAGTGTCTGCTGTGACCTATGCAGCTAAACGAGTCTGTAGCACCAGAATACTTTGAGGGCTAAAATACTTACCTGAGAGCTGTATTTCTTCTTAGTTCTAAAAAACAAACTATAAAAGAATTTAAGGTAATGATCTGAAAGTAAATGTTCTTGATGCTCAGAATATGTTAGTCCAGGAAAAGAAAAGTGAAAAAATAGGTATTTAAATAGATCCGTTACGGATGTGGGGGGTTGTGATATGACCAGGTAATTAAGAAATGCAGCCATTTTAGATGAAAATTATTATTCCTGTTAAACTTGCCCCTTAAAATAAATAAATTCTGCTCCTAGATATAATTAAATTAAAAGTTAAATATGTTCAGTATAGTTTTTATCAGTTTTTAACTAAGACAGACACACCAGGATGAATAACAATACTTAAATGATGCACAGTTCCCCATCTTCTGGGTTTCAGTATCTTGAGTTAAAATAATTTCACTGACACAGTACAATGCATGCATTAATCTAATCTGGGTTATTTTCTGTTAAATCCTTACTGCCTTTCTGGAGTTAAGTGTGTTCCTTACATTTATGCATGTCCAAATACAATTTTTCAATTATGGTCTGACACTTCTTTTATACATATATATCATTTTTGTAACTTATATTCATGTTTGGCTGACACACAGAGCTATGCCCTATACCTTGTTTATGTTAGAAACAAAGACCCTCTGAACTGCAGCTCTGTTTATAACTATTTGTGGTTTAACAAATGACAAAATACAGAAGACTTAAAAATCTTGGTCTGGAAAAAATATCTCAGTCTGGTTTATGTTTTCATCTACTTTCCCTACATTTATTGATTTTGTTAACTGTTTCAGCTATTCACTGTACACTTCTCTGACCACATCGTATTTATGTTGTATGCAGGTAACTGACATTTGAAGAAAAACAAAACATACAGGATGAAGTCCTGACTCCTCTGAAAGCTCCCATTGACTTTAGGAAAGCCAAGCATTTTCCTGCTGTATTTTTGTCTCTCTTGCTTCATCTTCAAAATTAAATGATTTCTTTGACAAATTCAAAGTTTATCTAATTAATCTTTTTCTGTAAGATACTGACAGGTTATACTCTGAGACAAACAGACATATGGACATGGACATGGCCATCTCCACTATTTGTGGAAAAAATTGTGCATTTTGGGATGGATTATCACTCACATTGTATTAAATTTTCTGTAGTCCAGTGCTGTTAACCAAGAGATGCCAATAGATGGGCAAAACAGACAACAGGTGGTAGGAGAGGAAAATACACATGCAAAGCTGCAACGCAGTTCTTTAAATATTTGGCTTAACATTCACTTCCTCAGTTTTATTTTTTTCCCGTTTTTAGTGTTGTCAAAATGAATGATCTGAGATAACTGGTGATTTTGTCTGAGAGAAGAAAGATTTATCTGCAACATTTGCATTACAAAAGTCTCTGTATCATAATCTCCTAACTAAACTAAGTTCTGGTCATCCTCTTGTGCTGATTCCTGTGGTGTTCAGAGGTCTGGATGAAGGATAAATTTTTGCGCATTTATAGGCTGCCAATCCCAACTGTTCTCATCCAAATCAAGACCAGTGTCAGCAACGATAGTAAAGTTTCTACAGAGCAAAATTCTGGCACACACCTAATGTTCTTCAGTTACAGAAATGCAGTCAATCTATGGTCTAATAGACCAAACTAGGGCTAATCAGAAGTAGAAAAGACACCAGTACAGATAGTGAAGAATTTAATCCCTCAAAATGAAATGTTTTACTCCAGAGATCTGCTCCTTTTGCTCCACACTGTTTGCTAATGTTAACATAGCCACATTGTTTTGCTAAACAATATTGACCCCTGCATCTTTATGGTCAGCTGGCAGCCATTGTGAATAAGCAAAGGTAGACTCACTTCTGGCTACCAGCAAGTTTCTATAGGCTGGCAAAGTAAGAAAAGGACAACTGGACAGGGAATATGATTCCCTTCACTTGCCCTTCGCAAAAGGAAGCTCGAGGGAACTGCAGGTAGAGGTAACACAACAGCAGCAATGGCAATTTTCAGTCCATTCTCATTCTCAACCATGCTGCCTACACTGCAAACAGAAGTTCTGAGAAACCTGAACTAGCTTGATGGACTTATGTTATATGGTGTAGTGCAAAGAGGAAAAGCCTAGGTTTTGCTTTAGCAAATGTGTTCTGGTTCTGGAACCCCATGCCTGAAAAATACCTTTACAGCAAGGACTGTTCAGGGCTTGTGCCTGGCCCAGGCACATACTGTTCATGAGCAGGGAGCTGAAGGCTGGAGGCACTTGTGTCCCCATTGCAACAGGGCATGTTAGAGGGCTGTCCCAGGCATGTCTTCAGCTGTAGTTCCACCAAGAAGCAGTGTCTCTAGTACATGCTTCAAGTCTCCAAGTATAAGTACAAAGCAAACTGGAACCAGGAAAACTCTCCAGTGCACACTAAATTAATAACCTAGATTCACCCTAAGCACAGGTATCAGAACAGTTTAGCTATGTCAGCATAACTAACCAGAGGATTATGATGTGACTGTTTTTCCTAGGACATGTCAGGACTGTTATGACACTCATGTAACTGTTAAATTAACCTGGCTGGAATTAACCTGGAATATAGGCTGGAGGACCACTGAAAGTTAAGATAAGTCGTTCATTTTTTCTTTTGCTACAGTTGCAGTTAGATAACACTGTAAATTCCAAAGCTCTATAGAAATGAAACCCGTAGTATTTGAATTGTGGCTCTTTGTGTATTGATCCCAGATTACAGCACCTGGACAAGTGGTCTGAGAAACCATCAAAGCCTTCTTTGGACCGTCAGTCTTGATTGCTTGGTGTGCACATCAGGTCTATATTGTAATGTGAATAATCATTAAGTGTTACAGTCCCACACTTTTCTGTTTTGATGCAAATTTGGGGCAGGATTGTGGCCTGATTCTGTCAACATAAAGAGCATAGTTTTGCTTTTGCCCTAGAAGTTTCTAATTTATGCTCATTTCTCTCTTGGATCTCTGTGAAAGCAGTTGAGCAGGTTGTCAGCTCCTTTTTATTTTCTAAGCACAAGCCTTGTTACGTTTTGCTTAATCTTCCATCCGTATGGTGACATGTAAAGCTGAAGCTTGACCATTTAAGAGTTCAGCAATACACAGCCTCCCAGCAGGTCCCCCCAGGGCACTGTGTCAGATGGTATTAGCAGAAGAACCAAAGTGAGTGTCCCTGCTGCACTGCTTGGACATGTATAACTGGAGCATTCTGCAATTGCAGAGTACTGTGTGTACAACAAACTGTAAGCTCCCTTTAGACCATAAGATAGCTTTCCACACATGCCCTTAAAACTAAAGTGTGTTCTAAGAAATAGAAGAAGTAAAATGGCAAGTCAGTATAGCAGCATCTTTGCCTATTTCCCCTTTTGAAATCTATTTTCTGATGGGGATGTAAAACTCTCAGCGTAGTGCCAGATGCACCTCATTGTATACTACTACTATGAAAAAGAGTAGTCTTTATGCTATTTAGATGGCACAGAGCAGATACAATAGGGAAAATGTCCCTTTTTGCAGCATCTGTGGTGCTATTTATGCAATAGACTAGATTTGGCACCTCATTACTGATACAAGCAGAAGCATCACCCATCAATCACAGAGATTTTACTCTGCATACTTCAGGGGCTGAACCTGTCTCAGTACTTCTGAGACAGTGGACATAAAGACTTTTTCTGATGTTTTCTGTTTTAAAAAAAAAACCCTCTATAGGATATATAGTGTGCAAATAGACTTTGCACTGTACTCTAACTATCAGCAATGGTGTGCAGGCTGCAATTTAAGGAGAACTATTAGCCTTCTGAGATGTTAAATTATTGGAGGGCATGCAATAATAATAATATGGGAAAAGACAGCACCCTAGTGGGGTGAAACAAAGAACATTTTTTAGCCTGATTGTACACAGCCTCAATAGCAGCACTTCTTGTTCACACAAAAAAGTTCCTTCCTGGGAAGCATGGTTGTTATACAGTGACACTGTATTCTTCTTGCACAATGGCTTTAATTTGGCAAAATACCTTACTCACACCTGGGTCTTTGAGCAATTGTATGGTCTCACCCGAGCTAAAACAGAGCTCAGAGTTAGGCCCATCCTTAAGAGTTAATCCAAATATGATCTCTAAATTTTGTTGGCTTTCACACTCTCTGACACAAGGAATTGGATCTACTTTAATTTAATATATCAGTTTGGGGTTTTTTTTATTATTTTTTGCTTTAACTGATCTTGGTTATTTTTTAGATCTTCAAAGAATCTAATACAACTTTTTTAATTTAATGTTATTGATGCCAGGAATTTTTTATTTTTTAGCACAGTTTACAACCAAGCTGACCACATGGGTCATCCAGTTGTTTGACAAATGGCTGAAAACTGGTGTGGAGAGAAACCTATTGTTGTGAAATTATCCTCTACTTACTTAGACCATGAAAACTGAGCACAGACTAAACCCAATTGAAAAATTAAACATTTTAACCACAAAATATGAGAGAGAAATAGCGTAATCTGGACATGTACTTGTGGAGTTGTCTGACCCATTGATATGTAATGGCTCAAAGTATGGGCCAAGATAACTTCTGTCTTTCTTTTAAATACTGCTGGAGTGCTGCGAGCACGTTTCCTTGAATTCCCTATCCCATAATAAGATAAAAAGAAGTGAATGGGAAGCCCTCCCGCCTCAAACATTAGAAACAAGTAATCAATTGATCAAATTAACTTTTTCTTTGTGCCCTAAGATTAATTTAGACATTTTTAAAAAATAAAATATTTACATAAAGTGAATGTATTTTGCGGGTGATAAGTGAAAACTTCAAGCATCTATCTCTTGAGTTAAAGGTCTTTGGGCACAAGATTAAAGAGTCAGATAATATCTTCTGGTTCTGAATGAAAGGAAAATTAAAGGCCTACTGCCTTGAATAGAAAGATTGTCCATTTATTTTTTTGCCTTTGTAAGCTTTTAGGGCAACAGACATCCTGCTATAGTGTCAACAGTAGCAACATGGAACAAGTTGAGTCTTTCAAAGGAATGGTGTGTTCAGCAAAACAACTTTTTAACTACTGTAATTTTGTTTTCACAGAAATAAATAAAGTCCAGTTTTATATTGCAATATGTAGCCAAGAACAGTGGACTATAGCAGTGGTTTTGCCTATTTCCACTCCTTTCTCTGAATATCCTGGCAAACCAGTTTGTTGACTATAGCCCTCAAATACTGATGAATTCTCAGCTCATGTTAGCAAATAGTCAGTGCTCTTGGCTTCACTAAAAAAACACTGCTCTTAGTCTACAAAAATTAGTTGGAAAAAATGTCTGGATTTGTACTCACTTGTCTTTCTTCCTGTAGACTTACATTTTATCAGTTGAGAAAGAGTACTGCTGCCTGCATAGGCATTTGTGACTGGCCTTCTCTCCCATCCCAAAGTCTGAGTAAATATCTAAGGATATTAGAGCATTTCTATTATCGTCTGTTATGTAGATTAGTCTTGATTTAGATGCTCGGAGCTCTATTCAGTGATATGAAATATTATAATTTTGGCTACTCATTTGCATTTGTTGATCTTATTTTTAAGTATCTGAATATTTCCTTAGTCTTCTATTTTGCTCCAGAACTGATATAAATGTTGCCAAGGGACTTTGACCTTTTCCATAGAAGATGAATGTTTCATAGATGAGAATACCTGGAAAATAGAGGACTTGCACAGCTGTGTGGTTAGGTGCATAATATGGGCACCACAATTGGCAATACATTGGACAGAGAAATAGCAGACTTCTATGATTTAACAAGAATTGTGCAAATATGCAGCCCTTAATGCCATTTATGAATTAATCAAGTGTACAAGCACCTCTTATGAGGACTTCATATCAAGTAAGGAATTCGCCTAGGGACATAATACTAAAAGACCCCTACAAAACTCATTAATAGGAATTACAACTTCCAATTTTTAATTTAAATATATAATAGAAAAAGAAACAAGCTGTGTTAACTTTCCACTGGACTTGAATTAAAGATAATATAATGCAGGATTTACAAAGTTTTAAAAAATGCTGAATAAATATGTATTTTATATTTAGATAGCACCATTCCACCAAGACATTTCAAAAAGTAATTTTGACACTGATGAAAATAACATTTTGCCAGGTACTTATTTTGGGTACAAAAGACTTCATTTTGTTGTCTTTACTGACAAATTCTTTTCTCAGGAGGCACAGTATGGTCCAATAAAAACAAGAGAATGGTTAAGTAGGATGGGTCCATTGTGACTCACCTGCCTTTACATCCAGCTCTTTCACAAGGTGGAAGAAAGAAGTTTAGCTTAACCTTTGAAACAGGAGCAAATTTAGGTAAAGTTGTCTAAAGTCACTATATTTTTACCTGGCTATTATGGAGGTACTTTTAAGTGCTACCAGGCAGTTCAGATAACATAAAAATTCCAATACTGCCTTCGACTCGAGTCAAGGGTACACTTAAAGAGTTATTAGCACCCAGCAAAGTGTGTTAAGTCTGACATTCATGATGTCTCAGTTATTAAATAGATACTAGTACACGTACTGATTTTCTTATAAAACTTAATAATGATAATGACCTTTCCATTTAGAATCAAGCTTTCAATGCTGAAAACACCAGCAGATTTATAGAATTTTATGCTAGACGCAAATTACAGATCATTGTCAGTTTTTCATATATACAGAACTTGAAATGTATTTTTCACTTTTCATCTTGAACATTCATGTGTCATAATGACCATCAAATGTATATATTTCTGTGCATAGCTAACATAATTGATGTTACACTCAATTTATCATTTGATTTAGTGCTCCTCTGCACCAGTGCATTATTCCACTGGGGTGATCTGCACACAATAGTGCCTTTAAATGTTAAAAAAAGATTACAAAAAAATTGTGCCAGGGACTCTGCTACTGATGCCAAACAACAGAGTAGATGACTTGGATGGCAAAACATCATCCTCAAGCAGACTAATATATAAATCTTTTTGGGTAAAGAGTGAAAACAGACACTGAGGCTGTCATTTTGCCACTCACACTTGTGACACTACTGCAGGGATTTTTCTTTTTGGATACACTGAAGGGTGATAGGGTACACTCATAAAGAAAATGCCAGATATTGCTAAATACTGCAAATAATTTGACCTGGAGCACTGAGCTTAGTCAAAATTAGTGATTTCAAGGACCAGGTTTTCATTTACTAAAAAATAAACACATTATCTCTGTCTTCAATAAGGCTATGCCAGCCTATTTGAGCCCAGGATCTAGCCCATCTCAATAATGAATGTGAATAAATCCCGTGGGGTTTACAGCAGCTGAGAATTTGACCCCCTGACTCTCTGCTACACAGAGAAAAAAAGAAATAATTTTTAGAATATTTAATATATTTTCTTATGCATGAACCAGGGGTTATTTCTAAAACAAACAAGCAAGACTCTCTGCTTCAGCAGAGATGATTATAAGCAACAATGAATATGATAGAGACGCACTCTTTTTTTATTTTTCCTTTTTTCCCAAAAATCCTTTTCCCCATACCTCTGTGCAATACTTCATATCCCTTTTAGCCACCACATCCATGTCTGATTCTGTCTCAGTTATCTGAGGGGGCCAAGTTATGTGAGGAATTATTTCTGAATACTGGTACTCTGAAAGGGTGCAATTTATGTGACTTCAAGTTTACTTATATGATAAAAATAACCCTTGAAAAGTTGCATCTCTGGTTACTTCAGAAGTCCCTACTTAATGCTGGGGATTTTAAAGCACACTATACAACTTTAAGGGTGGAAATTATCCACCTGACCTCAGGGATCTGAATTAATCTGAACTTGTCCCAGGGAAAAATGGAAGGGGAGAATTCATTTCACTTACTTGTGACCCCTACCCAAGGCTGACATTAATTGCACCCCAGTTTTTCTCCACTGACTATAAAGGAAGACTTGCAGAGATGCAGATGCCAATATTTGTCAAATTCCAACCTAACCTCTCCATTCTCAGAGAAAAGGAAAATTCCCTCATCTCCCCCAGGATGACCCTGTCTTAAAGGACCGAATCCTCCAGGATGCTCTATGATATGCTTTTTAACAGCGTTTATTCTCAATTGCTTTAGGATCAAGAGTCAAAGATGAAAGATGCTTGCTATGGATTGGGCAAGACTTCTGAGGAAGGGGTAAAGAGATCAAAGAAAAGGGTGAAAAATGTTGTCTCAGGAACTGGATAATACCATGCCAGCTATTTCCTCTTGTGGAGAAGACAGAGCTTGTCATTGGGTTCCCACAGAGAGCTCACAAAGCAAATTTTACTTGTTCTGCCCGCAAATTTTCTGAACAATGAGTACCTACTCCAGGTGATAGGAGTTAAAGCTTATACCTCATTCACATAATGTAATGTTAACACAAGAATAAAGAAAGGTTCCAAGAAAGTGATTCTGAAAGATCTGAGCATTTTCTTCCCATACACAGGACCTCAAATGACTATTAAATCACCTAAGACCAGGCAGTGAAATGAATGGCATCCTTCCTCTTTTGAAAAACAACGTGCTGGTGTTCTATGTTTAGGTATCATGATGCCATCCAGAAAATTTAAGTCTATATATGATCCAGTCTCAAAGCAATCAGGTCAGCTAAAAGCTTGCAAAAGTGCATTTCTTGATCATGTTTATATCATTACATAAAGAAATAGCAGTTAAAGATTTCAGTGAAAGAAGCCAAAAGCCTTAACACATGAACACAGTGAATGTAAGAAGAGAAGCACAGTTAATATTTCGATTTAAAGTAACAGGAGAGTGTAAAAATACTGAAATTTTTATCTTTGAGGAGCCAACTGTTTTTGCTTTACAGAGAATCGTGAGTTCTCTTTTTACAGACACTGGAAACTGCTAAGCATTAACAGGCAAGAGTGGTTTACACAGTGATTGATATTAGCTAATTTTACAAAAATGTGAGAGGGTATTGCTTGTGATGTAATCCATCTAATTATTTTTATTATTTTATCATGGCTGTGGTGGAACTCAGTCCCAGAATCTCAGATCTGGGTAAACTGTCCCATTAAATTTATAAGGGAAACAATTTATAGTGCGGTTTGGGTTAGTTAAAACCAGAAATGTAATGAGAACAAATCCCAGTTTTGAACACTGCTGGACAGGTGGGAAATTTGTGGATGCCAGCTTCTGACCAGGATTTTTAATACATTGGAATAACTGTGTGAAAGAACAGTTCAGCAACTTTATTCCCGCATTTTTGCAGAACATACTCATTTTGAAAATATTATGCTAAAAAATACTGGCCATCTCTGAGGAACTGATCTGTTTATTATTAGTGGGTTTGTATAATAAATGTAGAGTCAGTCCTTAATATTACAGAAAGATCTAGTCTAAACTTAGAAATTCAAAGTTAAAGACGATGTTCTACATTCAATTCATCTTCTGCCACCTTGTTATTGAAGAACATATAATGCTAACATCACACACAGATCTGAGGCTCCACCATTACCTAAGCACAACAGGGTGAGATAACGACAGTGTGTCAGCCTTTTGTTGGTCCGTGTCACAACCTTCACGTTACTTTATGAGAAGAACTGCTGTCAGGGCATTTCAAGTTGCTTTTGAAATAGTGCCAAGAATGAGGAGGCCCCACTGTCCAATTGCTTTTCCAGTATTAACAAACTATATAGGGGAAAAAAAAAGAAGAAATTGCTCAGTTTGCATCTCAGCGCATGAAAAATCCTAAAGTGTTGCAGGGACAATTGATTATCCAGAGGGCAACACACCATTTCTCACTGAAAAAGGCCCTTTCTGGTGTCCTACTGGTTATCTATATGAACATTTCTTCTGTATTTTCCTTTCAACAGCTGAGAAATAAAGAAGGGGTAGAAAATGAGGTTACAGGGAAAAAATCAGGAGAAGACAATGATTCATAAGATAGGGTTTTCAGCCCCTTGTCTAAGGATAACCATTTTGGTTCCTTAGCAATACTCATCATATCAACTACAGCAAATATTTAAGTATTTCTTCATTTGTTTTTAGGGATCTTGTTACAATAGACCACACTCTCTTTACTAAAACTATATTGTCTGAATGAGAGGAAAGTGGCCTTAAATGTAGCTGAGATGTTTTTAGTGAAGTTCTAATTATCCAGAAAAAGTTCCACAATCTCTATTGTGATTCATTACTCTTTGTCACCATGAACTGGTAACATTTACAAAGACAATTAACATTGGAATAGTTTGTTCCCATGAGGGGTCTTTTCACATGGTTAAAGAGAAGTCATAGTGAAGTGATATGTTGGTTTGAATATTTCAAAATATCACTACTTATGCAAATGAAATAGAGATTAGGACTTAATGATTCATAATTTTCAGTAATTTATAGTTGTTGAAAGTTTGAGACAGCCTTTCTTCTGCACAGAAAAAACAATTTAAAAATGGGTAGAGGTTTCTTTGCTTTGGTGCATCATACCATATATTTAAATAAAGAAAAAACAGAAATCTAACTGCCAGTCAAAAAACACACTATTCTCTAGAACCTGGCATATATAAAGTAACTAATTCCATAATATATAATATACAAATATTCTCAGTCCTTGGTCTCTTTGCAGAGGTGTTCAAGCTGTGACTTGTCCAGTCTGGACAGTCTCCTATCTCGTAACAGACTAGAATTGGAAACAATCTTTGCTACTGGGGAATTAAAATAGTTTTTGGAAACACAGGGAACTGTTCTCACCATTATTTTAGCATTTGTTTAATAACTGTATTATAGAGTATTACTTTGTCAAATACTTTGTATTTGCTTGGTGCAAGGTTTTGGTGGCAGGGGAGGTTATAGGGGTGGCTTCTGTGAGAAGCTGCTTAAGGCTTCCCCCATATCTGACAGAATCAATGCCTACTGTCTCTAAGGCAGACCCGCTGCTGGCCAAGACTGAGCCAGTTGGTGAAAGTGGTAGTGCCTCTGGGATGATGTATTTAAGAAGGGGAAAAAAATTGTTACATAGAAGCATCTGTGGCTGAAGAAGACAGTGAGAATATGTGAGAGGAACAACCCTGTAGACTCCAAGGATGAAGAACAAGAGGGAAGAGGTCCTGGAGGAGATATTCACCTTCAGCTGATGGGAAGCCCATACTAGCGCAGGCTCCTGGAAGGACACCTGGACCTGTGGAGAGAGGAGCACACACTGGAGCAGGTTTGTTGTCAGGACTTGTCACACCGTCGGCTGGAGCAGCTGGTTACTGAAGAACTGCCCCTCATAGGAAAAAAGGGACCCCTCACTGGGGCAAAGGATGAATTCCTCTTCCTGAGGAGGGAGTGGCTGAAACAACAAGATAAACTGACTGTAACCCCGATTCCCCATCTCTTTGTGTTCCTGGGAAGGATGAGGTAGAGAATCAGTGCTAAAGTTAGGCCTGGGAAGAAGGGAGGGGTGAGGGGGAAGATGTTTAAGGTTTTTTTTATTTCTCATTTTCTTATTCTGATTTTAATTACTAAAATACTCAAGTAACTTCTCCAAGGCCTTCTTTATGATTTTACCTGTGATGGTCATCATTAAGGGATCTCTCTCTGTCCATATCTCAACTCATCTCTCCCCTGTTCAGCTGAGGAGGGGAAAGATAGAATGGCTTCTGTGAACACTTGGCATCTAGCAAATCACTATAAATCTAAAAGTGAAAGATTCAGTTTTCAGTGTATGAAGAACATGGTGTCTACGTAGAGCCCTGCCAATTTAATGTTGAGAACGGTCATCTATATTTCTAAAGCAAGATCAGTTTAAAATGTAAGCAGAGCTTATCTTAAATTTTTCAACTGACGGGTGATATGGCCACTGACATGGATGGCTGGAAGTGCCTCATTCTGGTATGAGCACTTAGCTCCAACTTATGCTGTATCACATCAAAACAATATCAAATGTGTTGCATTCTTCTTAATCCCTAGATGAGTAAACAGGCAAGAATGTATTCCTTTGTATATATATCAATGTATATATGCAAACATAGCTACATACTTAGATATTCACACAAGAAGAAGGCGGAAGTAGATGCCTCTAGAGGAGACAGCACAGCATCTTATTTTTAGTGGTTTCCAGGACAAGATGATGTGTAATTCAAAGCATTGTCACAAATCATAGAATTCCATTACTAAATAACCCCTTTTACCCTCAAAAATACACAAAACAGATTGTTCCTATTGGGTAGAATAAAAGATTGATTGTCATCTGTGATTAATTTGAACATTTGAAAAAGTTTCATATGATAACCCTGAAGTTTAGTTTGACAAAAGTAAAGACTAGACCATTCTAAAATCATCACAAAGTGTATTCAGTTTTCAGGTCCCAAGTATAGCAGTGAGTTGCAAGTCAGCTTAATTCTGTGCTCTGGAACAAAGAGTAATTTCTGCTGAAAACTTCTCAATGGATATGTAGATGAGAGATGAGATGCCATGTTGCTGAAATATTCAGAAGCTGATACCCATACCAAGAGAAATTCTGTAATGTAAAACATATCACTACCTTATTTTATTTTTTTTTAATTTCTTGCTCTGGGGTTTCTCCCTCAATAAATTGCCTCCTTGACTGCTGGCTTCTGGAAGATCCTTTGGTCTGCTTGGCTTCCCAGCTGCATAGGCTATTCCCAGTCTCTCAGACACAAATAAAAAGAGTTGCCTGTAGCTCTACCTAGCCTGATTGGCACATATGGCAATTGATTAACTACAAGGGACATTGGGGGACTGTCATCAAATACAGCCTTTTTTCTAAGTTCCTAATGAAACGATGGACTCTCCCCTTCAGGGCAGAATCATCCATTAGGCCCATGTGGTCTGAGCTGAAGGCTCCGTAGGTTCCCACGTAACAGTGTAATAACCTTCTTACAAAGCAATGACAGAGACTTCTCTGTGAGATGAATGATTTAGAGAAATTACCTGCTTTGTCTTGCTTACAAAAGCAATTTGGAAATGGTTGTATTGTTGACAGCTGTCTACCTTCCTTCTGACACTTCTGCTCCTCCTGTTAAATTTCTCAGTAAATTGTTCTGCCCACCAAAAGTGATGTCACAATGGGAACACTTTCTGCTTCTGTAGTATCGTCTCTCAGAACAACTTCATAAGATGCTTTATGAAGAGTAGTGTTCTTAGCATTGCAGTGTGCTAGCGTGCTCAGCCCAGAAAGCAGCAGGGGCAAAGAGAAGTTCAGAAAAACTTCTGGCAGGCAGAAAAACTGAATATGGGTTCATAACTGAAAGCTACCAAGTTGAAGTTATTTAAAAGTGACTGCTGGAAATTTCCACAGATCCTCTGAGGTGTAATCATAACTTCCGTGAGAACTCCTAGTCTCTTGCAAACTGGATGAAATTGGTTATGTTAAAGTTTGGGTCTCAATGCTAAACACAGTCAAGGGATACATGCCAGAAACTTAAAGGTATAGAGGAGAGTAAGGTTCAGGAAATTTCACACATGAGTACATCAGCTGAGAACTTCCATTGATCTGTATCCTGTGAGAGTGAAAACCGTCTTCCCTGTAAACAACTGAACAAGTCTTTTGAAAACATTTAAACATTTAGGAAGCTGCACATTGATACAAACGATAAAAGCAGTCTGTAATAATGCCAGCTTATGATGGTTTTGGTTTTCAGTTTTATTTGTTGGTTTTACTTTTTCTGAAGGCCTAGGAAAAGATTTGTGTAGTTTGAATCTATCAATTTTTTCCAGGAACAAGTGTGATAAAATCTCTCTTTGCCAAGTTTTGTTCTTTAAAAATAAGCATCTGGCAGTGGGCTATTGAGGTCTGTTCCATTCTCTTTTTCCATTAGTACTGCCTATGTGATCTGTGTATTGTCTATATGGGGACTTCTCAAGTCTGACAAACTTGATGGACAATACAGTCAGAGGTTGCTCAAGTGGCAGGTTTTTCATTCAGCATCACTACAAGTACAGGTAACAGGATGGACTTGCCTTCCACATTTCTGAATAAATTACTGCAAAGAGAAAAAGGAGTAAAGAGGTCACCACCTCCCTCATATGAAGCCTGTAGAATTGATTGTATTCTTATTGTGGTACAGTAGAAATAGATTTCCAAAACTGGGCCTGAGAAAAGGTGGAAACATTTGTCAGGCCTTAATGCAGGTCAATATCCTCTGAATTGTTAAGGACTTCTAATGTTTTGCAAAGTATCCCTAACAATGAGCAGTCCTTCTGGCCCTATCTAGTCCTGCTTTCTATAAACTATGGGTTTTTTTCAAAAAACAGATAGTGGTTTGAGTACTGGGAGGAACGTTTGTATTAATAATTCTAAATGTAGTCAAGTCAGTTATTCCACATTTTATCTTGAGGTACTACTGTTCTGTCAACATAAAAACTTCTTCAATCCATTCATCATTGTGCAGGCCATTTATCGGGGACAGGCAGAAACACATCACCCTTTTTTCTCTTGTTTGAAGACAAATCTAAATGAGATTCATCTTGACTCACCCTGGATGTTTAAAACTTAAGAATGAAGTCTAAGCCATTCAACAGTGATATAAGTGCCTTGTTTGCTTAGATTCTTAGTCAGACATTCAACTTCCACCCTGATTTTAGCCACTTATGCATATTGTATGCCTCTGTCATCATTAAATCCTTAAAAATGTATCCCTTCCTTGACACTCCTTGAATGCCAGAGGTCAAGGCCCATGACACCATCCCTATCCCTCTGCACATATCCACGTGTGCAAATTTGACCAATTCTTTACCCTCTAATAATCCAAGTTCATCTTCAAATTCAAATTGAACATGAAAAAAAAAGAATAAATCCAAGGCTTCCCTTCAAAATCCTGATGTTGCTAATGTTGCATGCTGTCCTACTCATGGACAGAGGGTGATGCAGGAGAGAGTCTGATTTTGGTAAGGATGGTCCTGCCTTCTGAAATTCTCATCCCTGATTTCCCACTTTCAAGAACTGGAAATACACTCGCAGAACATACAGACAACCTTTATTTCTCAGTAATTTCCCACCCTAGAAGGATGCTGGGTGTATAAATCAGTGTCTTTTTGAATACCAGCTTGTGAGCACATGCTGCATTTTCCTGTTTGGTGTGCAATTAAGACAAAATCTTCTCAGTGATTGGGTGGGATGTGGAGAACATCTTGGAGGACATTTCACAGGAGAGATCTGCTTTGCTGAAAATCAGAAAGGTAGTGCACAAATACATATCAGAATTTTCTTTCTTGCTTGCTCATAGCCGTTGCACACATGTTGAAGGAAACAAAACTATTGGTGTGAGAGTTTCCATAGAGCTCAGTTGTATCAAGATTTTTCAAGTAAACATGTATTGCAAAAGGCAGACTTTGAGAGATTAGCACCAGTCTGGATACATTAATTTTCCTCCTAACAAGGACACCAATCTCTTTCAAGAATCCTAATTGTTCTTACTCAGAAGGCATTAAAAATTGTATATTGTATCATATTGAGAGTTCATCTAATTTAAATGAGAAAATTTTGTAAACATCAGTATTATGTTATGTTCCATTCATTCATTTGATCCTCTAGTACATTAGAGGGGGGAAATATGCATGCATTGAATTCTTGAGATTTTATTTTAAGGGCTGCTTTAATGAATTCTTAATTACATTATTCAAAAGGTCCATTATTCAGCATTCATCTCACTTCTAAATGAAAGTCTTTACCTGACATGTGAATGAAATGAGTCTAAATGCTTTCCATGCCACCTAGGGATTTGTAATAGACTTCTTGCTGAATGGCAGCAGCTGGTTTTCTTTCTGGCTTAAATTTTTGTAGATTATTTGCAGAGATGGACAGGTATGAAATACTCATCTGTCCCAAGTATCAGTAAACCCTCCAGTCTCACCAGATGTAATGCAGCCACAGTGCCTGAGAGAGTTGAAAGAGATAAAAGCTAGAGAGAAAAACATTTACAACATTTCTAAGGTTTCCAAATATATTGTATAGTTCTCAACAGTTCTATTTTGTGTGGGAAAAGCTCCTTATTAAAGATTTTCTTCTTTTTTTATGGCTCACCATGAAAAAAGTTGATGAACATTATAAAAGCACTTGAGATTTGGTTTTTAAAAGTGGTAAATTGATACATTTTCTCATTCACCACCCATTTCAGTAGGACTAATATGTGATATTAAATTTGAACAAGAACTTAAGAGCTCAAAATACTCCAGCAGTTCAGACAGCAATATGAAATAAGTACATGCGAGGCTGATCAGGACTATACTGTCCTGACATATACTGGGCCAAATTCCTCCATACCTCAGTCCATATTTGATCCCAGTCAGCAACTGTATCATATGCAAGAGCAATTTGCTCCGGAATGAATCAGTATAGCAGAGCACTACCCATCTCCTAGAAGGTCTGAGGTAGTTTAAGGGGAAAAAATTATATAGCTATAGTCAAGACCCTGGTAACATCTTTCTTTAGAACACACTTATTGGCTTCACTGAGAGTTTTACCTACACAGAGACTGCAGATTTTCAGAAATTTTCTGAAAAAAAAAATTTTAATATACTAAAAAAAATAATCCTTCTACTGTTTTGTCAGAATAAATTTCAAATATAACATTAATGCTTGGAAAATGTGCATACTGTATGCCTGTAGTTGATTATTTTCCTACTTGTTAATTCTAAATATGAAAAAAATATTTCTAATGGAAAGAACATTACTTAAATCATTGAAATTATCATTGAATAAATACCACAGTAATATCTCAATTCCTTGTGAAATGATTAAAATATTCATCTCCCAAAAATTAAGATTGTCTGTTTCACTTACACTAAAAAGATAATAAACTTCCTTATTCCAGATTAACATGCCATAGATAAATTATTGTATACATTATATTCTTAGCTGTCTGTGTTTTCTAGAACCACTTTTGCAAAAGAATCCATATTAAAGCCTTTTCAGTGCTTTTGCAGTCCTTAGATCAATTTTTAAAGTACATTTCTTAAACTATATTTTGTTTTTCATACATATAGATGGAGCTTTGCTAGGGTGAAGGCATTGTAGGATATATCATGACCTGTCCCCCTACCTGATTATGAAAAAGACTCTGAAATTTAATATGCTGCTTTAATTCCAGACCATTATTTAGGGGTCACTACTGGAAGGTGCTGAGCACATCTCAGGAAGTGCCCAGCACTGACAATTCCCACTGGCTGTTTTGCTTATCACCGAGCAGGACTGTGTTAATAATACAAAACCCCCAGCAGTTGTGTGGCATGGTCAGGCATTGGTTAATGAAGCAGCTGCACTACCAAGCAGGCTGAACAACCTACTGATAAAAAAGTAACATTTTAGAATGCCTAAGAAATCTCAGATGAAAAAACACATTATCCACTCTTCTGATGGGCAAAATGCCTGAGTGTTGCTCACAGGGACTCCCATTCACCCAGCCTAAAGCTCCCCTCTCTAAGAGTGATTGAAGTGCACCCTTGAGGAGCCACATCACTTTGTGCCTCTTATGCAGAAGAGATATTCCAGCACTGACCAACAATCAGCCTTTGAAGCTGATTTCTCAGTGAAGTACTGGTTTTGTCCCAGTTAAACTGAAAACCACATAAATAGCCGTGTGGAAAATAATAATGAAATTAAACAAACACATCCAGTGGCACTTATGATGCATTAAGGTATGTTTATTAAGTCACCATTTCCAGATTTGTTCACCCAGCTGAGTTTCTCATTTTTGTTTTTTTCCCCTGTAGATCCCATTTACCCACCTAACAGCTCAGTTTATTTTTATGCACATGATTAAGGAAAATGAAATGTCAAATTCTCTTTAAAGGTTCTGGAATGAGACGCATCTAATTACCAAAATATTTAAAATATGAGTAACTTCTCCAGTGTAAAATGTATTCCCCAAAATGCAGACCCACGGAACATACTCTAAGCTTCAATGCACACCAGGTACACTTCAAGATGATAAACTGACACTTCTGCAAAGCATCAGACCAGGCAAAAATCTCCCTAATCTCATTGAATTCTATCAGTTCAATGGAAATCAGCCAGGGCTACTGTCTACCCATAATACTTAGGCTGCAGGCTATTGTGTCTCTCAGTCTTTAACATATTTATTTCAACAGTGTTTCAGTAAACTATGGAAAACTTGAGAGCAATGAAAAACTAAGGGTAAAAATCCACAAAGGCACCATAGAACACTTAAGGACACGCAGTAGTTAAAAATGCAAGATTCATAGAGTAAACAAGGAAACAAATAAAAGAGATTACTTCACTAAGTATAATTGCAAAAAATTATTTTAAATACTTGGAAACACGTTTAATGCAATTGCTATCAAAACTCTTACAAATATGCAGCTCTGATCATGTTTCTGGAGCCATGTCACAGAGCAAAATCACTTTTTTTGATTAGGAACATGAAAAGTTGTTTTCAACTTCCCAATATGTAATTTGTATAGAAGCTAAAGGGTAACTTTGAGTGCTTAAAGAATACAAAGAGGAATTGCTATTGACATTATGCTCTTCCTAAGTTTTATATGAATATGTGATCATAGTTCTGAGTCAAATATCTATTAGCTTTTTACTAACACACATCAATAAGATTGTCAGTGCTTTGACAGTTATGTACAAAGCAAACAAAAATCAACATACTTCCATTTTTTTTGATGGCTAGGAAGGAAGAGCTGATGAGATATTACATCAGATTCTGATGTAATCAGTATTTTGATTTTTTAAAGCATTGTTCCCATTTTTTAGATGTATTTTTCTATATTTCATATATACAAGGTTATAAAGAAAGCTGGTGATGCTGATGAAGTGGGATGTGGTTGTATCGAAGACATTCCAAGAGAAAATGTTTCCTGTTTTCAGTCTTTTCTAAAATCCATAATAACAGATTTGACTCATTTCCCACGCCAACATTCAATTTGAGAAATTAAGTCCATTTCTATTATACCTTGCTGGGTAGATAGAAGATATGGGTGGTCTTTCTATCAATCAAAATTGTAATTACCTTTCCCAATTGTCTATGATATTTTATTCAAAAAGTATTATGACTCCTAGGCATTACATATGTGATGGTTGTTTTTATTGTTAATACTAATGGGATTTTGGATCCAGTGTATGCGATCCTATAGGGCCTTCTCTTCACTTCTTCATTCCCTCTCTGTCTTTTGAGAGTTTTTCAAAAATTATTTTAGTTATCTAGTTCTGCAGAATAACGCTAATATAGGCTGTGTAAAACTCACAATAAGTTGTCACCCATTCTTTCAGAATTCACAGCACATATGTTATCCTGACTTCTCTGCAGAAGATTTGAGGTACAATCACATAATGCAGAAGTAATTCGTTATTAACCAGGCTCTCTGACTGCACTAATAATGGTAAACGTGAGCAAAAAGAACTTAAGAAGAACCACTTGATATGATAAAGGATAGTTCTTTTACTATTATCATGCATAATTTCCCGTCTTCCCTTGTAAAAAGAAGAAATTTATAGCCATTTCCTGCATGTACCTTTTTCATTTCAGTTTGACAATCCTCAGCTTTTTTACTTCAGCAGTACCTTTGTCACTGGAACTGAGCATTTGAAACTTATTTCTAATTTGATAAAATATACGTATGGTATTAGCATGCTAGAGGTAAAAGGTACTAACATCAAAGTCTACACAGCTCACATTAGAATGGTTTTAAAGCAGACATTATATATTTATTTAGCAGGGAAAGAAGGAAGTCTCTTAGAAGTAGTGTAAAAGTTCTTAATTTTACTAAATTTTTCAATAAAGCAATTTAATTAATCTTCTTACCAATAACTTCACTAGAGCAACTTAAAAACAGCTGTCGTGTATTTAGCAGTTTGGATGTGGCTGCAAAGCAGGTGCGTTGTTGCACTGCAGCCCTGAAGGAGTTAAAGGACATACATGCTTATGATATCTTTAAACTTTCAACTTAGAATTATTGATGGATGTAAAGCTACTCACTCAAAACCATCTAACCTTCTTAACTGGTTAAAAGAGTTTAATCCTCTCAGTTATTAGGAGACCTTTGAAGTGAAACAGTGAAACTCACTCCTTCTGCCTGTTTTGAAAATTTTCATTGAGTGTAGACTAAATCACAGGGAAGTTTCAGCTGCAGCACTTCATCTGCAGAGTAAGCTGTGGATTACTTAGTTGAACTTTGCTCCAGTCAAGACTTTGTAGTGCTTATAAATCTTGAATCCATCTAAGTTCACCTTAAATTAGCCTTGCAAAAACAATCTCTAAACTTCAAGTGTCTGCTTGGTGGCTTCTGGCTAGGTGCCATGCAGAAGCTGAGACACTGATTAATTGTCTTTGTTTCTTAAAAATAGCTCATATTTTATTAAAAATAAAATATCATGGAATACACACATTTGCCTTTCACTTCATAAAACAACAGTGTCGGCGGGTTCTATGCAGACCATTGGCAAATACATTGCATTTTAAAAATTAAATGGAAGCGGAACTTGAAGGCTTTATAAGTCCTGAAAGCCTTATTGCACAATAATGCCACTATTGCGTGAACAGCCTGGGATGGGGCCAAACAAGCATGCCAAGATACAACAGATTTTTCAATTTTCCGGCAAATAGAAACAAATTCTGGTTTCAGAAGGTGTACTCGACAAACCCTTCTCAATGTGTTTCTGATTTGTGGTAAGAATGTTTTTACTGCTGGTGCCCTGTACTTTTGAGACATTTATTTCCTAAAAGAAAGATTCCTTTCTATAAACCTCAACTGTCTGTTTTTTCAAAGCAATTTAAAATCAAACACACAAATAAAATTTTTAACATATGGAAGCCTTCGTACAGAGACTTACGTATTCCAAGTTAAAATTGTTTTATAAACTGTAATGCTTTGCAGATGAAAACACTGAGAAGATGACTGTTTTTAGCAGTAATGCTTTTTGACAGCGTTAAACCTTGTTTTAGTAATTGACATAAAAATATTTGGTGGCTTTAAAATAGAGCATTAATAAAAATGGCATGGTTTAAGTTTTAAAAATTTTACTTAATACTGTGAAGTTGTATAGAATTACAAGTATAACATAGTATTTTTTTAAAGAAAATAATCTTTTACTTCTCTGTATTAAAAACAGTGGAGATGTATCCTTAAAGCTGGCCCTTTTTTATAATAAGTATCCTACAGGTTGAATTTGAGTTTGGGCTGTTTTATATCCATAAAATAGATGTATTTTATTTCTTCTTTTTTCAAGTTAGTACTTATCTTCTCCACTGGCTGGCTTTTCTTATAAGCTTTTAACTTTTTTGTTTCATACAGAGTCAAACTTGAAGGCTGTTGTACATAGAAACATTTGCTATTTAAACATTAGCAGACTATTAGCTTGTACACTGAATACTTTTAAGATGTGTACATAGACAGCTCTAAAGTATTTTTGGAATAGTAAACACTAATTTAGAGGAATTATGTAATCTTAAAGAACTTTTTTTAAAGAGTGGGGGTTTTTTTAAACTTTGCCTGGTTAAAGAGTTTGTTGAGCTTTTTATTCCCCCACTTTAAAAATAGACTATGTTTCTTGGGGAGATTTTTTACTCAAAACCTGCTACATTTTGAGTCAAGTTTTGATATCACATTTTCTATGAAAAAGATCACAGAATTAACTAGGTTGGAGAAGACCTTTGAGATCATCAAGTCCAACCTATGACCTAACACCACCTTTCAACTGGACTGTGGCACTGAGTGCCACATCCAGTCTTTTTTAAAACACCTCCAGGGATGGTGATTCCACCACCTTCCTGGGCAGCCCATTCCAATGCCCAATCACTCTCTGTGAAGAACTTCTTCCTAATGTCCAGCCTAAACCTCCCCTGGTGCAGCTTAAGACTGTGTCCTCTTGTTCTGTCTCTGTTTGCCTGGGAGAAGAGGCCGACCCCCACCTGGCTACAGCCTCCTCTCAGGTGGTTGTAGAGAGCAATAAGGTCTCCCCTGAGCCTCCTCTTCTCCAGGATACACAACCCCAGCTCCCTCAGCTGCTCCTCACAGGACTTGTGTTCCAGACCCTTCACCAGCCTTGTTACCCCTTTCTGGACACCCTCCGGCATCTCAACATCCTTCCTAAATTGGGGGGCCCAGAACTGGACACAGCACCCAAGGTGCAGCCTCACCAGTGCCAAATGCAGAAAAAGAATCACTTCCCTGGTCCTGCTGGCCAAAAGATTTCTGATCCAACCCAGGATGCCATTGGCCTTCTTGGCCACCTGGACACACACTGGCTCATGTTTAATCTGCCATCAATCAGTACCACCAGGGCCTTTTCTGCCTGGCCACTGTCCAGCCACTCTGTGCCCAGCCTGTAGCACTGAACAGGGTTATTGTGGCCAAAGTGTAGGATGCGGCAGCTGATCTTGTTAAACCTCATATCGCTGGATTTGGCCTATCTATCCAGCCTGTCCAGGTCCCTCTGCAGAGCCCTCCTACCCTCCAACAGATCAACACTTGCACCCAGCTTGGTGTCATCTGCAAATTTGCTCATGGTAGACTCAATCCTCTTATCACTAAAGATATTAAACAGGACTGGTCACAACACTGATCCCTGAGGGATGCCACTAGTGACTGGCCACCAACCGGATGCATCACCATTCACCACCACTCTCTTGTCCCAGCAGTCCAGCCAGTTTTTAACCCAGCAAGGAGTGGATCTGAAACTTAAAATTTTGATGAACTAGTGCTGAATATATAGCAGGTACTAGTGTTTTTCAATAATGACCTGTTTATAAAGGAATTAAGTGTAGGCTTTCTTTTAAGCACGTGTTTAAATCTCATTGACTACTGCTCTGAGAGTCCTGCATATGTTTTCAAGAGCTCCTCTTCAATAAGTCATAAATTAATTTGAATCCTCATACAGGCTGACTATGACTGTATGGACAATTAGTCTCTTTTAAAGCCAAAGGAAATAATGAAAATGATCTGATGGCATAATGAACCCATTTACATGGAAGACATGTTGATTTCATCCCTATGCTGGAATCTTACAATGGGGACAGTGTTCATTCCCCATGCAACAGCTATCTTAAGCACCAACTGTCTGAAAGAAAGAAAAGATGGTAAAACCAGCAACAACAAACCCCCAACATATGCCAAACTGAGAGCATCAACTGGCTCTTTTTTGGAGGAATTCCAACGACAATTTTTTATTGCTGCCAGAGTGATGGTACAGCTCAGTCACTGACCATGAAGAAAAATAGAAGCAGAAATACAGGAAGCAAACACAGCTGCCAAGTGATTGAGCTGTCTCAGTAGGTAAACAGGCAAAAGGAAAATTTCAAAAGGAAAACATTCAGAACAGGGGTGTGATCAGAGAGCCATGGAGGCTGTGGATACACATGCATTGGCAGGGCTGCTTCGGCCTACTTAGTCTTGGTTCCTGCAGTCCACAACTTATTCTCTCTTCTCCCCTTCCCTGTGCTGGCACCACTGTTTGTACAGCTGCATGGTGACCAAAGCTGGGGACTTGGACACAATGAAAAATGACCCACCAGAAATGGATCAGTTCCCCTTCTGATTTACTTCAGAGCCCCACAACTGGTTTTGCTGGCACAGCAGAGGTTATGATGTGGGAACGAGATTGTGCAGCTGAGGAGAGGAGAAGCTGCTGAAGGAAGCCCTATCAGCCACATAGGGGGGTCACCTTCTGGGGCTCAGAAAACTGTGTGTGGCTGTCCCTCCACCACACTGCCCTCTCCCTGATAGTACCTCTTTGCTACTGGAAGAATTTTGTTTAGATTAGGGAACATTAATCAGTATCCAGTGCCTAGAGCATGGAACTTAGTTTTCTAGATTGCTCTCATATTCTACAGAGATATAGGAATCTTTTCCAATTGCTGAAATGAAAGGCCTCTGTGTCATCTGAAAATGCCAAAAAGAACATATCTGATCTCTGCCAGCTAGCTCCAGAAGGATATAGATCTACCACATTATATATATCAGCCTTCACTAGATGTCCCAGACAGCCAAAGGATCCTCAAATGGTGTTAGTCATCTCTGTTTATGCAGCTGAACTTTATGCCCAAGGTGGCATAAAGATACCTAAACAGAACTTTTAAATTAGATATCTACAAGTGGAAACTCCCATGAGGCAATAGCACCATTCCATTGCCTTAGAATATGGATCAGCTGCTTTTGGAGGTGCCTTGACATCTTTCTATGGGGCTGGTAAATTCTTCACAGAACCTATGGAATACCTGTGCCTTTTTGAAGAGTAGAAGTCAGACAGGAAGTCCTAGGACATCTCCAATGGCAAGAGGGCTAAGTCAGCTAGACTCTACTCTTTTTAAATTTTTTGTTGGTTGTAGGTTCTGATCAGTTTTCATTTACTCCTTCCTCAAATACTGTCAGTTCTTATGAGCATCTCCCTATTTACTTAGGGCTAATGCACATGATCAACCATACAATAGACATTGCATGGCCTTGCTCATGGGACTTGGCTAGATGGCTTCCTTATGTTCCAACAGTGCATGACTTTTCATAGCCTTCATCAGTGTTTTATGTATTTCATTGAAAAAGCACTGAAAAATTCCCCTCAGACTTGCTGAACTTTAAGGCATGAGAAAGAAAATGGGTATAATCTGTTTCACCAGGTTTCTTACCATTAAATTAAGATGATCGTAGTTTCTTTTTAATCTCAAGGGGCCCTTAGAGAAGAAAGCAACATATCTCAATGAGCTGATTTTTCTGGTAGTAAAAACAAAATAAAACAAAAATGCACAGTACCTTTGTCACATTCCCATTACTTTTAACAAGTAGTTTCATAAACCCATGGATTATGATCTTGTAATGAGACCTGTGCTACCAAAAATAGCTGCAAAAAAGGGTAACTGAATGATGAACTACTGACATGCCTTTCTGAGGACCCACAGCTGCACTGCTTCTTTTGAAAAGACATGGGAACACTTTCTATAGATATCTAATTTAAGTGTCTCAAACACGTTTAACTAGTGACTGTAAAGAGAGCCAGCATTTTTGATCACTGAATATTTTCTATTCTGACTCACTTTTTTGTTTTCCTGAGTTTATAAACTACATTCAGCTCAAAACCTAAATTGAATATCCATATATACCAAACAGAGCATTGGTCCCAGCATCCTGAGCTTTCATCAAATCTAGTTTTCACTCCTCACCCTTTCCAATTAACCTGAATATAGGATTTATTGAGGAGTCCAAATTTTACCTTTTTATCTCAAGAAATAATTCTCCCACCATGACCAGTGCACACAGAGGAAAGAATATGCAACAGAAAAACAGGAAAATGGAAATCATGTAAGATGAAGAGTATCAGCTATGGGGAATCAGGGAAAAAGAAGATGTTTTCTCTTAGAATTCAGGCTGCTTTTAATGAGGGTCTTGTGAAATAGCTCATTCAAAGATCAGCATGGACAAGGCTACTGCAGCTTTTAGCTACTTGCAGGGTGTTCAGAGTCACATTGTCTCTTTTCAACCTTTAGTAACAAAATTCAAGTGATCTAAAACTGATAGTCTAATTCTGCATTTAAACGTAATTGTAACTTTATTTTATTTGTTTTTATCTTTCTAAAGCACTCTAAGAGGTCCTAAAGAAAGGTGTTACACAATTGTAAGTGCTGGAGTGATTGACAGAGTATTTTACAACTGGCACTTATTATTCCTTTTATTAAGAATAAAGTGGCTTTTAGACTAAAAACAATAGGGTGAAAAGGGGTCTTTTATGCACTCATTATAAGTAGAAAATTGGAAGGAAAAAGTTGTAATAAAAAACTAAATGATTTTGGCACGGTACATGTTTCTTTATATGTTCAGTGGTATATACATTGAAACCACTGGACATACAATAGCCCTCTAGATGTGGAAGGGAAAATGGAAAGTGTAAATTAAAATTGCCAAAGTGCTGCATGTAATGACCATCTTTTCTTATTTTTATTATGAGTAGAAAGAGGTCTTTATGCAGCAAAAAGGAATAACATTGGTATATTTTACCTTTGAATTTAAATTCAGAGGAAGTGACAGAGGACTTGAAGCAGATTGTCTATTATATGCCCTGTTCTAAGATGACAGGTGATTGTTCCTCAAGTTGCTGTAAGGTTTTCTCTTCTGTTTTATTCAGAGTAATCCTCTTTTACCTAAAAATCAGCGTGTACCAAATGCCTGTGAACCTTCAGTTATTTTTGTAAATGGGGTGCAGTTTCACAGAGACAGTTTCAAAATTTCACAGATTACACAAGACAGAAAGCTCCTAGAAGCTCCTGGATTAAACCTTCTGGTGGTGCTGTAATTTTGGATCACACTATATATTAATAAAAGCAATTGAATCCCCAGCTTGCAAATGGCTTCTTTACTTCTACTTTTTCCAGCCCTCTACTTTTTCCGTAAAGGAGAGTTTTGCGGGTTTTGTGGCTCTGTGTCAGGTGCAAAATCTCTGGTTAGCTCTTTCTGGAGTCACTGTTCCTACAATACTGGAGGATATTTCACACTCCAAGTCAGAGTCCTACCGTACCTGATTCTGGTGCAATTTGACCAATTCAAGAACTGTAAGGTCTTTCAAATCAAAGGAGCCTAATATGGATAAACATCCTGGTGAGAACATAGTCCCTTCTTCCAAGCCACATGTGGAGATATGAAGGTCTCACTGTAATCTACTGGTGTCTCAGTATTTTGTGTGTATGAAGTGAGTGTACTTACCAAGCAGAGATGAAGGGTCTTGGGTATCTGATCAAGAGCATAAATCAAAATAACTTCCTATTCTATCTTGGAAAAGTTATTTGTCATGACAAAGAATTGTATTGGTCAGCCAGACCTCAAACCTGTCAGACACAAAGAGTTACATTTTACTATTGATTCCTTGGTGTGGTGCTATGTTTGTAACACAGAATTATGTAGAGTGTCATGGTGCAGGGTTCTTCATGGAAGCTCTGGACTCTGCTTTCTCAGCAACTGCTTGGTTTCACCCTCCATCCAAATGCAGGGACAAGTGAGGGAAAGGCTGCTAACGTACTAAGCATAACCAACAGTAGAGACCTGAGATCAGTGCTTACATTACTTGACTTGACTTTGGTAAGTAGTTAAATGTGTGCAAGGACTTTAGTGAAATAAATATGATGTTTCTTCCACCTCTTACACTGTTTTTGTCTTTTTAGATAATAATCTTATGAGAACATAGATTTTGTGACACATATATGCACAATGACCAAGTATTATTGTAACTTGGACTCGATGATCTCAGAGGCCTGTTCCAACCTAATTCCAAGCTGATATAGATAGCATATCATGTAAATAAGGAAAAAATTCTCAAATCAAAATTTAGTTCTTGTTACCCATTAAGTTACTTTGATGTGATAATACAAATATGGAGGAGGTGGAAGATTTCCCTGTAAATTCTAGATATTAAGGCACAGTGAAAAAGGCCTTTTCCCAAAATTTCTTTAAAAGAGTTCGGGTGTTTTTTAGTATTTTCAAAAGGGAAAATAAGAAGAATTGCATTATACTTGAAATCCACTCTGTGCGAAGGAGAAAAGAGAAAGGAAAGCAATAGTAAGAAAGAGACAGAGAAAAGGAGAGAAAAGGAGATAAGAAAGGAAGAAAGAGTGAAAGAATAAAGGATTGAGAAGAAAGAGAGAGAAAGAAGACAGAAAGAAAATGAAAAAAATCAACAAAGTTAAAAAGTCAAATCAGTCCATCTGTCCGTCTACCAGGAGCGTTGGAAATCATAATTTATAAGAAAAAAGAATAGATGACTACTTCGTATATAAGCCCTCTCATCTTGAAAGTATAATATTTATATTTCTCTCTTTCAGAAATCTTAATTACTTGAACTTAAACACTCTAGAATTTCTCTTGACTGTATGAATCTGAGATGATTTCCGTCTTCTGACAACAGAATAACAGGCACAGCATATTCATTCAAAAGAATAAAAATAAAAACAGCCCTCATGACCAAATACGTTGTTTAAATACTCCAAGGTGCTCTTGTTGGACAAGTTGCATATGGGAGAAATTAACAATAAATAGTACAGAAAGCAAATTACTTTTCACAAGATTTTGTAATTCTTATTTTTCATGTCAAAATCTTCATTATTCAAGAGTGTCTTTCATAACATAAATTTATTTGAATGTTTTGTCTTAGCAGCATACACAAGATAGTCTGTATTTAAAAGGCTGCAGATATCCCAGCAATATCTGCCATATGAGTCTACTTCTATTTGTATATTGTGCTTATTTCCTGGGTGTTGGCAGACCAAGTGTCTGACATTGTCATTCTCTGAGATTTCATATCACTTCTCACCACCATTCCAGTTACTTTTGACAATGTTTCATGATTTAGTCCTAGGCAAGTATCATAGAATGAGAAATGCGCTGAAGGGATAAAGGACATTCCCTTGATGTAATATGCTACAATAAATAAAAATAATTAATAGCAATTCTATATTCTTAATTGAAAAAAAATCTCTATAAGGCAGTTCAGTTTGTCTGCAACATAATTAAACCATCTCACTTGTAATAAAAAACATTAAAAATTCTAAACAGTTTATTAATATTTGAACAAGTAAAGCAAATTGGCATTTGATTCTCGAAAGCCTTGGGATAAAATGCCTGATAAGATTCAGTTAAGAAACTTGATAACCACAGGGTTGGAAATGCAGTACTGCCATGGATTAAAGTTTGCTTTAAAAAATGGAAGGCAAGAATGGGAATAAATTTTGAGTATTTGGTGAAATGAGGCTACTTGTTAGTAGTACTTCTAAGATCAGAACTAAAACCTGCACTCTTTGTTACAGCTGGGAATAGTCTAGAGGAGGATATGAATGCTGACACTTGTTGACCATCCCTGTTATCATCTATTTTACACAGCCAAATATGTCTTTTTTATTCTGGAAGTTGTGTTTCTTCTCTTTTCTCCTCTACAAGCCTTTCTTTGGTGGGCAGGGATTACCACTTACCATCAGCTGTACATCACAACTGGGTTCATCCTTACGAGGCCTCAGCACAATTCCATTATGGAGTGTTAATCAGCAGTATTAACTCTGGGTCATTGGCAAATGCAACTCTGAAACACCTCAGTACTGGCAACAGTAATTCTTTAGATTTTTGGTAAGAATATGAGAGAACCAACTAATGAAAAAATACAGCAGGAAAATACTAAGATAGCATGCACAAATTAATGGTAAAAAAGATATTCTTTATAGAATTTCTGTAACTACTGTCAGGTCTAATTTTTTTTTTTTTTTTTTTGTCAAAAGAGAAAACAATTATAGGAGAAAAAGATTAGATTAAGGACAATGAAAAAGTCTTAGGTTGGGGGAGGAAATTTTTCACAGAACAGATATTCCCTCCTAGGCTGACCCTGTGAAGTACAGGGAAAGGGCAATAAATTTTAAGTTTCTCAACAAACAGAAATTCTCATAGGTTTGAGTAGACCCAACCACGTTAAAGTCTTTGTGTTTCAATCTATGGGGAATATAAGAATATCACCTTTGGAAACAGTAATAAAAGAGCTGTTTCTGTATTGCAGATGAGTGTAAACAGAAACCAGTAATTCCTCCTATTTGCACATGTATCTTAACAACACATCTTCACACACTGCTATGATACCGTGAGGTCTTCCAGGTAAGTCAGAAGAAAGGATTCTAATGGATAAAAATTGTTAATTTATCTTAGCATTGTCATATATTAGAAAAGCTGCTCCTAGAAGTGATGATTTATGTTAGCACAGGACTCTAGGGAGGAAAAGTAAGCTTGTTCAACTTTGAACATTCCAAAATTCAGATAAGACAAATAATAGGAAATATTAACAAATCTTATAATTTAATTTTCCCCTCTTGGTCCTGGTCATGATTTCCAAAAGTTTCCTCTCAACAGGATTTCATAGGGAGTGTAGTTGGTGTCGAGTTGCTTATGTAGGTGCACAGAATTGAAACCTTCCTTTTTTCATTCATTGTGAAGCTTTATGGAAAGGCTCTTTCTGCATCCGGGCATTCTTAAATTGGGCTGTGCATCCACAAAAGAGCTTCACCTGCAAATGGATAGTGCGCCTTTCTTTTTGTATAATGTGCCACTCACTCCAAATTTGTTATCACCACCAGACCCATATGGCTTTCTTTTACTTGCATGATTTCCTCTAAAATTGTTGTGTTGTGCTAGCAGGAAGTGTCCATCAGTTTATATTAGTGTTCACTTTTGTATGAAACAGAGGGTGTTCTGAAGTGAGTATAGTTCTGCCATCAGTTTCTGGAGATGTGACTTGCACAGAGCTGTGAAAACTGAGGAACTTAGAGAGGACTGTGTATGTGATGGATATTTAACAATTAAGAATCTTAAGCTGGAAGTGGAGAAACTGGGAAGAGTAACAGATCGTTGAGAGGATAAATGAGTGTTAGGGATTTATCAAAGAAACATGGCTAATTTTAAATGTGGAAAATGAGAAGCAGCAAGGAGGTCAATGGAAGAGAGCTGAGAACCACCTACAGAGAGGAAGAAGAGGAACTGGAAAAAGATAAGTGAGATGTAAAGAGATAAAGTGAATGGCAAGAGAAATGTCCAGCGTAAAGAAAACTCTGCTGAGTCCCAAACTTTGGTTGGCAGAGCACATCAAATCACAGAAAGGTGAGTGGACAACAGTGAGGAGGAACAGCCCAGCAAATGGAGATGTATTGGAAAATACACATTTTTACATGCACTCTTTCTTTTATTTATCTCCCATAAATATGAAAACAGTAAAGAGCATATGCTTCCACTCAATTTTTGAGTTCAGTCCTCCAAGGCCATCCAGCCCCCTCAGTGTTCTAAAGACATGTCAGTCATGAAGGGCTTTAAAAAATAAGTATTTTGTTTTATTTTGTAGAAAATGATGATTAGTAAAGGTGTTTGAAAAAGGTTTAAACAATTTTAACTTATCAAAAAAGTGTGAATGAGCATATCTGAAATGTCCTCGTACTTTGGGACAACATTGTAGTATGTGTGGCTAGTTAAAGCAAGATACTTATATTTAACAGATAAGAAACATGTAAGTGTGCCACTCTGCTGTCTAGAAGTTTCAACCTCTATCACAAATGACATGTACTCAGCACAGTAAAATAAGTATGGCTGTGAGCAACTCTAGGCCTCACAGATAAAGAGACGAAAAAAATGTGCTTACTGGTAAAGCTATTACTCGTGCTTACTAAGAGAAAGGTGTGAGTCAGTGCAGTGATTAAGCCAGGTTTGAGCACAAGTATTTTTCTCTATACCTAAGCTGAAATGCACTGGACAACCAGGGTGAGGTATAGACAGTGCTGAGCTCTGGAAGTGTGCTCTTTCCAAGGTTTTGTAATTGGGGGCCTTTTTCTATTTTCACTACTAGAACTACTTTTTTGAGTCTTTAACCCCTGGAAGGGTGGGAAGGGCATATGAGCCCTTAAAGTCA
Source organism: Aphelocoma coerulescens (assembly GCF_041296385.1). NCBI lineage: Eukaryota > Metazoa > Chordata > Aves > Passeriformes > Corvidae > Aphelocoma > Aphelocoma coerulescens. The sequence continues at coordinate 26,362,054 of NC_091014.1, read as the reverse complement.
AGTGCAATTGGGTCATAACTTTTTGTTTTCCAATTTTTCCTTTCTCTTCCTTGTTATACCATCTTTACAGCAGAAAACTGTTCCTCCTCCTTCAATTTGGCTGTTATACTTAGCAAATAATTTTAAATCATTCTTCATTCCATTATGTAAATGAAATTAAAAATATAGCAAATTGAATTGGAATTTGAATAGTGATGCTAGAGGAACTTCCATCTACATCAAGAGAATCAGAATTATTTTTATTTAAGAATAATTTTTACCTTTCAGATCCTTACCTTGAGTAATTTATACAGTGCTGGCCTCTATATCTTTGTAAAGATTTAATTGCTCTTCAGGGGAGCAGTGTAGAGCAATTATACAAATGATACCAGATATCAACGATTTAAGTTATAAGGAAAGACTGAGAAAGTTGAGCATATTCTCAGTGGAAAAGAAGAGATTTCATGTAACCCAACTGAAGTTTTAAAAATTTTGAAGACTGATAAAATTGATCCAAGCAGGCTCTTTACACTTGCAAGACGACAGAAGTTAGAAGACAAGATCTAAAAATTAGAAAGTTGGGAACAAGAAAAGAAATGCTAAGGCATAACTATTTTACACAGAAGGATTAGAAGTGTATGGAATAAATTAGTATAAAGGGCCCCTGAAGCAAGAAGCATCATGGAATTCAAGGGGGAATGAGATGAATTTCTAAACAAAAGGAGCAGATAGAGGGGTGGCAGAGAACATATTAAAATAAAAATAAGGGAGACAATAAGGAAGAAGCAAGGAGAGCATAAGACCCTTTTCCTCTTATTTCTCTGGTTCTTATTGCTGATACTTCTCATTGGAAATTCATTTACTATTATCTAAAACAATGCAGCAAACCTGTTTTACAAGTCAGTCAGTCTTTTTTCAGAGATTATTTTAAACATTTTTATGTAATTAGGGGGTTCCTGGACTTTGGACCTTGTCATCTTTGATCATAACTTGAAAATGAACCAGTTACTGACTATAGTCTACTTAATCATATCGCACAACTATGTACCAAGGAACCACCTGTCAATGAGACATGGTGGTACAAACTGATCAGCTCTTTTCCCTCCCAGAATTCCAGCTACTGCTGGCAAGTGCAATTTACTGAAGTACCCAGCACCCTTTTCCTGGGATATTGGTCTGCTTAGGAGCTGGAGTTCTCAGACCTGTCTTTTACTAATAGACACAGCGAATGCAGCAACATTTTCTCTAGTGAAGAGTCCAATTTATGACATTCCAGTTTCCAACCACGGCTACACATTTCAGACCCCACATGATAATTTGCCATATTCCCAGGAAGCAGCAGCAGAAATCTGAGGTTATTTTACAAATTCTGACTGTATATGTTGTTTTAATTTTCCTGTGACTGTGCAAACCAATAAGAAATAGCAAAGGCTCTGAAGTTCTACATGCTCAGGAAGACATGATTCCATTGATTTACTTTCAGACAGGTGTACTCAGAATGACAGCTTTAATTACACAGGAATGAATGGCTGAAAAGCTCACATGCACCTAAGAAAGCTTCTTGAGTTTCATTGTTGACTGATACCCATGTCCACTTTTGAATCTAATTATTTCTCAACAATATTAAATATTTAAAACCTAATTATTGCTCAGTTGCTCCATTCACTTCTAGTCTCCTCTACCTGTTTATAATTTTTATATATCATGCACGTTATCATGTCAGGAAAAACCCAGCATGTGAACAATAACACATTGAAATCCTAGAGTTTGCCTAATTAATTGCCTTATAGCTTTCAGAAATGCACCAAAAATGACAAAAAGCTTGGTATATATGGTAAATAGTAATAATATCATCTCTTTTGTTTCCTTGGGTAGGGGGGGATATTTGAAAGGATTAGGCACTTTCAACTTGTAGCTTGAATTTTTTCTTGAAGAAAATGTACAATTTTTTTCCTCTGCATTTTAAACATTAATTTCCAAGGTATCAACGGCTAATTATTCAGCCGTTACTTTAATGTTTCAGATAGGGAATAAGTAGCCTTGGGGAGAAGAGATCCTGCTTTTAAAGTCTAGCTATAGTAAAGGATTATTACTAGAAGATATCCACTGCATATAGTCATTACTGTTTCTTTTTCTGTTCAAAGATGGAAAGCAGAGTGGTAAAATTAAATTTCATTAAAAAAAAAAAAATAAAATAAACCAGCCAAATCTAGATGTTGCCTAATAGCCCTGTGACCGTAGTTGTGGTTCTGGAGTACAGAAGGATTTACTGCCATCAGCTGTCAACCCCAACTCATGTTGGCCACAGTGGAAAAGGAAATTCATTTGCTCTTTCCTACCTGTGTTACACTTCAGAGTCTTTCTTGACCCACCTTCTCTGGTCTTTGGTGAAATCATGAACTATTAGCTGGACAGCAGGCAGCAGCACAGCTTAATGCCCTCCTCGAAGGCCTTGGAATCTCATCAGTCACACCCTAATGACAAGTTCTCTAGGGTCAGGGGTACCAGAGTGAATTGCAAGTAAAGAAAACTGAAGTAATATCTCAAAGAAAAATTAACACTTTCATGTGCTTATAGCATTGATTACAGCCTCCCACAAAAGTAAGCCATCCAGGTGGTCCTTTGTAACATCTGTCTGTTTCAAAACTGTTACATGAAAAGTAACACACATCTAAATTCTGTCCAGCAACAATCCTATTGGATTGTTTCCATATGAGAAAAGGAATGTCAAATGACAGTGACAACAGCCCTCATGAGGAAATTGAATAATTTTTTGCAAACCTTGTAATGGACAACTCATGTCTTCTCTCCATTGCTCACTCAGAAAGAGAAAACAGCAGGGACCATGGCCCAGCTGCAGGTCCTTGGTCAAGCTGTGCCCCCTAATTATATTCCCACTACATAGTTTCTGGATTTTGTCTGACGTCACTGAATGTCATAGGCATAAGACATGCTGATTGCCTGGGGGCGGGCCTTCCTTCCTCGTTCCGAATTTCATGAAATACTGTGCATGCTTCTCTGCAGCCTGCCTGACTGGCGGGCTTTTACTTCGAAAGAGATTACTAGTTTTCACACCTTCCTATGTGTGATTAGAACAAGTGGGTCTTTGGAGATTACAGACTTTTGGGTTGTGTTGGAGGACTCTAGCATGGGGAAGAAGCTAGTCATATAAGGTTTTTCATACTCTCTTTTTGGGGTAGTCTCTGACCTGTGGTTGTCCTAAGGAAGTGTCTGGAGATACTTGAGAAAGTGCTAGGTGGCAAAAGTAAAAAGTGTACAATGCCTTGAGTGACAGCAGGCCACAATTTAAGTCTGTGAACTGGGCCTACTACAGCAGGTACTACCATAAAACCAAGATTACTTAAATCTTTTCCTGGAATACTCCTGTGTATTCCATTTTGATATATGGTTTCCAACTGATGTCAGCATTCATTATTCTGTCACCACAAACTTGCTTGAGGTATTTTGGTTAAATATGCATAAAAGAAAGCACTATTATAACTTTTACTAATTAAATATATTGGTAAAATCATATCTATATCTGGTTTATAGCAACTGTGTTCCTTACATTTAGCTTACTAATACAGACATAGCCTTGGAGTTTAGGATAGGTGTTCCAACAGAGGAAAAATCTCTGTTCAGAAATCTTTTCAAATTTGCACAAGGATTTTTAGGTCAGGCCTGGAGCCTGCTTTTCTCTTCTGCTAGACCTTATGGCCTGTTGATCATAGAGCCGTAGAATTGTTTAGGTAGGGACAAGACCTTTTAAGACCAACAAGTCCCACCATAAACCTAATATTGCCAAGTCCACCACTAAAATATGTCCCTAAATGCTACATCTACAAGATGTTTAAATGGGGATTATGACTCTACCACTTCCCTGGGCAGCCTGTTCCAATGCTTGACAACTCTTTCAGTGAAGAATTTTTTCCTAATATCCAATCTAAATCTCCCTGGTGCGACTTGTGGCAATTTTCTCTTTCCCTACCACTTGTTACTTGGGAGCAGAGAGCTGACACCCACCTTGCTATAACCTCCTCTCAGGCAGTTGTAGGGAGAGGTAAGGTCTCCTCCTATTATTCAGGCTAAGCAACATCTTTCTTGTAGTGAGGTGCCCAAAACTGAACACATAATTCAACATCCAGCCTCACTAGTGCTGAATACAGAGCGACAACCATTTCCCTAGTCCTGCTGTCCACACAATTTCTGACACAATCTACAATGCCATTGGTCTTCCTGGCCACCTGGGCACACTCTGGCTCATGTTCAGCTGGCTGTTGACCAGCACCCCTAGGTCCTTTTCCAACAGGCAGCTTTCCAACTACTCATCTCCCAGCTTGTGGCTCTGCATGTGGCTGTTGTGACCCAAGTGCAGGACCTATACTTTGCCTTATTGAAGCTCATACAGCTGACCTCAATCCATCAATCCAGTCAGTCCAGATCCCTTGAGAGCCTTCCTGCCCTTCAGCAGATCAACACTCCCACCAGCTTGGTGTCATCTACAAACTGACTCAGGGATCGTTTGCTCCCTGTGTCCAGATCATTAATAAAAATCTTAAACAGGACTGGCCCCAATATGAAGTCCTGGAGAGCACCACTGGTAACCAGCCATCATCTGTACTTAACTCCATTCATCACCATCTCTGCACAATTTAGTAGATATGTGCCCTTAGCTCATCTTGGGTTTCAGTTTGTGGGGCTAGTGAAGACTCTTTTCATTGGAGCAGATGTTGCAATGGAATACAGGAGGGTGGCTGGATGTTTGTAACCTTCCTGTGATCCCCAGGCACAGGAAGCAGCCTGCAAGGGGTCACCAAAGGACAAGTAAAAGCAGTAGGAAGGATCTTACACCTGACACCAGAAAACAGGACAAGACTGTTCCCCTCACTGCTCCTCAGTCCAACCTGCCCAAAATTAGTTAGATTCAAAGATCTAAAACTTGAATAGAAATTTTTTTTGCCTTTTCCTTTCCTGTATTTTCACATCCATTCCCTCTCCCATTATAACCACTTATTAAATTGTGTAAGTGTCCAAATTACCATAATTTAACCAGCAGAGTACTAATCTAGTCTGAGAATCAACACATTGATACATGTTGGTCTGCTTCGTTTTAATTACCTGAGAAGGAGGAAAGTAATGATACTATAAATGTAGAAGAAGTTGAATTTTTAGGAGTACTGGTTCTCCAATCTATTGTTAAGCAGCACATGCAAGTGTTTAGTGTATGCTGAGACTAATTTTCAATACGCAGTTTCCCTTGGGATATTTATATTCTTCCAATAAGCATAGAACTGTCCATCAAAAGTAACTTTATATACCCACACAGCACACACACACACACACACGCAATCACTGCCAAAAACTTTTTGGGGTTTCTTCTCTAAAAACCTGCAAATATGAGTAATATTTTCTCTGCACAATGTCCTGTTAAAGTAGGTGGGTGCTCATTTCAACAGACGATTGTAACAGAAGTACTCATTGTTTTATTTCCTTTTTTTTTCTGCCTTTCACTTTTGCAAACAGTTAAGTTAAAAATCCCTTTTCTGAGAGGTAGAAACTATTAATGCAAAGGGGGAAAAATCATTTCATAAGAGATACTTTGGAGTCCAGCCTATTTTGGTTTTCTTACTCAAATCATTTACTTCTAATTAGATAAGAGAACAAAAAAAAATTCCAAAGGGGAAAATACATTTTTTTTCCCCACAAATTGCTTCCATCATTTCTGAACTCTGCTAAGCATTTTTAATAGATATGTGCCCTTAGCTCATCTTTTGCATGCTAACAATTTAATCTGAATACCAATATAGACACAAAATAAACGATTGTTTCCTGCCAGAGGTATCTGCAGAAGAAATCTTGGAGTAAAACATTGTCTTTGCAGCTCATTGTGTCTCTAATTAGACTGGAAGGAGGCAGAAGCTTGCTGGTGTCAGTCTGTGTTTAGCATGCCCTGGAGCTTCAAGCTCCTGTGGGTATCAAAGTGCACTAATTAAATGAGGGGTCCACAATACCGCACTAAACATCAGAGTGAGAGAAAGAGTCCAGTGTCCTCAGTGCCTTTGAGAATCCATGGCCCACGCTAATTACCCATTGTTGAATTGACTTCCCATTCTACAAGGAATGAATGGTGCCTCTCTCCCCCCCTTTCCCTGTCCTCCCCCTGCCTCTTCCCCCCCACCCCCCCCGCCCTTAGATTTTACCATCTTTGCTTTGGCCGCCTAATTAATCTTATGGAAATCTCCCGAAGCCAGATTCCAGCAAGGTTGCCCCGATGTTTATAATTTGATTTGTGATGATAAAAGTGAAGACACCCGGTGATGGAACAGTGTCATTTCCAACACTCTTGAGAATCGAAGAGGCTATCAATCTTTCCCACGTGCATGGCAAACTGATATCCTAGAAAATTAACTTCAATTAATAACAGAAATCCCCAGACGCTCAGGGAAGTAGAGACGCTTTGAAAGAGAACCTTCAAAGATGTCTCTGGATTGTCTTTTATATGCAGACTCTTCTTTTTATATAGAAGAGATTCTCAATAAGGGAACGTGTGGTGAAGGGGGGAGTTCCCCCTCTCCCCTTTTAATCTGAGCAAGATGAGGTAACATTTTATATTTAGTTTAGGAAGAAGTTAACCAAAGGTCTGTAGGTTAAATCTGTTTTCATTTCCTCTCTGTAGATAGGATTGGATAGAATGGGTTATGCTACACATATTACTGAACAAAATAAATGTAAAATAAAAACGCTTTTACCATTATGCTCCCCCTGCCAAAAAAAAAAAATGCTGGAAAGTTAGGGGTTGGACTGCTTGTCATTGCCAGTCTTCTTTGCCTTGAAAGGTTTTGTGATCTATGCTGAATGTTCTATCGGGAAAAAAAAGACTTGTTCAGATATTACATGTTCTAACAACTGCAATGACACAGATAGTAAAGAGTCCTATAAAAGCCAGTCTCATTTCTGTGAAACTGTGCAACACATTAATTTTACTCAACAAATAATCTACCATGTCTACATTTATGAGTGGCATTTCTATATTGCTATTATTTGGAATAGTTGATTAGACAACACAACTTCAGTTTAATACTAGCAAAATATAAATATATGTAACATTTCCCCACCTGTGATATCAAGAAACTCCTTACTAAACAAACAAACAAACAAGCAAACTTTAAACCATCATCCAGCAATAATTTCTGGTTTGGTTTAGAGCTTTTTGTGCATATGTCATAGACAATAAATTAAAAATTCTGATTAACAATTACTTTGAGGTGATGCATAAGCAAAGCTTACTACCCAGTATCTTACCTAAAGTTTATCTTCCAAGTAAGTTTCAAGGTAGCTTGAAACAAAGCTAAGATACAGTCTTAGCTTAGCAGCAAGAATGGGTTAAGTTTATTGCATTTCAGGTTCTTGTTATAATCGCAGTCACGTGAACGAATTCATGTTGTGCCATTTCTTGCTCTCATTACAACCTTTGTTACGAGAATGAGGTATTAGGGTTTTAATGCCTCATATATTCTGTGAATTATGTTAGTGTGCTGTACTACTTTGACCTTTTAAGTATTCTGTAATTTGATTGGTTGGTAATTCTAGTCGTTTTCCTGTTGACAGCCTCAATAACCTTTCAGACAAAAGTGGAATGGCAATCCAATCAAAATACAGAATATTTGATAGTACAAAATATATGATATAAAGGATAGCTATAATTCTTTGGGAGAAGACAAAATTTTAATTCTTCTGGTGCTTAAAAATTGGGAAATAAATAGAAAACAGAACCTGTAATGCATTCCAAGGTTAATCTTAGGCTAACACGTGAAAGTGATAAGATGGGGGTTTTTAAACTTACTTTGTGATAACTTGATATCTTCTTGGCTAACTCTACTTGATAGATACATGACTAAAAATTTTTACTGTATATTTAACATTGCCATATCATAAGAAATTTTATTAAATGAAAGTTTTATTTTAGGTCTTCAGTCCTTAGATCTATTTTGAATATTTTTATCAAATTCTGAAATCAGTAAATAAGTATACACTAAGAGGGAGCACCTGAATACCTTTTCAAGGTTATTAGTGATAAAACGAATCCATATACCATATGCTTGGTGTACAAAGTACCATGAAAACATTAAAAAGTTGATGTCTGTTATTATTTAGTGCTATCATCTGCACATTAACATTTGATAATTGGAGAAGGCTATCTATTTGTCAGAAACTGCCATTTGGGTCTGGGGTTTTTTATGTAAAAATAACCCTCAATGATAAACAATACTAATTAGAATGAATACGCCCTTACTACACTTTCCACTGAATGGAAAAGAGAAAGCAAATTAATTTCACAGAATCTAGTAAACTTTAAACCAAAAAAAACCCAGTTCTTTTCTCCAAATGAATTCTTCCTCTGAATCCCAAATTAATTTTGCCCTGAAATCTTTCTTATTAAAAAGAATCAGGTGTTTTCTTAATCATCTGTAATTACTTTTTTTTTTTTTTTTAACTTGGGGGCTTGGGGTGTTTTGGTTTTTTGTTTTGTTTAGGGGTTTGTTGGTTGGTTGGTTGGTTTTTTGGGGTGTTTTTTTTTTATAACCTTTCATGAAATTTTTATGGAGAACCTACACAAATAGTACAACACCTTCCAAAAGGTTTCTGATTTAATATCCTTTAAAATGTTTCCAGATGCTATACCAAACCCAGCTTGATATAATTTGGGGCTGACTTGCTGTAACTACTTGCTCTATCTACTATAGGTAGATTCAGTTTGCCTTTTCATTTTGCTATTTCAAGTACAGGTTTTTTTTGATTAGCAGTGGTAGCTGGGTTTCAGTTTTTTCCATGGACTCTGTATGAGGGTTGAAGTGGCATACAGTCATACCGCCTCTTCAGGGAATTCTTTCTTTCTCAATGAAGGAAATAAAAGAATGGATGCTTCCCTTTTTCATAAGGCCACTTACCAGGTATATTTAGAGAAGGAAGGATCCTTTCAAGATTCATACATGAATGAGGTAGAAATTTCCAGCCAGATGAATTTTTGTACTCTTCTACTTGACAAAGAAGAACCTAGGTCAACTCCAGGGACCACAGGTTAAAAATTTTAGGAATCTTAAAAGGTATACCATTGTTTTTTACCGTGCACTTCTACAAAGAGACAGACTGCAGATACACCATATTCAGCATATCCCCTTAGTATGATGTGGCAGATTTCACACAGGATAATATGAAGCCAATCATCATATAAAATAAGACACATACACAAGCTGTTTGGTAAACTTTCAGCCCTAGTTTTGTGGAGTTGTTGGGAAGCTTCTGAATTATAAGCAGAAATGTCAGTTATAAAAAATAATGTTCCATACCAGATTCTCAGTCTGTAAATGCAATGGCTTCTAGCAGCCTCTGGAATTCTAAAAGCCTGATCAATATTTTCTGGCATACTAATGTGACTAAGTGGCAGACAAATTATATTCTATTACCATGTGATACAAACACAAGGCCCAAAGTACACCTGGGCCTAGAGTGAGCCTGAAACCCATCTGTAAACAACCAGGTGAAAAGTGTTTTGTGATTTTCAATTGAAGCTGCATTTACATGAGTGTAATGGTTTTCTGTAAAAGTCTGTAAGTCTCTCCCACTGATGTAGGTGTTTCCTTGGAAGGACTTAGCAGAGTTGTCATCATGCAGGTGTGTACACCCTGGATTATTTGAGATATTCAAGGCCGGTAAAAGTCACGAAAATTTTAATGGCAGGGTGGGATTCCTTGCCTCAATGAAGATACTGAATTATGTTGTTCACAGAAAGATGATCTTGTGTGAGCTTGATAGATGTCTGATATTACAATCAATGGATTCAAGAGAACAGTTCAGCTCCCCAAATGGGGTTTTGGGGTGGGTAGAGTGTCTAATAGGCTTTACTGATTATTTTGGCGAGGAACTCATCTCAGGTTCCAACACAGGTTTCACACACTGTTTCAAATGCTTATTTTGGGACTGACATTGGCAATGGTTTTATAGTTATACCTAGGACCAGTTTTGCAAGAATGGAGGGAGTAATGGGGCTTCCATCACTTTTTTTTATCATTGGTGCTTTCCCATAATGATTACACTTTGACTTTCTTTCACTGATGAATTAGACTGTTGTTTATCAGCATACAAATCTTCATACATGGGCCATTTATTCTAATCTGAATATGTTCATGTTATTGCATAATTTAATACAGAAAGGTTAAAGAGTATTCTAAGAATATGGATGTCAAATGACTTCCCTCAAAAAAGTATAAGACATGATTTTTATGAAGATACCAACATATTCAATGACTATGTTTTTTAGTATTGATGGAATTGATTCTTTCTTCTAAACTAAAACGTGAATTTTCATGCCCAAATGCAGTGGTTTCACCATTTTGCCAGCAGGAGGTCACCTCCGCTGGAATTAAGGCTGTTTAATAAACTGAAAATTAAATAAAACGGAATAATGTGTTGTAGTAAAAAGCTTTATATTCAGTAAGATAACCACTGTACTGCATGTACTCCTTCTTAAATGGCTTGTTCCTGTCCTCTGGAGGTCACCTGCAAGTAGCCTAGCAATAATATTTTAAATTTCATGCTTTGTTCCCTTAATAGCTACCAATTTACGTATTTCTCTGTGCTGGTATGTGATAATGCAAATCAATTCCATGTAAGTAGTGGGAAACTGGCAAGAAAGTCTGGATCGATCTTTCTTCTCAAAACTGACTGTTGAAAGAATGACTTATAGTCAAGTCCAGAAGTTTAGAAGTCAGTGAAGGCAGAAGGCTCAGAGCGGGGAAAGTGACCAACAAGACCAGATGGTTCAAGCCTGTTTCCTCTGACAGCTTCATTCCTTTCTCATTTAAATTAGGAATCACTCCACCAGGGTAATTGAAGTTATACTAAAAAAAAAAAAAATCAGATTTGACCTTTCAATTAGATTCAAATCAGGCCCTAAATTATGTAATTTATTGGTCTAGGGAAATGATCACCTGTCTTTTCATTAACATATCCGAAGGATAGTAATGTCTCATATTACAGTTCAATGAAAGAGGAAAGAAAACAAAAATAAAACCATGAATATTCTACATTTATTAGGAATCAGGACCTCAGTTCTGATCTTAATTTCAGATAATAATATGAAAGTCAGAGACTTTATACTCAGATAGCTCAATGAAAGATGAAGTTCCTAGACATAAGCAAGTTACCTAAGGGTACTATATTCCTGTGTACCCCCTAACCTATGGTAACTACAAAAGTTCATACAACTGGTCCATTCATGCATCATTACTCCCTTTGACTCACTTCCTGAAGGTCCTATTGGCTAAACTGCATCATTCATAGCTGTGCTGAGGTACACAAGTAGGTTCCACAACACAGTCAGGAAGACCTCATTCTGTAAGCTTATTGCTTTCCAAGGCATTTTCGTCCATGTACAGAAAGCACCTTTGTATTTAAAACCGTGATGTACTCAGAGAAGCCACCCAGCAGCTCCACACATAGCTCATTCTTCTCTGCCTTTCAACAGTGAGAGAAAAGCCTGAGCCTGTGGAACTAGAAACACTTGTCCCAGCCTCTTCCACTACTCTCCTCTTAATCCTGTGCACACAGGAACTGTTCCATTGGGAACAGCTGTGATTCATTATGTTGTGAGACTATGGACAACTGAAAACTGGTCGATATTTCTCATTTGTCCCCCCATTCACAATGCAGGAGGAGAGAAGAAAGTCTCATCAAAAGTTAACACATAAAATCTCAGTAAAGTTGGTTAAATTTCTCTTCCGTCTACCCACACATAGCAGCACAGAAGTGCCACAATGTCAGAAGTCACACACCATTTTAAAAATAAAGGAGTACATGAGTCATGACAGCTGTGACAGACATTTTCACTTGTACTGATGAAGAATTAAAAGGTTGAAAATGTGGGGGTTTGAGTGTTTAATTCATATCTTTTTTTTTTCGGAGTGCTTTTTCAAGGTATTTAATACTCTAGAAAATGTACTGCCCAGAGAGTGTTCAAACTGGAATACAGAGCACCCTCACACACCTCACAAATAACTGCTTTCTTGACAGGACACATGAGAATATAATCAGAGGTAATGCCTATAGGAAGAGAAATAAGCTGAATTTTGTTAAAGAAACAATAATTTTGGTTAGAACTTCTGATGGCAATCCTTGAAGTAGCACTTTCAGGGAAAGTATTCCAAAATCAAAGACCTCAAGAGTTACAAGTTCAGGTGCTTCTCATGGTCTCCAGGCATACTCATTCCTGTTTGCATCTTAATATCTCTGATCCTTAAGCTCCAGTGCATGCAAATACAATTCTTTTCAAAATCAGATAATTCAGTGACCTTATTTTGATTGTTACTTTCATAGACTCCTGTATTTGAAGCAGCTTGACATTTTTTACTGCTTACCCAATTTCTGCTTCTCCATTGCGGTCCCAAATGAATCATGTTGAAGGGAAATATTAGCTTTGTCTTCTGTCAGGAAAAATCTCATCTCATTGCAGCTGTAAATGAGATCAGATCTGGCAAAACAAAATCGGTTGGCAAGACCATTTTACCTGTTAGGACTGAAAAAAAAAAGAATAAAATAGGTAAATCCATACCATAAGGTCATCTCCCAGGTTTGCCGGATACTATACGGAGACTATAAATGAGTCATACTGGGTCAGCTGTATATTGCATGTTACATTCAGAACACCAAGATAATAAGGTTAAAACAGTCTGGTTAATTCTGATTCAGGTTGGAATTTAGAAAGTGGTAAACTACGACTTTTATCTTCAGGCAATCCTTGATAAAACCTTTATTACCTAAGCAAACAAAGCAGTTAAAAATTCTCAAAAGAGCATTAGCTGTACAAGCTGGCAGGAAGAAGAATTATACATGCTTTATTCCTTTCCTTATGTAGAGTTCCTAAAAGTTCCTCTTTTGTGGAAAATCTGAGGTTTTAATTGGGATAGAATAAAATACTTAAAAGAGAGAGTGACTTTGTCTTAAGATATTCTAGAGGTGCAAAAGGGCAAAAAGGATTTTCTGCTATCAAAATCAGTTTCACTGAAACAACTACTCTTTGGATTTTTTTCCATTCTACCATTTTGTAAGTTCAACCAGTATGCTGTAATATCTTGGAACAGGTTCGTGTGACCCATTCACTTTTCTAGTATTATCTTCCTGGTGAATACCTCCATCTCATATTCTCTTCATCTCATAATGTGCTATTTTGTATTTTTCTGCTTTGACTCACACCAATGCTTATTTTTACTTCATTTTACCAAATTTTGCAGACCCTATATTATTTTTCTGTCCTTACATTGACTTGCAACATTTTTTAATTTTGTGTCATTTTCAAATATGAAGTCTTATTGATGTCGTTTAGAAGAATGAAAGAATTAAACAGAATTAAATAGCCTCTGTCTATAAAGTAAAGCTCCATATCTATCACATGACTCCATACTTGTGCTAATGTGATTGAAGAGCCATATCAAACCTCTGCATCTCAATTCCACAATGGAGGAGTTGACAGGTCCAGATCAAGCAAAGCAAATTTAGAACCAGGAGAGTAAGCAATGGACTTAAAAAATCCACTATTACTGTTTATTCAACACACTTTGGTGAAATACAGTCATTCCCTGCCCAAGCACCAATCCACAAAGATTTTTACCTCCAGCCCAGCTAAGATGAATGAACCATGAGGCTTCCAAGGACAAGGGGGCAGTTTCAGAGAGCTGGTTGTTCATAGATGCAGCAGTCGGCCCCCATCCATGTTCTAGACAAAGCAGCCCACAACGGAAAGAAAGAATTAAATATGTGCCTGGTTTTGAGCTTAGTTATATTAATAATGCATTATCACACTAGCAATTGTTGGCATTTGCTTTTCAGAAAACAAGGTTATTACACATGGCTTTACAAAGAATTGAAAAGAGAAAAAAGTTTCATTCTGAGACTGTAAATTGATTGCAAAATATTCAGCCAATAATCCGTCTTTATACACTATGGCTGTTTTACTTAACATACTGAGATAATAATTATCTTTAGCTCATCTTGATACAAACATGTCTTTCCGTTTGAAAACAAAAATTAATAAAGTAAATGAAAACTATCCCACAGAAGCACAGTGGTGTTTGAACATCAATTTGACAGGTACTATAATTTCCCTATTTAGGGGTTCTGAATATCATACTGGAGTATACTGCTGCAACACTATAAGAATTCTCACAGAAGTCCTCTGAAAAAGAACAGTTTTAGTACAAAGCAAAGGTGGTATTGGAAGATGGACTCAGTCTGATGAATTGGAATGATGCTGCACAACCATGACCTGGACTTAATTCTGTTTAACACACATCTATTATTACTAAACCAGTAACAAGCAGGAAAGTTAATTCTGTAACAGATTCACTCTAAGCAGTGCTACGTCATCAGCATACATTTGTATGCGAGTGACAAGAATCAAAACATGTTTGGTTCTAATCTATGCCTTCCTTACGATTTTATGTCTAGGGAAAAGATGACAGAAGCATGCACTACAGTCTTTGCAGATCCCTCTGTAATAGAAGCCATGAATGCAAAAGATGACACACATTTTATTAATCTTCTTTCAACACCTTCTTTTATAATTTATTCAGAGTTTTGTTTTTCCATATTTAAATAATAAAAAATGATTTGGGCAGTGAAGAAAGGCTGGGAGGGGGGAGGGGGGTGGCCTGCAAGCTTTTTATTCTTTCCACAGAGATTTTTTCTTCTCATTGTGCTTGATAGTGTGCCAAGAGAGAAACTCATATAAAGACACGAGCATTTGCTGTTTCTGCAGCATATCTCACTACAGAGGGAATATGCCTTTGACTAAATTAATCTTCATCCTCAGAATACTCACCACTGATGGCTATCAAAATTTTTAGAGTCCAATATATACATATCTATATCTATATCTATATCTATCTATATATATATATATGCATCCCATTTCTTATTACCAGAAATTTGTGCCTCATGTTAAACCTCATGTCTGAACTTGCCATAAAATGGAGAGTACAGTAACTCCACAGGCTTTGCGATTCCCTAAGATCCAGGGGGAAGATGGCAGCTTCTCTCCATCAGGGGTCTCTTATGGCAAAAGGCAGCAGGTCATCTTTTAGACAACACAGTTCCCTGTGAACACAACTAGTGATCTACTCTGCATGCTGGTGCTCTCCATCCAATACATAATTCAAAGATAAAAGCGCATCCTGATACTCACAGTCTCCTCCAGGAATCTTGCAAGTTATCGGAGAGATTCTGCTTTTCCCTTCAGAAATAAACGTCTCATTCTACAAGCAAAGGTTTGTAAACCCTGGAAACTGAGGTCTTATGGATCATAAAAGATTCATAAATTCATTCACAACAATCATGTAAACAAAAGGGGGTTTTAAAAATGAAGTGTGCGTACCTTTCAATTCAGCTGTGAATTGAATGCTGAAATAATGAACCCATTTTTTATACAAGTATGCATCCATAACGGAGTAACGTACACAGACATACACAAACCTATCAAGAGCTTCAAGACTACGAACAAAGGATAACAGAAATTTGGGATTTTTATCTCCTTTTAAAAAGCTAAAAGGGATCCTCAGAGACATATGAGCTATATGCACTTAGATAGACCAATAGACCTGTTGTCTATATGTCTTGTATAATATTCCTAATGCTTTCTTTTTTCTTGCAGGACTAGGACAAAAACACTATTTAAAACAACACAAAACTTGGTTGAAATACAGAATATGATAGCAGTTACAACTGATTATGCTTCTACATTTTTAAAATATAGATCTTAGATATTAAAAAAAATGTTGGCTCAGATTAAAAGTAACAGTTTGGGATTTTCCCTTGTAAATTGTCTTTCTGAAACTGGCTAAATATTGCTAAGGATTGAAAGCTTTTAGAAATTCAATTTTTTGAATGACTTGTGGGAATAAGTTATGATTACCTATCACTTTTCCTTATAAAGTAGGCATATGGTAAAATTAATATGGTGCAAATGAAACCTGGCAAAATTTAGATTGAATTCTGAGGGAAACAAAAAGTCAATGAACATGGAGATCACCTTCTAGTATTTCAATCCCTTGTAAATTAATAATAAAACAGACATTTGGACAATTATATAGGAAGCATGCTTTTCTGTATGAACCTCACTTAAAATCAAAGGTCACTGTAGAGCACCTTCCAAAGTCCTTAACCATGGACATGAAGGGAATATCCTTTTAAGAGACTGCAGTACTGTTCAAAGAGAAAAGAATACAACATCTCTGAATGAGCACTTGGTCATTGATAATAATATGAATTTTTAGACAGACAATGCCAGAAGAGAATCAGCTGAATCTGTTCAACCTTTCTCAAGTAGTTCAAAGAGCAGAACTATTGTGAAATGTTCTTTTTCTTTCCCTCCTTCCCTGTTCCTCTTCACTCACCCTCCCTCTTTTTGTATCTCTTTTCTATTCCTTCCTTCCTTCCTTCCTTCCTTCCTTCCTTCCTTCCTTCCTTCCTTCCTTCCTTCCTTCCTTCCTTCTTTGCTTCGAATGTAAAAAGAGATGCTGTGGCCTTGAAATGAAATATGGTAGGACTCAAGGGAGAATTCTGGCTTCATTTTAAAAGGCACATTTACATCAGTCTGGTGCACTTTGCTCTGACACCACTTGAAGTCCTGAACAGGAGTTGACTTTGAAATGTGGTTTAGAAATATTTTTCTACATTTTCAAGAATCAGGAAGGACTAGAACACAAAGCTGATCACATATCCTCTAGATATATGAAAAATATATTTATACTCTTATTTTCCTACTTTAATTTTATTTTAGGGCACTAAATTCAGAAAAGAACTTCCCTGGAGCATTCAGGTGTTGGGACAGCTTATGTGCACATTGTTACTCAGCCATGACGCTTTTCTCAGAAGAAACATAATGCCAAATTTCTTGTAGACATTCTCCAGACTCTTGGACTGGTCTTTAGGGTTCTTTCATGTCAGCACCAGGTTTGTAAGACTTTTCCTAAAGTAATCATTTCTCTGGAATAAGGACAAGCCACTACAGAGACATATCCCAATAGATAAATGGAGATTTTTGGTCCACAAATCATAAGACTTGCATCATATCAGGTTCATCTAATAACTTACTATTTAGAAGCAGAACAGAGCAAGAATAATTGCCTTATAATACTTAACAGTTAATACAAATAATATTCTACTACATCAAAGGTGAATTCATACAGCAGTTAAGTATACAAATGACTTCTAATAAAGTAGTAATTTTTCTGTACTGTATAAATACAATCATATTAAACTCAAATCGGTGAAATGCTAATTCACTTTTTAATGAGTTCCTTTCCTATTTCAGATTTTTAAGCAACTTTCAACCGGTTTGGTTAAGTACAGTTAATAAGATGAAAAGAGTGGTTTTTAATTAACGCAGACAAAATATTCTATTGTATATATGCGAGTTTTTAAGGCAACATAAGATATGATTAGAATTCAGGTTTTATTCTATTTCATCTGCTTGTGAGCTCTGAAATTTGAAAACAGCTACCTGAGGTTGTGGAGGAAAGGTATCTTATTCTCCTATCTGAAATCTGTGTTTCTGAGGAAAGCTCTTAGTTTTGCTTTTGGACATGACTGCAGTATTATTGGTCAAGACACATTCTTCTTTCTAATCCATGAGAAAGCAAAATGATTGAAACTCTTAAGCCTGGTTATCCCACAAAACCCAAATGGGTCAGTACAAACTTCTGTGGTGACTCTGACATTATACAAAGGAAAAGAAAATAATTTTTGAGTTCCCTTTAAGGCCTTTGTCCTAATTCATAGATACTCTGAAAAAAAATTGATTTCCCCAAAGCTTAGGAAAAAATAAGTTATACCCTTATGTACGTCTGCCTGTTTGCTGTCTGCAAGCCTGACTGAAAACTGGCCAGAATCAGCTGAAACCTTGAAGCTGATTTCAGTGGACCATGTGATCATATGACCATTGTCAACCTAGGGATGAGAGAAACAGGCTTATTAATTTCCATTCCATAGAAACAAAAATGCTTTTTTTCATATACCATTCAGATCAGGCATCAGAAGAATATGCACTCTTGATTTGCTCTGGCATAATTGAGCTCTGGTCCTGGTCCACTACAGGAATTGCATTGTGCAAGGGAGCAGTAGCTCACTCTTTTTCGTTAGCAGGTTACTGCTTGTTGCCAACCATCAGAGGATTCACTAGAGAGAATAAAGTTGGGGTATCAGAGAGACCTGGTAGTGTGCAGAGTCTTTCTGTGTTTTCTCCAGCACAGCTGAGCTTAAGAATTATTCAAAATAAAATGTAATAGAGTGAAAACTTATTTTTCCACATCCCTTATTTTCTCATGCCATTTATGTATTAAGGTTTAGAATCACTGATTCAATTAAACTATAGCTCTTATTCATATTTTGCTGAATCTGAAGTCCTCCCTGGTCACTAGTTAGAGAATTTTAATGATTTGGAGTTTGAATGAAGGTCATTATATCATATCCCACGTTACATGCAGGTAATAAAATTCCTTTCCTGCTTTGATTTTAATTGAGAACAGTGTTTTAAGTGAAACACTGTCAGAAAGCCTTGCTTTGTCTAAATAGTAAACATATCCTATTATTTGTCATTTTTATTGTCATTAAATGCTTCTTTGTTACATAAAATCAACATTGTTTCATTTTCATGCTCTCAAGCAACTGATCAAAATATTTTGGAATATCTTCAAAACTTGGAATATTTTTCCAACAAGATGAGAGTCAGGATTCATGGTTTCTTTACATAGAAACTTAACTTCGCAAGCCAGGAAACCTCAGTATTTTCACTGAATTTCAGTTCCCCTCCTTCCTTCAACCCTCATAAAACACTTGGTTTCAAAAAATCCTTCAGGCTTCAAAATATTAGTATTCATTTGTTTTAGATTCTCATCCAATTCTGAATAGAGAGATGTCTTGCAACACTACTGGCATAACGCCACCATTTGTAGAATCCCTAACAATCATCATAAGAAGCTCTTTAAAAGTGGCTCTTTCTCCTGCCACAGCCAGTTGGCCCCTAGCATCTGTCTCCCAGGAGTACCCTGGCTGAGTGTTTGGGTGGCACTCCGGAGTCAGCAAGCAGGTGAGACAATGTGCTCCAGAGCATCTGCAAAGTATTTGTCAATCAGATATTCTGTTACCTAATACTTGTAGCTAAACCTCAAGGATTGACAGCTGTGAACCCAAGCCTGCAGCTTATATGTTATTCCACATCCACTAGATGAATAATGATGCAGAGCTCCTTGTTTATTTGCTTATTCTGAAATCAGATCTTGTTTATTCTGTGCCCTTTTCTAGTCCTGATATATAACTAATTGTTGGCAGATGTGGCAAGCATCTAGGGCCAAGATATATTTGTTTGCACAGTCTGATTTTTGAGTCTCAAGCAGTACCAGGCCATTGCAGCTGTTTTTTATCAAGACTCTGAGCACTGTAGACAGTCCACCTGGCAAAACATGATTTGCCCATATGACCTTCGCATGAAAGCTTTAAATATAGGACTTCTGCTCAAACAATATTTAAAATATCTGAAAAAACCTAATTAAATTAACAAATTGAACTGAAATGCTAATCAGTGTTTGTACATGTAAAAATTGCCCTATGGTTCATATACATAGCGTGACAGTCTTATTTCTAATTTTGATTTAAAATCTGAACCATATAATAAGAGTGCTAATTGTCTGAGACAATCTTTCCTTTAGCAAGCTAGCTAGTGTCTACATTTAATCATCTTGCTTGAAACAAAACAGAAAAATAGCATTTGTCTGATGCTTGGAAGCAAAGGAAAAACAACAGCAGCAGAAAGAAAAATCAGCATGAATCCAGTTTACCTGGCTAATATCAACACTTCTTTCTTTTCTGACAAGGATCTCACTCCTTCACTTTGCCCAGATGCCAAATTCCTCTTTGTGAGCTGTTTTTATGATTTTCTTCAACTTTTAAAAACAAATAAAAGATTAACATTGGAGTTAGCTTGTTTACTTTTAGCTAGAAGATCTCTGAGCTGTAGTAGTATTCAAGTTTTCAACTTCTCAAGTTTTTTATCAGTGGATAAGTGTAGTTGACTTGTTACATCCATCCAAAAATATTTTAGGGAAGTAACACTGTGGAAGATTGTATATTTGAAGTGGCAATGAATAAACTGGAAACTCTGTGTCTACATGATTGTCTTCATTAATAAAAAACTTATATTTATTTTTGTTCTGTATTTATTTTGTCACTGTCAAAAGCAAATCTGAGAAGAGGTACAGGCTGTTTAGGATTATGTCATCTTGTAGAGTGGAAATCCTTCATGCTATATGACTGAAAAAGATGCAATTTATCCTGATTTTAATCGCACCTATAATTTCACTTATCACTGCCAAATCTCCAAATTAACTAAAATACCACAAGTGGGGCTACAGAATCACAGGAGAAAATAATAATGTGGAATCAATAAAATATTTTATATTTTTTATCTTGTACCTTAGGCTCAGACAACAGGCAATATTTCCATATTCACTCTGGAAAGTTTTCCGTTCCCTTCCCTTCTCTTCCCCTTTTCTGTTTGGAGGGGAAAAATTGAATACTCATGCAAAAGTAAGAAAACAAATATTTTGCCACTGTATTCC
Source organism: Aphelocoma coerulescens (assembly GCF_041296385.1). Taxonomy (NCBI): domain Eukaryota; kingdom Metazoa; phylum Chordata; class Aves; order Passeriformes; family Corvidae; genus Aphelocoma; species Aphelocoma coerulescens. The sequence goes on along the minus strand of NC_091014.1, from coordinate 26,341,412 downwards.
ATATATTTCACAACAACATAATGTGAAAGAAATGCTACAGAAATGTCATAGGATCAGATAGAAAAGTAATTAAAAACAGGCTAAGAATTTAGACTCTCAGTTCATGACTTCTTCACTGATTATAATACCTGCATTGTTTTCCTCAAGATTAGAGCACCACATAAAAATTGTGTTATTTTAGACTTGAGTAACTTCCTACAGATCCTACTGGGTAGGCCTGGAGTTCATCAGGAAGTTATGATTATCAGGGATGAACTAAGTTTCTGTAGACTAGTACCTTTATTAGTGTCACAAAAGAAGGAAGAATTTCCATCTTCTGGTCTAGTAACACAGCCTAACACGTGGGAGTTTGCCACCTGTGTACCAGAAAGGACATCTAACACGGACAAAAAGTCATAGTCCCAAAAGACTACGGAATTTGCCTTTGGTAAGTTTACATCAGATCACCCTCCAGGTACATGAGATCACTCCTTTATTCTCTCCCCTTCACTACAGAGCAAGCAGTGGGCTTTCTGTGTGACTGCCCAGAGCCACCTGGCAGCATGGACCTGTCTGCAGAGATTGAGGGTCCTCCGTCGTGGCTCTAGGACATCTGCAGCTCCTCTGCTTGGCAAACTCATTTCCCCTGCCCCTGCCTTGCTCTGCACTTCAGCAGAGCAGCTCTGCAGTACATGTACTTTGTCCTTCACATCCACTTCACTTGTAGAACATCTCATCCTTCCTTAAACTGTTGAAAATGCTGCTGACACATGAACTAAATCCTTCTTCTATTGCCCATTTACAGCAAAAAAACTAATCTGCTATGATCTGCCAATCCACCTGAGTGTTAAGCTCAGAGTAGGGGAAGAAATAGTCTGAAATATGTGCTTGCAAGAAAGCATGTTTGTGATTATTATTCCAATATGTTACACTTTTAAAATTAGGTTTACTTTTAAAATATGAATACTTCTAACTTCACTTGTCTGAGGAAAAAGGAAGAAGTGAGATTCTCCGGGAGGCCTGGACACAACTGGGATGTTTATGTGCATAAGGTGTTCATCCCTGGCTGGTTTAGCATGTCTGCCAAGGAGTACTTATTATAACATGATACACTGGTCTCTGTTTCTAAGCCACTGTGTATGATTGTAATACCACTGCATGTATCTTCACTTTTAATGGATATGCCCTCATGTATTCCAGCATGACTTAGAGAATTTCCTCCTTCCCTGTGACTGAAAAGAATGAACTTAGTTCACTCTTATGCTGGAAGAAAATAATACAAGACCTCAGTAATTAAGTGTGTGACCTGCAGAATTCCTTTATCTTTCATGTTTTGTCCACAGTTCATGAAAAATTGATGCTCTCCCAGGTAACATGCTTCTTTTTATCTACCTGCAACACATTGATCTCCTTTCAGTTTGGAGTTAGCTTGTTCCTTCTACTATCATTGCTGAAGTAACAAATGATATTTTCATAGGCATGGTTAGTAATCAATATACACAAGTAACTGTCATTGATCTGAGTACAACCCTTGATCTAGAAAATCACCAATTATAGCCATTTAAAACAGATTCAGTTGGATTAGGTGGAACTCAGAGAAAAATATTGCCTGGGCAATTAATCTAATCAGGTTAAAACTAAGGTGAAATCATTTAATTGGATGGCATTTATACAGTGAAATTTAGGCTTTTACCAACTTTTAAAAAGAGCTCTGTGAAGAGTATATATCTTGAATTGTACGTATATATGTACAATTACTGTTGCCAGATTTAGAAACCTGCATAGAATGAGATCTAAATTCCTTACTAACATTTTTAATTTGTACTTAATGGAAACAATTTCACATATCAATATAATTTGGTATATTGCAACCTTCTGTAGTGAGAAGTTTGAACTTTTGTTTTAAGATTGAGTCCCCCACAGCATGCTTCATTCTGTGTGTTCCAGCTGCAGCTATCCTGCAAACACGAGTTCCTTAGACCTGCACAACTCAGGAAAACAGGACTAGCAAATATATATTTCATAACCCTATACAGCAATACAAGCGATGATAAATCACCTGCAAGTATTTAACCATATAATTCACACTCACTTTAAAGCCCCTTTGCCCTGCCAAAGATGTTTAAAGGGGCTTTAATATAGCAGTGAATCAAGCCCGGTGACCAGCTGTAGTTTGGTATTTCCAAGCTTTTATCAGTTTTCACCACAGCTTTCATGTTATTTTTAGATATTGGCTGGAATCAGAACTCAAGTCTGAAGTTGTCTGGGTTTGCAGTGACTGATTTTGGCTCCATTTTCATTATGACTGCAACTGAATAAATGCCTCTGATTTTGCTCAGGCATCCTTTCTGTCTTTCTCATCTCCATCAGACTGCACACATTCTGTAGCCATGGACTTGGCTCCAGGAAGGTTAATAGTCTCCATTTCATTCACTATTTATGGGAGCCATTTTCTCCTGTTTAGCCAATAAATGGCTGCAGATTTGGATGACACCTCTTTGATCTGTATAGAGTTATACAGCTGAAACATCCACACACAGTATCCCTTACATGTCCTTCAGTACAAAAGAAAGGTGATTTTAGATTTCAGGGATACCAGGGGACTGCACAAAATACACAGCACCTTGCAAGACAAAGAAGGATCTTTCTGCAAAGAGAGACAGGGAAGTTCAGTGGAATGAGCAAGTAGTTTTGCAGACTTAACCACAGGAAAGGAAATGTTTTCCTTTCTCAGCATTGCAAAAAGAAAAATTCCTACACAAAGCCCAGCAACAGGGGCGTTTTGCCAGTTGGGGAATTTACAAACTCTCTCTTGAGTATTGTAATAATTCATTACTAGGGAGTGGCCACTGCTGACCATGAGACAAGTGGTCTAACTGTAAACCATAAGCAAGGGAAGAAGGAGGGTGTAAGAGTCTGAGAACTATCATTTCCATGAGGCTCTCAATATATGAAGCAGATCAATATTGCTCAGAACAAAACAAACATTTGTTTCCAGCTTACAAGCTAGAAATACTATTTCAGGTAAAAAAAGTCTAAATACTTCAGTCAAAAAGCTGATAATTTAGGCAAATCTTTTCCTGCTTGTTTTAAAAATATATTTCTTCATTGGTGGTTGCTTTTTTTTTTGTTTGTTTGTATTGAAAGAAATAAAGTAAAAGTAGCAGAATTCTCCATCTTCTATATCTTTCAGCTATCTTTGATTCTCTAATAACTGATACAACTTCTTCCATTTACTTTGCCTCTCTTATAGTCTTAAACTATTACAGACACTACAGCCCAACAAAGAAGGTTAAACTCAAGTTCTTTACTTAGGCACAGGCACAAAAGTAAGCTGGGCTGAACAGGGCCTACAAGTTTCAATACCAGAGCACACTATGGGAGCTGAGAGGAAAACAAGGTATACTTGGACTCCTTTGGAAATGAGATGCACATTATGGAGATGATGCTCAATGTTTATCCAGTGTAAAAACTCTTCCTAGGAAAATATTGGACATTAGCCCCAGTATTTTTACTAATTTTGTCTCATCATACCTGAATGAATTAGATGTAACCACCAATTGATTCAAAACTCATGAGTGAACCTAGAGGTTTTCTGCAGCTTGTCAGAGTTAATTGTTTAGGGACATTACTACCCAAACAGCTCAGTCTCAAAGGTGTTGACTTTCACTTTCTTCACTTCCAAGCTGTTGATAGGTGCATTTGTTCTACTAAAAATCACCCATCACATGGTTGCCCTGCCTATACTACTAGTGAGTTTAATAACATTTCTTCTTTCATGACCACCAATTCATTTCCACTAGCAGTGGGCAGGAGGTGTGAGTGGGCAGCTGGTGGAATGTCATCCCTCTCTACGAGGTCTGGATCAGGCTGAGGCTGTAGCATGAACCTAAAATATGGTCATGCTCCCAATTGCTAGTTATGTGAGTTGTGGTTTCACTGGTGTGAGTGGATTATTGAAAGAAATTTTAGAAGGCAGTTTTAAGAAAAATGCTGGCCCTCAAAAGGCCTTGGCCTCTGGCTCTGTGGGAGGGTATTAGCATTACCTATCAAGATCTCCAAAGCATTACTGGGTTGAAGCCTACTTAGGCAGAAGATCTAATCTCTGAGTTTCCTTGACCTTATGATCTTTTACCTCAAGTGAAAGTCTGTGTTCCATTTTAGAAATGTAAACATTATTAGTGCATATATGAAAGACCACCACTGCTCTATAATGGAAGATAAATAAATCCAGAAGAAATGTCCAAGGCTTAGACTGAACCACCTGTATGTATCATTAGTAAACATGTTACCAGAAAGCAAAAATATTGTCTTTATTAGGTTATGTGAAAACAAAGAATGGAGAGAGTTAAACTGAGAATATTGAATAGCTCAAAAAGATTTATAAAATTTAACCTAGATACTGTTTTCCAGAACCTCAGCTGTTCACTTCATATGAACATATTCTACAGTTTTTATATGTAGATGTATATATGTATGTTTAATCCTATGTTTGGTCTGTCCAACATTTAATGGTATTCCATACTTCTTCAATGCCCACCAATACATTACTACCTATGTGGGTGGGAATTGTGTATACGTGTATGTGCATCTGTCTAGCTGTCTTTTTACTTTGGTATAAATCTGATGATTGATCTGTTTTCAATAGCTTTTATTTCTTTACTCCTAAAGCCATAACAGTATACAAATTCTGCTCTCAAAAAATCACAAACAAACAAAATATTAGAATATTTGATCCCCCAAAGAAGGAGAAAACCAGTCCTTCAGTGGAGCTGCACCATAAATAGGGAGAGTCCTCACAGAGGCCACTCAGGAGTTCTCCTCAGCATCCTACACCTGGAAGGAGATGTTTGAGGAGAAAAGCAAAGGTGTCTCATCCCCCTTCACCCCTGTGCAGGCAGCACAGTTCCATCAGTGCAGTGCAGATGTCAGCTTTGTATTGCTGCTTTCTTCTCATCCACAGGTAAGTCCCATCTCCAGAGGTCTGGAGGGGTTGAAAAGAGTAGTGAAATAGGCACTTGGACAGAGAACCTGCTGTGCTTGCTATGCCCTTCCCATCACAGTGAGGAGCTCTCACAGTGCACAGCACTGCAGCCCTTATGCTGGGGGTGGCCTGGCCATTGCTCAGCTCAGCTCTGATGGCCAGAAAGACAACAGTGACAGAAGTACCCACGATTTTTCATGTGTGACAACTCTTCCTAACACCTTTTTAATTCTCATTTTCCTGATAGTCATCTCCAGTTGCATTACACTTACAAAGGCCATTGGATTTTGAGTAATGCTGTAATGACTCACAGCCATTAAGTTAAAAAATTCCTGCATTTGTATACCGTACTCATCACCATAACTGCATGGGAAAATGTCCCAAATGGCAGTCTTTTCTACCAGTTTGGCCAATCATCTCAGCATTGGTTTATGGCACCAGTTTGTCATGGATTTAGAGGATCCTTCTTTCAGTTTTGCTGGGAAGCACAGGGAATCATGCAGAATACTGTAAGTACTACGGACACGCTAAAGCATCTAAGGGGGACTCACGCACTCCAGATGCTATATACAGCATCCAGACCTTGTTCATTGCCACTGAATACATTTCTGAAGGTATCATTCTGATGTTATGTCAATTTCTGTAAGAACTGTTTAGGTTCAAGTAGCATTTGTACATTTAATTATGTCACATATCCTTGGTGCTTTTAGATTCAAAACTAATTAGACAACATATTTCACCAGGGTATCTTTCCTCTAACATGAAAAGCTCTGCTAATAAAATGCATCAGCTTGGGAACTTGGGAATGGAAAAATTGTTTTGGATTGAGTTTCTAACTTTTTTCACTTGAGAAATGTTAGCAAATTACCAGGTGAAGGATGGATTTGAAGAATAGAAAAACTGACACTGTGGCCATCCTAGTTTATTTAATATTTTCAGCTCTGTTGAGGAGGAGTCAAAAATACCAGTGCTGCTATGTAAATGCAAAATGTTGCAAGCCAGGTGAAGATAGATTATTTCTGTTTCCAAAAAGCTTAATTTCATAAGACATTTTGCTCTTCCAAGTATTCTGTGGTCACTGGCAAGAAACAAAAATACTGCATCTCTTACATATCATCTTAATGAAGCCAAAAGCTTTGTGTGTAGGGCAGTGTGCCCTGAAATAGTTTGAAAGTTTAGCCCTGATGCCTCCTGGAGTCAACTGAATCTGGGGAAGGAAAGGAAGGGCACTCTCAAGTTTTAAAACCTGGAATTTTTTTCCTGCAGTAATGTTTGGAATAAACTACTTACAGTAAATTACTGTAATACTGCAGGAGTTTTCACTGATAGAGGAATGTGTTTAAGACACCCTGACATAAAAAATAAATCAGCTTTGACTTCAATTATTAAGAGCTAAAAGAGAGAAAAAAGGGTGGGCTTTTTGAGGATAAATATGTACTAGAAAGAAAAACATCACCATGGAAACCAAAGTATTGCCATAGTTTTTCATACAGAAAAATGCTACAATGGAAACTTGTGTTCTTTGCGAAAACAAACAGCTTGAAACTTAGTTGAAGGTAATATTACAGCATTGTCAACCTTTTTGACTTGAGTTCCTTTGCAGATCATTTTCTTTTATCCATCTTCTTGTGTTTCCCATCTGGATTACAATTGCAATGTCATACTTCAACCTGCTGTCTAAGGTGAAAAGTTTAATATTTTTCTAGTCCAATAAAAGAAAAACTTTAATAAAGATGAAAGGAAGATAAGTATCCAAAAATGGTTCTCTTCACCTGTGTTCAATCATAATGACAAAAACTACTTAAATCAATTTTAAATATTAAACAAACAACAAAAAATTTAAATTAAGGAACTAATCCTACAAGCACAGTTCTTCACAGGTTTAAACTTATAAATAACTTTGCTGTTGTGAATAGTGACTTTGTAATCAATAAGATGTTTGTGTGACTGTTTATTAGCAAGCTCAGGACTTCAATGGATTAGAACACAAAGTGACAGAAGCTCAGAGATATCATTAAACCATGTAATTCATCATGAACAAGCAAATAGGAGAAAATGGAATATTAATCTACAAAAACTGCATTCCCAAATGCTGTCAAAGACTATAACCTTCTGTTTGGTGTATTTGCCCCACTGAAGACAGTCTCATTAGTAAACAGAGATGATCAAGCATGTGCTAATTTGGAAGCAGTGTAAATGCCTTTCAGCATGTCTCATTTTCCAAGACTATAATTCAATTTGCCAAAACACTCTACCACAGCTGGGCAGCACAAGGTTGCTAAATCTCACTTTCTTGGAGTCAAATCAAGAACCCATTACCCACAGGCAAGTAATGCTATTCTCCCAAGGAGTCCCTTTGGTTTTAATAGGACTCATTGTGTGAATGAATAATCACAGAGGAATGTGAGCAGGAGGCTAAAAATCTGGTTATTGAATCTCCTCTTTGCAAGCCAAGTGGACAGCCCAGGTAGGAGCGAGCCTTGGCTGTCCATGGCATTGTTCCCCGACCTATGAACCCACGTGTCATGGGGCTTTTCAAATATCTTTATGATAACTTAGCTGACTTCCTATTAGCAACTATTCTATTTCTTCTGTACAGCATAGGAGTTCTTTGAATTACTATGGGCTATTATTTAAATGCATATTTAAATTCCTGTAGACAGGAGATTTTTAACCCCAATAGACTACAACTGCTCCATTAAATCAGTTTCAGAATTTCATGTCTATTTGGCTGCTGCACATACAGAACAATCTGTGAGCAGTTATGAAATATATTATTTTTAAAATTAGGTTGTGGGTGTATCTGTGTATAAATGACCATTTGAAAAAAGAATTAGTTATCTGGCATTTTCACAATAGCTCTTAACACTTCTCTGCCTTTAAAAGATGAATGATCTGCAAAATGTAATTTTAAAATATTTTTTTTTGTTTCATAAGCTAAAAAAGGCATCTAAGATCACACCATTCCCATATCTTTCATTTATGCAACACCATAACAATTTGCTACCTTTTTTTTTCTTTAGATCAGCTTCATTTGAACTTAAGATCCTGTAGTTTCATCCCAGAGAAAACTCCAGCTTTGGACCTATACAATATGCCCAACCTTAATTCCATGAAGTGAGTTGTCCCATTGCAGTTAACCGGTCTAATGAAACAAAGAAAGTCACAGTATTGCATTCATAGCTATGCTTAACTTTGCTATAAGGACTACTCTGAGCACTCAAGTTAAGCATGTGTATATGTTTGGTTTTTTTCAGTACTTGGGTCTAAGTCTTTTTTACAGGACTGAACTCCTAATGGTTTAATCATAAAAATCTGAAACAAGGAGTTATAAATGAAAAATACGACATAAATGTACCCAGAGTGGCACAAATGGCATCATCATAGTAATCACACTAGATATTTTCAGGGAGCAAAACAATATAAAATAATTCAAATTTTTCTACTGAGGAAAGAAAAAAAGAGTTAACTGAATAAAGTACTTCAGAGGATTGTAACCCACTTATGTTTTCATTTAAATACACATTAAGATTTTTCTAAAAAGGCCAAAGACAGTTTTTGTAACACCACATATGGATGTCAGCAGTGTATGCAAAATGGAGAGAGAACAGTTCATTCTCATTAGGTTTAGTGCCATATTTTTCTAGGTAGGATCAGCTGTAATAGTGGTATTTCATTGTGATTTTGAACCATTAATTTTCTCAATAAAACCTGCTAGATTTTTAATAAATTGAAACCTCAGAATGCATGCATGTTCATGGTCAAGTGCCAAGCATTATTTAAAGAAGGCTATTGTAAGTCTACTTTTATTGTTCTTCATAGACCACCAGGATCAGATAGTGTGTGGCCTACAGAGCAATTAGACATTTACAAAGGATTCTCTGCTGGAACAGCATGCTCAGAAACAAAAGAAAATCTGATTTGTAAACAGCAAATACTCAAGGCAGGAATCTGTGCTTAAGTTCTGTCTCTTTATAGTTCATAAAAATAGATGAAGAATTATCATACGAAAATGAGAGTGGTTATTGAAATTTGGAAAATGGAAATGTATTCTCCATCATAGTATTTTGTCTAGTGATGAGTGCCTGGTCCTTGTGCCAGCTGATGACAGCAGGAAAGTTTCATCTCATTTCCTCCTGCTTCTCTCCAAGCTCCAACACTGGGCAAACCAATATGAAGCCTAAATGCTTCTTTCCTCTGGTTGACCTGGACGGCTGCGCAGAGGAATACATGTTGCTTCTCCAAAGGCTGAACTAGGACATATCATTGACCCTGTCATCCCTAGATTTGATGATCCTGGGTCTCCCTCTTCAGCAGCTGATTCACAGCCAGAACATGCACAATGGACATCTCTTGCCCATTTTTACCTGCACAGCTTTACCAGTGGCAGGCCTGCTCCCTAGGCTGGCTGCAGCATTGCTGCATCTCTCAGGAGAACAGCCCCTGCCTGAAACAAAAGGCCATATTATTCTGGCAGCAAATTAAGCCTTTAATACAGACTCTGAAGGGCCATCAGAAACTTCTGAAGACACACTTTGTCTCATGCATTGCTGCTAAAAGCACACCTAGTCCTTATCACCATCCCCCAGCAATGCTAAAGACACAATCTTATGTCACTGGAGATATTTCCCTATAAAATTGTTCTCATCAACAGCAACACAGGGGTCTCCCAGTAAATCCATATGCTCCTAATGCCTAATCAGGAACAGTGTTTAAGGTGACATCAGAGGGCTGTACAGAGATTAACATGGGCTGCCCATGCTTCCTATTACTCTCGGTTACATAAAAGGATTTTGTGTTTCTTGTAAACAGAGACTTGGGAATACAACCTAAAGTAACAGCAATTCAAGTCAAACATCCAGTCTACACAGTTGAGAATCTGCTCCAGTGTACATATTCTTTAAAGGCTATACCCAACCACAGGTTAATGGACTGTTAGGGTCAGAATATATATCATTAAGGCACCATAATCTGATGAATGGAATCAAGCTGAAAAATACATGTGGCTTTTAACTATTTGTTTATATTCCTCTGAATTTAACTGAAAGTAAAAACTTAACTGGCAGAATTATAGCTGGTATAAATCTGTACAGCTTCACTGACTCTTCTGATTTACATCAACTGGGGATCTGGTCCACACTATTGCATTGTCAAGGAAAACATTTTGTGTTTGCTTGACTACGATACCCAATGTATTTTTTGTAATATCAAAACAAAGTCCTCTCCTCTCCTCTCCTCTCCTCTCCTCTCCTCTCCTCTCCTCTCCTCTCCTCTCCTCTCCTCTCCTCTCCTCTCCTCTCCTCTCCTCTCCTCTCCTCTCCTCTCCTCTCCTCTCCTCTCCTCTCCTCTCCTCTCCTCTCCTCTCCTCTCCTCTCCTCTCCTCTCCTCTCCTCTCCTCTCCTCTCCTCTCCTCTCCTCTCCTCTCCTCTCCTCTCCTCTCCTCTCCTCTCCTCTCCTCTCCTCTCCTCTCCTCTCCTCTCCTCTCCTCTCCTCTCCTCTCCTCTCCTCTCCTCTCCTCTCCTCTTTTTGTTGAAAATTTCCAGAAACATAAAATGCAACTTGTAAATAATTTTTGTCTTGGCAAGCTCTCATGCACTAACGGTTTACATATTGTTTTGATTAAGCAAGCTAAACATGGTACTAAGTATGCAGACATGTTTCAACTCATGATGACAGCTTGTGTATGATTTACAGCACTGGCTGCTAAAGGCAATTGTTCTGGTTCAATATTCCTATTTATTTATGCCAGCATTTTGCTGTAAACAAAGCCCTTTATGTATCAGATGGCTACTGACAAAGTTTTTTGAAAGCTCAGTCCCAACAAATGTGCAGACATATATCCACAGTTTAAATAAGTATTCTGGCATTCTTTATACATTTTTGGATTGAAATTAAACTTTAGAGAGATGTTTCTATAGCAATTCAGCAGTTCATTTTGTCTGATTCTCTTTCCTCCTTAAATTTGTCTTTAAAAATAAGTTTAATGCCAACCCAACAGATTGGTAATATCCCAAAACATGAAAACAATACAAATGTGATGGGTAAGGAGTCTCCACAGTACAATTCATACAGGGAAATAAGCCATCTCCAAATATTTCCTTTAAGTCAGAATTAATATTATCATGAGAATTTTGTTTCCTTATATTCACAGTGGATCTCAACTGTAATATTATTCTCTTACTACCTATTCAAATCTATACATAAACTGACTGATAGTTGGTGTTGACACCCTGGTGAAGCAGAGTTACAAAGTTCAAAATCTTTATAATCTGCTGCAAAATATTAGCTGTGTGACCAGTAGGCAATATTCTACTTTGCAGAAGCAGATTGGGTAGCTTTCACTAACAATGAATGTCAATGATAAAATCTGACAAAATTTGTAATACTTCCAGCAAATGGGATGAAAATGGACTCTGTCTCAAGCTCTCCATAGGTATCGGATCCTAGACCTTTGGTGGTTACACATGACCTCTTGCATCTAGTGTTTCCTAGGCAAAGAAGTTTCTATAGACATAGACTTTTCCCTTTTCTAGGCTGGTAATTGTAAAGCTTAACCCATATTTCAATAAGAATGTCACTGATGAATACCTGACCTGATCCTGCCAAACCAATGTAAAGAGAAGCAATTCTACCAGTCCATACAGAAGTGAGTAGGCCACCAACTTGGATCCAAAAGCACCAAGCTCTACTAAAGAGCATCTTTAAGCTTCTGGAACTGATTCCTCTGCATCAAAATACAAGTATGTTTTTCCCTACCCAGTACCATTCTCATTTGAGATTTTTAATTTGCAAACTTCTCTCTCCTTCTTTATTTTACAACATGCAAACTGGTCTCCAGACCACACATGTTCACCACAGCAAATTGAGAGGAGACTTCCCTTCTACTGTGGGTAAAGTGAACTTATTGTAGTACATGAGGGCCTTCTCCTCAGAAGCTGTCCTTGGACATTGGATTTTCTGACAGTTACAGTCTTTCCCAGAAATCTCCACCAAAGCCATTGTGTGGTCTAATATTTCTAGAAACATCCTCCTGAAGAAGCAACGTAGAAGCCCTTGTGGGGACCAACATGTAGAGAAATATCTTCCCAAAGAAGTAACATAGGATAACAGTTTGGTCAGCAGTGCTGTTAAAGAATGTCACATATAAATCTGCCATGCTGACCAGGTATGTTTTGCCCTATGTGAATGTAAAAAAAATCCAAACCCAAACCCAAAACCTTGCAAATCACAGAATCAGGCTAATTGAAAGCTGTAGCTCCTACTCATAGCAGGTGAGGGGTCTGCAGAACAAGGACACTTCCAGAGATAATATGATCCTTTCTTATTTTCTTAATTTATAGTAATAGCCAAGTCAGAGTCCAGGAAAAGATGAACTAAAAATATTGGGGTCATGGGTCTATTTAATGCAGCAGTTAACAGCAATGGATTTATGAGACAAATAAGGGGCACACACTCTGGGTCATGAGCTGAAGAAAATGCTGCTCTCTATGTGTCACCATGGCAGCTGTGTCCAGCTCCAGCTAAAGACACGGCATCCCTTCCCCATCATTCACTAGGCTGGGATGATTCCCCACACAGGAAAGGATCGGGCTCTCGGCCTCTGCCATCACTTTGCAGTCCCTACTCAAAAGTAACAGTAGGTCTGCTCTGCCCCAGGAGATGGGCAGGAGCTACACAGCCTATTGGGCAGACACTTGTACTTAATGTATTTCTTACCCCTGATGCATGCCAAAGGCAGCATAGCCCAGTGAATACACTGTGAATGGGGAAAACCGGATTCTGTGTATGACCACTCTGTCTCTCTGGATTCATTCCCTCTCCCTTCAGTACAAATGAATAATGAATCTGGTCTTTCCTTCCCCTTCTGTAAGCCCTAGCAGTAATGATAGCCCTCAGGCTACAACGATCCATGTGGAACTACTGTAAATGATGGTGAAATTAACTGCATTAAATGTCTACCAGGATTTCAAAACAAAAATGACCTCCTCATGTAGAAGGAGAAGATGAAGAAGGTTTCTTAACTCTGCCTTCCTCCTATATAATGGAAAGACACTTGCAGCCACTAGGCTCAGAGAACTATGGAAACTTCTCAGCCTCCTAGGATTTCCATTAGTCAGGGAAGGAGGAATTTACCTCTCCACACTGAGTCAAGAAGATGCTCACTGCAGGAAAGCTCCAAGTTTAGTGATCATGCTCTCCTACAAGCTAGTGGTTTTACTCTCAGCACTGTCTTCTCTGATTTCAAAAATCTACTTCTTTCTTCACTTGAACACCAAAATTTAAACACACAAGTTGGCAGCTGCGTAATTCAGTTCCCCTCTGCAGTGCTAAAACAACAGTGTCTCACCAGGTGCCAGCAGCTTCATTAAAGCAGGCCAACAGCCTCACAATATGTATCAGCCTACCAGAGCCTAGTCAGAGTGTCTGGCTCTGCTAAAGCCTTGCAGTAGGAGTGTCACGGTCCAGATTTTGCTCTATTAAACCTTTGAACACTACAAGTATACTAAGAATTATGAGTGCTTGATTTTCTATTGCTTACCACCTGCAAACTTTTATGTGCTTAAACAAATAGGATGCCACAAGGCAAAATTGGCAGAGACCATTCTACACTCACTCTAGAAATGTGGGAACAGTGAGGGAGATGGAGCTGGAAATTGAAAATAAGGCCCTTTAAAATATTTGAAATATTTTTTTTTGTGACTGAACAAGCAATTTGGAATCATAAAAGGAATACTGAGAATGTCTTTGCTTTTTAAAATCCTGAGTGTGATCTCACAGGACTGTAAATAAGTAGTAACTCCAGTGAGATTTCCAGCTGCACTACAGTGAAAGTAGTGGAAGTGAAATCAGAATCCAGACCTACACTAATGTTTTAACAATCCCAATAAGATATTGCGGGGAGTATGTATTCACACTGTAACTCCACTTATCAGTTTGTTAGTAGGAAATAGGCCTCACCTTGAATTCTTTCTGCATAGCCTGAATGGTATGATTATGGCCCCATAACATTTCTTTGCAGTGCTTTCTTGCTCAGTTCACAGTATTTTTTGATACAGTGTTCTGGTTTCTTTTCATCTCCCACTTTTGGCCAGGTTGCATCATCTTACTACTGCTAATTCAAACCGCTTTTTGTTTCCCCCCACCATTGCACAGTGTCTCCTTCTCTGTTTAACAGAGGAATCTCCTCCTTTATTCTGACTTCCTTCAGCAGGTTACTGTCAATGATTTGTTGCAGTATGTTCTTCTTTACCTCCCACATTCTCCACTCTGTGCTGGAAAGATTCTCTCCACCTGTCTCCTCCACTGTCCTTGGAAATCGGAAAATTCTTTCTATCCTGTGTATCTTTATATTCCCTTATAGCTGACATAAATTTTCTTTGCTCTTCTTTCTTCAAATACGAGTTGCCTTCATCACGGGGATGGGGTTGTGTTTGCATTTTTTTCAGTTTAGTTCGTGGCCGTTGCTTTTATTAACATAACATTATGTGAGTTGGATAATGTTTTGCCTTATCTGTATAGGAAGTATAAGGAAAGCAACTTCATACAAGCATTGAAAACAGTAAGAACATTGTAAACAAAGAAGTTTGATAGAGCTTTTTTTTCATAATAAGGCTACAATAAAAAAAGTGACTACCGAAGTTAATATCCCACTTTTTATTAAAAGACAAATGCATGAGAAAGTGGAAGTAGTTATTCACTAGAACTTTACTGTCAACTTATAGGGAAAAATATGCCTTTATTTTTTTCCCCCAAAAAATCAACAGAAATGACTGTAAAAGTGTTCGCATTTGCAATTATGGGATCTAAGTATATACCAGATCCTAGGTGTCCTCATGAGAGTTTGAAGTATCATGCTGCCTTTCTCTCAAAAGTAAGGCCCTTTTTACCAGGGCATATTGTTTCATCTGGTCAAATTTTCAACCTTTGGGAAGCCAAGGTGAAAGCTCGAACTTCTCTGCTAAAGTATATCCATTGTGTATTAAAATATCCGGGATGATTCATTCAGTCAACCCAACATCTACTCATCAGCAGGAGAACAAGCTAAGGAGGCATTATATCTTTCTCTAGCACACCACTTAAAGCGAGGCATTCCAATCGAAAAGGCAGAATTGTTCCTTTGAGTAAAATAATTAACGGGCGCACGAGCGGCAAAGCTGTAACGAGAGAGACCTCTAGCGGCGGGAGCGCCGCTCCGGGCCGGCTCCTTCTGTCCCGCACCGCTCCCACCGCACCTCTCCCACCGCCCCGCTCCGCCCCGCTCCGCCCCGCTCCCACCGCTCTGCACCGCACCGCTCTCCCGCACCGCTCCGCACGCACCGCCCCGCACGCCCCGCTCCGCCCCCACCGCTCCGCACCGCTCCGCTCCGCACCGCTCCGCACGCACCGCTCCACACCGCCCCGCACCGCTCCCACCGCTCTGCACGCACTGCTCCGCACCGCCCCACACCGCTCCGCACGCACCGCTCCGCACCGCTCTGCACGCACTGCTCCGCACCGCCCCGCACCGCTCCGCACGCACCGCTCCGCACCGCACGCACCGCTCCACACCGCCCCGCCCCGCACCGCTCCGCACCACACCGTACCGCACTGCACTACCCCACACCGCACCACAGCACTCCGCACTGCCCCGCGCTCCGCAACACCCCGCGCAAATCACTGCCCCGCCCCGAACCGCCTGGCTCCGCGCACCGCACCGCGCCTGCCGCACCCCCCGGAGCTCTCCCCCGTGCGGAGGGCAGGCTGCGGGGCAAGGGGCCGCGGTCCTTTGCGGCAATGCCTGCCGGCATGCCGCTCCTGCCACAGGCAGTTCGGCTAAAGGGACAAAAGTGCCTTTCTCTCTATTACGGGCTTTAAGTTACCGCGTTATGCAGCAGTGCACTGCGGGACATGACATCAGAAATTAAAGTTGCTATAAATCCCATGTGACTTTTTTTAAATATAAAAAATTTCAAATTACATACAATTTGGGGGTTTTTACTGCTCCTGTTTGTTGAGACCCCGACTTACTTAAGTGAGGAATTTGGAAGAATACAGGACTTAGTGATGCAACTTAGATTCTTACCAATAAGAAGGTGCTGGCACACCTTAATAGTCCCATATATTTCTATCCTGTTGCTTTACTTGTTTACGGGAAGTATCTTTTTTATTTTTTAAATTTCTATTTCGTCTTAGCAGCCCAAATGACAACTATTTTTTCTCAAAGCATTTGCAACTACAGTCACTATTGAAAATCTCATCTCAAAAAGTCTTTCTTCCTGGATGTACTAGTCCTGCTGCTGTCACGTCTGTTAGCACAGTGTCGCGTCCATGGGACAGCTCAGCCATCATGCCCAATGCAAAGAGTTGGTACAATTAGGCCCAAAGTGTGTGAAATCTAGCAAAATGCTAATAATAATAATAATCAGAGCTATTTTTTGTTTTAACAGGCAGATTCAAAATAATGCAACGGCAGAGAGAGAGGGGACATGCAGTGTGTATTAAGTGCAGGTTATCAAAAAGAAACTTGTCTCTGGATTATGTACAGTTTCACTTGACTGAAGCTTCATGGAAGATTAAGCTTCTTTTGTTCTCTGTGCTGTTTCACATAGATCAGTTGATGATGTGCAGAATAATTTTAACCACATATTAAACAGTGGTTAATCTAAGATAAGGAGATGAGCAAATATGAATAGTGAATAGTGTTTTTAGTGTTAATGCTAATTAGGGAAGGAGCAAGCAGTTCATCAGAAATTTAAACTCTTTGTGCAGGGTTCTCAAAAATGTAGGTATAAAGAGAAGGCCTGTTTACTATCACAATGTTTACCAGCCAGTCTGCCATGTGGTACACATAATTTATAAAGGAATCAACCACTCCTTTCTGATTTATGGAGAATAATAACACTGGAGGGACTGATGTCTGGAAATGCTGCAGACCTGGAAAATACAATAGGCAGAAAGTGTTAAAATCCAGGACACTGTGTCAAAGAGTTTTGAGTATTAAGCTAGTTGAGTAGCATTTTTAACAGGAAAAGGAGGTGGAGCTGTGGGGTTCTGCAGCATATAAAAATAACACACTGTATTCTCCTTAATTTATGGTATTTCCAAAATATTACACTTTAGATTTTTGCTGGCCTCACAGAAGACCTCTTCAGTGCCTTTTCTCTTGTAAAGATTTAATTGATCTCTTTTGAGGCTAGGAGAGATCTAAAATTTTTCAGATCTATTTTTATTTTCAGCTTTTGCCTTAATCACCTTAGTACACCTTTAATTTCTTTATTTGAATTAATTAAGCTGTCCTCAGATATATGAAGATGACAAGATTTCTCGACCCCATTCATCACACAGGTTATTCACAGTTCTTTCAGGAATTTTACCAACAGTTCTCAGCAATTTGCTGAGATAACCCACTTGTTACTTGTGTGTAAGTATTTCAGCAAGTCCATGAATTGCACAACTGGCACTTTGGAATTTGCAGTGAGAGCATTTATCTTTTTCAGTAGATTCCATTTTAATAGTATAAAGTTTATTCATATAGCTTTGTTTTCTAGGTGACAATAGAACATCACTGGGGAAACAAATCAGTGCATAGTGGTTTGGCTTTGCAAGGACACTAAAAACGGAGTAAACCTCTTTTTTTTTTTTTTTTTTTTTTTACTTTCTGTTTTCTCTTTCCTTTTGGAAGACAAAAGACAAGTTAATAGTGTAGTTCACATGCTGTATTATCTCCTCTCAGCCACCTGTTTTTGTGTTCTGATCACATTTACTCTTGTATGGTGTGTCTTCAATTTTCATTTTTCATCCTTCAAATGTTTATTGCATGAAAACAAGTCTTATCAATCAGTTCCTTGAATATATTGCTTATGGCAGAAGAACTACAGAGTCTACTTTAGTGAATAACTTCATCATCTTTGCCTCAGCATCTCTGATCAGATAGGTGTCTGGGCTACTTTTCCCCTGTAGGTGGACTCCTCTCTAAATATTATTTAGAGTATTGCTGGAGGTGGTCTACTGCAGAAATTTATTTGGCACTGCAATCTTTGTGCATAAAATATGTGCTGATCTTTTAAACATGAAAAGATTCATTGCTAGTCCTGCAAAAAGGTTAAAAAATTGAGGAAACATATCATATTGGGCACAAGCAGGAAGAAAATGGTTAACCAAGTGTAATTTACCAATCATTCCAACAAGAAGGCACATGGTTTCAATTTTCTTGCTGAAATTGAATTATTGGTTTAGAACAGGTTGGCAGAGTAAAACCATTTCATATGTAGCCATCCAATACTCCCTCCCTTTCTTTTTAATCTCCAAGTACATGTGGCAAGTTCAGAGATTGTTTTCTGGAATTAAGGAATCCCAAGCCAAAGGATTCTCTCACTGTGGTATCATTTCACACTTTTTATTTTTCATTTTCTGGTAATACAAACAGACAGAACTTTGTAAACTTAAAATATCAGGGAATTATTTTTCTTACTTTTTGAGTACATTTTTCTTAAACGTCTATAAATGCAGACACTCTATTCTTATGTTCATCAAATGAGAGGAATATGCGAAGGAGTAAATATACTTTTTGGGGAAATAGGTTAACCGTGTACATCATCATTACTTGAATTGTCAGGAAAAACACTTAGAATATATTTTATCATTCTTATCACTGTTAAAAACCACCCGACACAAATATTCTAGTGTAAATATGAAAGAATGCCTCAGTAATCAATAGATTTATATTAGTGTTATTGCACACCTAAAAATATCTTCAAACATCTGGGCAACATTTTGTGTCATTTGCAAACCTCTGCTCCTCTGTCTCCCTGGTCTGTATGTGGTTCACATGCTTGCACCATAGTTGTGAGACATTTGCTTGCAAGGTGTACGTAGCTGTTTCTGAGGCTATTGCTGTTCACCTTCACTACAAACTCTACAGAGCTTCACTCAAGTGAACCTGTTCTTCCTTGCACCTGAGTCCACCGTTGGACTTCCTGCTAAGAAACCTGAAGAGTCACTACCAACATCTGAAGTGTGGCTTCATCTCAAATTCCTGTAGCTATTTTGCAAACAGGGTTACACCAATGCACAGTTTCCTTTCATGAACATGCACATACCAAATTCAGGGTGGTCCTCAGAAACTCAGAGCATCAGATCTTGTCAAAATCCATGTCATCCTCCTCTTGGCATTGTTGGTTTAGCTCTGGTTTGCAATAAATTATGTGGGGAGGCAAGTTGGAAGGTCCCAGAGAAAGGGGAGAAAGGACATGCAGTGAGAATGAACAAATAGTGACAGCTGAGAAAAGATTTCCCAGCTGGATCAACAGAATCACAGAGCAATGATCATCAAATCCAACTCGTGGCCCTGCACACGACATGCCCAAGAGTCACACCACAAGCCATAAAAAGAAAACATGGGGGGAAAGTCACTACTGCACAGGCTTTATTCCCTTACCTGCTTGACTCATCATATCAAATGACATCACAGAGCAGGTGTCTGAGCTTCACAATGCAAAATCGGGCTTTTTTTATTAAATTAAACAAAATAGAACTAGGAGAAAAATAAGATCACAGCTCACAAACAATAGATTGAAAGCTGAAGAGTTATTTTTCAAATAGATTTCTTTATTAATGCCATTCCTTAATATCTATATGAAGAGGTTTTTCTTCATAAACTACAGAGTGACTGTTTAATAACTGTCACTAATTCAGTCTGGGAGCAGGAATCATTATGTCTTGGCGAATGATCATTAGCATGAAAGGAAAACTGTACAGGTGACGTTAAATGTGTGGGAACAGACAGTTGGCTCAAATATGTTTTGATAATCCATAGAAAACTTGGGAATTACAAATACCACCGTAGAAACCAGGACGGTGAACTAATTTCCAAATGAACAAAATCTAGGAACACATCTGTGACCAATTAATCTATGTGATTTGTTCTAATATATGTTATTATTTTCTCAGATAGATTTACAATATGAAAAGATGAACAAAATTACTTTCATAATAATATACATCCTTAACTTGATGGATAACATTTCTTATTTACTTCATCTAATACTTCGTTAACTCAATGAATGCTTCCAAGTTCCAAAAATAACACTTTCCAGAGTTAAAGTCTTTTAGACAAAGGATTTGAGAACAAAAGTGAGCAAGTGCATTGAAACTAAGAGAGAAATCAAAGAGAAGGGTTATGAATACCAGCCATAATGCAGGTTGCTCTCCTACAGCCCGTTACATGAGCTGTTGCTGTCACCCTAATGCTTTATCTGACTTGGGTTTGGCTCCTCCTAATTTTTTTTAGTATTAGAAAGTCATTTTTGCCTTAGCTAGAAAACTGCATTTCTAGGCAATCCTGACAACAGCTGTTATTTCTGTTGATTTTTATAGACTTCTGGAATTACTGAAAAATCTATAGACCTTTATACAGGTATATTTAATTTTTTTTTTCTGTATTATAAAGAATCCTCTGTATTAAAACAAAATTATTTTTAAATATAAATTACAGTGTATTTTTAGTGAAACTCAGAAGCCTTACTTATATATACTTTCAAAACCTTGAAGAGGATATTCTCCCTAAAGGTGGAATCAGTATTTCTTTTTTAACAAAATGTATTTTCAATAGCACTTTCTAAGTTTAAATACACTCTATAATCAATTTGAACTGTGATGTGTGTAAGTGTAAATAGAATTTCATCTCATAAAAAACTGTGTTTTGTCCATGAACAATCCTGTTCATGAATGAGAAGATACAGACAAATAAAATGCTAAATTGGAAGCATGAGCAATTCAAAATCTGCCTTCCAGACTGACCCACAGAAACAAAGTTCTGCTCTGAGACCCTTAGAAGGAAATTTGCCACTTGTCATATTATAATCATGAGTATTCCTTATTTTCCAGCTGTAACTGAACATGTTGAAGACACTCATGAGCTGGTTTGGCAGATACTTATTGATGCAGTTTAAGTCTTCTGTTAGCTATAGTCTTTAGTCATTTTAGTACATTGAGAACTAATCTCCAAGTCTGTCAGTCCCATTTTGCATTACAAATCATTTGTAGTTTTATAACTGTCATTTCCAAGGACATCTGGAAAAGATGGATTTATGAAAGGTTATCATGCATTCTAAGGAGGCCAGGAATTAGCATGACTTTGTAAAGGTTCTTGTAAATTGAGCAGCAGCCATCACTAGCAATAAGCTGTTTTCTGCTCCAGTCAAGTATCTTTATTTAAATATTAAGGAAGAGGTGTGACCTTTGGCCTCAAAGATGACTATGATACAGCAATAGCACAATCTATTAGCTGTCAATGAAGTATTATGGCCCTGGCTCTCTCAAGACACCTATTTGTGGACAGTGTTATTATAACCCTTCCATTAGGCATCCCCAAGGCAAATAACCTTGGCTTTAACAGAGTCAGTTTAAAATTCCTTGGAGTAACATTAAGAGAATATCTGGTTTGTGTCAGTTTAGGATCAACTACCAGCATTAGTCCCATTCTGTAAATTGTAAGTAGCTGTGGATTTATTAGAATTTTTTTATACATGCCCACAGGTAAATATTAAATGCAAAGAATGTGAAAACTCATATTGCTTTCTACTTCCTACATGGAATATATATAGATTAATGGACATCTGACAGGTCGGAGCATTTTAAAACAGGATCCATTTTCTACTATATACATTTAATTTCTTTTGTTGATGAAAATTACACAGTGCCACTAGAATTAAATTGCATTGGGGAAAAAAAAAAGAAATAAAACAGTAAAAGCAATAAAAAGTAGTCTAGATAACATTCCTATGAGTTGATATGTTCTGCTATATAAATTGTTAGGTACAATAAGATTAGAGAACTATCTAAAAAGCCAAGAAATTTTCACATGACGTGTCTTGTTTGCCTCCACTGCATTTCTATCTCAAGATGTCAGTGTATTTAATACTGAAAGTTCAGTCCAAGACAAAGCATTTTCAAACTTATGTGGGATGTTCAGAATAAGTCTTTTATTCATGCCTCCTTTGTTATTTAGACAAAATAAATCTGATTATTCTCCTCTAATAACAGTTGAACAGCCTTGAAAACTACAAGATTTTCCCTCCATATATAGAATCTGATAAGGTTGTGTTTTGCACCTTGTGCAAGAGAACTGCTCTATAGTTGCCTTTTCTCAGAGGTAACAATCAAGGTCAAACTCCATTTAAACATTTTGAAAAATTAGAAGTACATGAAAATAGTGAAAACAACCCACTAAAAATCCTATTAACTTTTCAAATATTTTGGCCAGTATCCTGGCTATAGTGTTTCTTCTTAATCCAGCTTTAATATCTTATACAAATGGCTTTTGTTTTTGAAACACAAACAATTGAATGTGCTTGCTGTTCTGAAATCAGAAACTTGTCTGGTTCTGTAAGTACAGCTTCTGTAAAACTTCATTTTCTGTTGATTTTTAGCAGTGGAATATAATTCCTTAGACAGGAATAAAAGCATTCATGTGGTGGGGAGCCACATGAGCTGTCCCCCAGCAAGGTTCAGCGCCTCCACGTCACCTCCCTGTCCCCAGAAGGGCTTTGATGGAGCCAAGACAGTAATGGATCCCCTCCAGCCACAACCCCCAGGAGTCCTCTGCTCAAGGAAGGTTTACACATTGCAGAAGAAGAAAGCACCTGAATTAAAATAACTCAGTGCTAAATTGGCTGGTTCTCTCTGCTAGTTTTGAAGAGTCCCCTCACCACCTGCAGTTCTTGACCTCCTTAGAGGGTTTTACAGGAGGAAGACGAATAAAGGAAAAAAAAAAAAACTGTGGAGGCAGTAGCCTACCATGCTGTGATCCATCTTCTAATGGGTGCATTGGGATTTATCCCCTTGCCTAAGAAAGGCAGACAAGACAACTTGTACTTGGGTCAAGACTGGAAATACTCAAAACTGTCATTGCAGATTCATGCTACAGCCAAGAATATCTGGCTCTTTTACAAGTGCCGTCACTACTCCGGGCAACATGAACTTCAGGATTAATATTTTCAGCCTGGGAGCTCCACTTCCCCCCAGGAGGTCATGGCATAGCAGACAGTTCCTGCAAGACGTAGAAGATCCTGAATGAGACTGGACAATTCAAAAATGTTCAGTAGGTATTTTGACCCTGACATTCTCAGAGTTAAAAGCTGTGGGTCCAAAAAGTACAGCACGGTGAAAGATGCCCTCACCCTTCCTGTGACTGACAAGCTTATGGCAAACCAGTGTTAGGGAGCTCCACATAGTTACAGAGCAAACAGTTAAGTTGAGGATTACAGCAGTTGTTTTCAAGTGTTCAGTTCTCACATATTGCACACCATGAAGGCAATTTTCTCTCTCAATAAAGGGCACTTGACTTTTGGTTCATTCTCCCTTTAGCACTCCTCTTACAGTGATATTGGATACAAAGCCATTTTCTTTCATAGGGCAATACATGGCAGAATCTAGGATGTAATTTAAGGGGCTCTATTGATATCATAAATTACAAGAAGTCTGCTGAAGCAGTTTATGAATGGCAGTAAAAACCTGAAACTGAACTACATCATTAGAATCATGCATTGCATACATGTATTATTATTTATAATACAGATCTAAGTATCCCTGCCTTTTATAGACATGGGAGATAATGTAGGATCTTGCCCTAAATGGGAACAGGGCTTTCACAGCCTTCTTGATAGCAGATGTGCTCTAACAATGGAATAGAAAAGTGATGTTTATGAAGTTACTTCATAAAGGAGGAAAGAAACAAATCTTCAAAAGTATAATACTGACACAATGCTTTCTATAACATCAGTTCCTTGTTCCACTCTCTGAGTAACACCTTTGCTCCACATACCAGCAGACTGAATTTGAAGAGGACACTTAGACGTTAATTATTTCTGAATTTGAAGAGGACACTTAGACCTTAATTATTTCTGTACACAAAATCTGTGTCCATATTTCAGAGTTTATACAGAAGTCTGATGTGGCTGTAAATCACATCACTGTCTCTGTTCCTACTTTTAGGTCCTCTGACTGCTGCTGGTATCTAGCACAAGCGCTTTAACAATACAGTTAAGCAAAGAGAGAAAGAAAATAAGAAAGCTACCTTCTCACTGAAACAGTCTATGAGTAGTCCCAAATCACTTGCTCTCTGTTTGCTTAAGAACTTAGCTCCCCAAAACAAAGTAATTCATAGCCTGTACTCAAACTTCAGACATCTGCTTCACAAAATGGGCTTTGAAGGGGAAAGTCCAAATAGTCATATTTTTGCAAATATTTTAGCATGAAATTTGCTTAATTCTCTGCTTTACTTCACTGTTCAAAACAGGACATGAGGCTGATGGCTGCAGTAATAACCATATTTTTCTTAACTATCCAAAAATAATTTTGAAAGTACAAGCAAAAACCCTTATTTAGAAGGAAATTCTCAGTTAAGCCAATGTGCTCTTGATGCAAAATCGGGTCCCACCAGCAATGTTATTAAGAACAAGCCATGTGCACCACCTAGCAACACTAAGAGTGCCTGAAGCCAACAACCATCCAGTTTGGGACTTCAGGGGTCTGAGGGAACGAAATATCTATTTCTTACTGGATTTCAATACACTGAGCATCCAAACTAAATTAGCTTTTCTGAAACAAAAAGGAGTAAAGGGCAAATATGTTTATTTTATTCCCATGCATGGTAACTTTTAAGATCACGATATGTAAATCCCATTCTGGCCTTTAAAATAATCACATAAATACTTGTCACCAGTAAGGTATTGGCACTGTTTCACAGCTACCAACCTGTTAAACCATGGACTGGTCTGGCAGGTTCGCCTGGGGCTGCAGCTGGTCCCTGAGAAGCAGGGAGAGCTGGTGCTCCTCACATTTCCACCAGCCTCTTAGAGAGGAAGAGCAGTGAAGAAGGGAGGGGAGAGATTTTTTTATCTTTCAGAATTAGGCACAGTTTGAAAAGGGAGAGAATAATGTGAGAGGTGGGCAAGAAGGGGTACTCATAACTTACACTACTGGAAGCTTCAAATACCCTGAAATAAGCTCCATTCTTTTCCTTTGGGAAGGGACAGGTTCTGACAGAGCCCCAGTATTTCTCTGCCTGCTTCCCAGGCTGATATTTGCCCTTGAGCAGAGATCTTCCTTTGGGTGTAACAAATCCCATTTGTGACATTTTGGGATCAAGAATGTACCTTCTTTTGTTTTCCATGCTCCTTAACTTCAGTTGTATCATGTTTTGCTTTCACTTGCCCAAAGGATCCTCTGCCCACTGCAAAAGAGCAAGTCAAATTTAATGTAATTTGGAGTGTAAATTTCCAAGTGGAGACAACGCCCCCTGGGTGCTTATTGCAGAAGTCAGTTCTCTGGTCCATGCTTAAAATTGACCATGCTTACTTTACTTTGCAGTAAGATTAAATTACTTTGTGTCAGTTTGTTTTTATAGCAAGCCAGCTGTGTATATTAAGTGTTCTACAGTAGAAATTATTTTCTAGAGGAAATGATGGAAAGGTATTTCTGCAATTACTTTTGTTATTCCCTTTACTTTCCAAGTGGCTCTGTAAAAATACAAGATTTTTTTGTTGTTGTTGAGGTTGCTCCCCGGAATGATGGCAGGAGGTGCACGTCACAGAAAAGCTCATTGATAAAAAGACTTATATTAAGAATTTTTAAGGTTTTCACATTAGGTTTTAAAAAGAAATACTTCCTTTAACTCAACCTACTCCTGCAAGAGTATGTAAAATACTTTAGCTAACAGATTTTTGTCAAATTCTGAGTATTAAACTTAAACAATTTGGATTCCTTTGTAACTGAAGACAAATCCATTACAAGTAAATACAACATACAAATGTGGTTTTCAGTAAAATGCTTAAAAATAAAAACCAACAAAACTCCTGTTAACCACCATTAACAAAATTAATGTTCTCAGTGGGTTTGTAGGAGGGAGCTCTTTTGGTCTGAGACTTTGGCTGCTCTCTGACTCAAATCTCCTCAGGGCTCAGAAGTCTGGGAGGTCTGTAGAAGAGCTCAAGTATGTTGTCAAATTGTGGCTTGGTATCATGGGCCAATACCAGATTGTGTAATATCAGTATTATACTTACAGATTTTGAACCTGTTGGATGTCAGCAGGGTTGAAAAGTGACCCAGCTCTGGATCTGAGGCAGGCCGATAAGGAACCCTGTGCCAGCTCTGAAGAAGAAATCCAGGTGGAAAGTGAGACTGGGAAGAGGTGTCCATCCCTGGAGAGATGGGACCATGGGGCTCACCACCAGAGGCTTTGCTCATTTGAATCTGCTGGCAGTGGGACTGGCTGCAGAATGGAGGGAATGGTGTCACTGCTGCCTCAGTTGTACAGACATGTGATCCTGGGACATCCCTGAGGAATCACTGGGTGGTGACTTAGGCCACATAAATGTTATGTTCTAGAATTCCAGAGGCCTGAAAGAGGAAGTAAATTTCTAACCCAAGGAGTATGTTTTAAAAATGTAAAAGCTTTGGGGAGCCACTACTTTTTGAATGGTTCCTCTTTTGCAAGCAAAACATCCATCTAGAAATATTTATGAATTGATTCTAGAAAATTAATAGATAGGATATCACTTGAATCAAGGCCCTTCACAGAAAACGTTGTTTATTGCCCCCTTTCACAAGGAAAGTTTCCAACAGTAATGTATCTGCTAATGACAGCAATCTGTGATTTGTAGCTTTCTTGACAACCTAGCATCAAAAATCCCCACAAAGTTTCAACAATTGAAAATTAACATGTTAAGTCTCACGTGGAAATCAAAGGGAAAAATGTATCAAGTCTAGGTTTAGGTGCTAATGCAAGGACTGATAGGTTTTCCAAGGAAGCAAGATAATTAAGATGATTTGCCATTGAAATCTTTTGAGATTCAATTTACTATACCCTGATATATACTGCTGTAAAATAGGAAAGTAAATATAAGAGTCACGAAATTTTCTGAAGAAACTACATGGCAGGTAAGGATGACAACATCTTAAAGTGCATGAATTAAATGAATGTATTAAACACAATCTTAGCACTTTAGTACATATGCTTAGACACAGGGATCTTATTTGGGCAGGAAAATGCATTTTGGAAAGACCAAGATTGTCTATCTCAGTGACATTTGAAAAAAAACTCACTGGTTATTTCTACCATTTGGGGCATTTCCCCTTCTTATACAAAGTGTTGTCTTGAACTCATAAGCATATGAATCTCTTTGACTATACTACTGTTCAATCTTCCTGTTCATAACTCAGATTCTTATTCCATTATAATGCTTAAATGATTCACATGCAATGTTTCCAATCCACTTTTTCTATCTCGTGAAACTTTTTAACGAAATGTTAGCATTTGCAGGCACCAGATGTTTTGACATAAGGAGAAGCAATATGTAAATTTTAATCCATGGTAGGAACAATAGCCTGGAGGCACCTTCTTCTTATTACATGAATCATATACTTAACCACAATGTGGTGGATTATATCAAAATCATCACCACCCTGAATATAGAACACTTGTCTTGTGGTTGCCAATTAATGAAACTGATATATATTTAACTTGATGGGTACCAGTGATTTAACCAATAAGCCTTAGCATACTTCACTGCTGTAGTCTCCTTTATAATAGGACTTTTGATCTGATTATTATCACAACTTCATGCATTTTCCTCTAATCTTCCACTGGTTGTCATCACAAATGATGCTGACATTAAATCTGTCTGTCAATTGCAAACCTCACTACTTTTAATCAAGCAGTGTATCACATAGGGCTTTCCTAATCTCTGAAATAACTTCTGATTTTATTTTCTGATGTTGTTTATTTAATCATTAAGTGTCTGACTCTGAAACAGGATAAGCATTGGCTTTCTACAAAGCAAAGTGGGGGCTCTCAGTCCCTTCACAAAGGACCTGAGTACCTTTTATGGTCAAATCCTAAGTACATAATAAATATGTAAAAAAGCAAAGCTTCTTTCCATAGATAATCACTGAACTTTAAATAATATTTGTAATAATATTTAATTTTAATACTGATAGGGGTGTCTTAGCAATTTGACAAAATAGAGATTGAAGAAATCTTTATTACAAATAAAATATTTATCTGATGTATACAAGAAATGAGAATATTTTCCATTAAATGATGAACTATTACAAAACTGTAGTTGAAATTTATATTACTACTCAACAACTTTTACATCATTTCATGCACAGAAAGCACCAAATATCTTCTAAAGGCAGCACTTTTGATATTAGGAATTCAAAATGAAATCTGAATCCTTACTTACTTCCTTAAGTGAGTATCTTTTAGTGCCAAATGCTATCTAATTATCAGCTTTAAGAAATGTTTTACATCTTAAAATACAGTATTCTGTTTATCCTAGATTGTCTGGGGAACATCTAGTACATTAAAAGGTTTTTGTAGAGCTTCTTAGTGATTTAACTGATATCATCATGCCTGCTAGCAATTTTGCAACATTCTGAAAACACTTTCCATAAATCAAAGCCTTAGCAGCAGGAATAAGCAGATGGCAGGAGACCATATTAAAGAATGTATCAATTATTTTTATTAATGGGATGCTACTGGATCATGATGTATCATAATGGCCTAAATGTTTAGCAGTTGTGAAGTGTTTTGTCTGTTAGGTATCTCAGATGTTCCTACTGGTTGTTGCTATATTGCCTTTTGGTGGCATTTTTGAGGGTCTGGACAATGAAGTTGCACAAGGGACATATAAAAAGATGTTTTCATTTCAGTCCTTTAATTATATTCATGTAATAAACATAAAATGCCAGCAAGTATAAAATTGTAAAAAGATTGCATGTATAGTGTGTAATAAAGTACATTCTGTCTGCATACAATGACTTAGAAAACAAGATACTGTATGATTAACAATGAAAAATAACAATTATTATAAAAATATTCTACAGTCTCACAATAGCAATGTAAATGCCTTTACTTATCTGAGACTTAACATAATTTTAAATTACAATAATTTTACATCCTCCATTCATATATACAACTCTATTAAATTCAGAAAGTATTATAATATCAATGTCCTTATTAAGATTATGCAACTGAATTATATTTAGTTATTTTATTATATAAAGCAACTGTGTTCCTGTTTGTTAAAACTGTTTGCTTTTCTGTAGCTTTTCACACTATCCACACTATGCACAATGAAATAATTTAGTTTTCTGTTCTTAGTATAGCATCTATATCCATGTCATGAATTAAACAGGATGTTAATATTTCAACTCCCTTTCTTTTTGTGTAATTATCAGTCTGCCATTTTGTGGACTCTGTAGGACTATGTCCACCAGCTTTGAACAGCTGCTACTGAAAACAAGCTGTAACTCCTCATTTGATACATCTTGGCAAAAATAGTCAATTCTCCTACCCCTTGCCCTGCTTGAGGTCAAGATCTGTAAGACTTTAAATTCGTCTCTAGGCCTAGAGCACATCGTGCATCTTTTTCATGAGATTTCACTGAACAGATTTCTGCTGAAAATAGCTAAAAAGTGCATTTTGCTTGCACCACATTTCAGCCCAATAAAACTTCCATGGACAGCAAAGAAATTCTACCTCACAGAAGATGTCAGGATTTGTTCCTGTAGTAATGAAATCCCTTTCCTCTGCAGAAGCTGGTAGGACTGGACTTGACTCTGCCCTAGAAGTCCTCTCAGCTTCACAGCAGTGTCTCCAAGCCTGGAGTGGGTGAGGGAGTGTTTACTCCAGAAAGTCTGGGTTGTGACTACCAGCACCCACAATACCTTCAGTAGCACCTATTAATCCCCTGAATGTCCTAGACTGGTTTTGCAGTCTGTACCACCATTTGATTCCAAGGATGAAGCTGTAATCCAGGTTATAATTATTAGCTGAAATACTAATTATGATGACTTCCTACGAGAAAAAATGTTGGTGAAATACCACTGCCATTAAAAACACTTAGAAGTATTGATGCATTTAGTGTTTTGGGCAAGGAGGCTGGGGGTTTTGTGTGAAGGAAGAGAGCTTGAATATTTTTAATGATAGATGCAATACAGTGCCTTGCAAAAAAGAGCCTTGACTATCTTATGTTAAGTTTCTCATGCAAGAAGAGACAGAAAAATTCTGGTGCTTTAGACTGAAGCAATTGTCAAAAGAATGAAAATCAACTTTAAAAAATTTAATAGATGCACTATAATGTTTTTTTAGAACAGTGCTTATAAAAGGGATGAAATTCAGGATGTTATTTAAAGTCAGTATAGTTTAGAAGTATAATCTAACTTACATGTAAAAGTTCAATGGGAAAATCATGTAATACATTCATATTTAATTTCTTTTTCTCCATTATGAGCAATCCACACTGGTGTATTTAAAACTAATGCAGTAGAAACTGCAGTACAAGGACAAATGGCATTTGATATCAACCAAATAACCCTTCCTTTCATCAGCTGAAATGGACAATACTCATACTATGCTAGACATAATATGGGCATAAATGCTGCTTTTAATTCATTATGTTTTGTATTCAGGTGTCAGTATTAGCAGTTGTCTTCGGCAAAACTAGGAAAAAGTTGCTCCTCTTTTAATTAATCCAATTAAAATGGCAGTCAGTTCTATATCCAGTTATCTTTGGTTAATACTTGTTTGTCTTTCTGATGTGTTACAAAAACAAAAAAACCAAACAAACAAAAAATAAAATTGAAAAGCTAAACCAAAAAAACCAAACAAATAAAAAGACAAACAAAAACACCAAAACAAAACAAAATACCAGAACCCTGTCTGTTGTTATTTTTATCCATGAAGTGGGAGTGTATCAAAGCCCCTTCTAATGGTCAGGTCTGTTCTTACAGGTCAGTTTACATCCAAGTAGTTTGCACAGACTCATAGAAAACCTTGATATTCCTAAAAGCAAAAATATTCTTGTGAAATAGGACACACCACCATCTTTCATACCATCTGGGTGTGATTTATTATCCAGCTGCTAATTTTCCAATTATGAAACTATCGTGACGCTGTCGGGGTTGGTCAGGCATGTGCTGTGACCTGGGAGGAACACAAACCTCACAAAGACTGTTAGGAGGGCCCAGGTACCAGTAACAGAAGAGGCAATAGTAAGAAACAATTGCTCTGGTTTTGGATAATATGTTTTTAAAAACTTAAAATATGCATGCAAACAATAATCTTCTTTAATCTCTTCTTACTATTTCCAAACCTGTGACACTTCTAGAGTGAGACAGGCTCAGTGATAGCAAAATTAATACACACTTTTGAAACATATTTTGAATCATTACAGAACTCCTGTAGTGGTTTCAGCTGGGGCAGAATTAATTTTCTTCACAGTGGCTAGTATGGGGCTGTGTTTTGGATTTGTGCTGAACACAGTGTTGATGCTAGCTGTTTTTGTTGTTGCTGAGCAGGGCTTACACAGAGACAAGGCCTTTTCTACTTTTCATACTGACACACTGGCAAGGAAGTTGGGGGTGCATGGGAGGCTGGGAGGAGACACAGCTGGGACAGGTGACCCAAACCAACCCAGGGGACATTCCAGACATCCCATATGCTCTGTATATAAAGTGGAGGGAAGGAGGAGGAAGCAGGAACATTTGGAGTGTTGGTGTTTGATTTCCCAAGTCACCATCATGTGATGGGGCTCTGCTCTCCTGGAGATGGCTGAACACTTGCCTGCCCATGGGAACCAGTGACTTAATTCCTTGTTTTGCTTTGCTTGTGTGCACAGCTTTTGCTTTCCCTATTAAACTGTCCTTATCTGAACCCATGAGTCTTCCAGGTTTTACTCTTCCAATTCTCTCCCCAACCTCTCTGGCCAGGCAGTAACCAAGAGTCTATGTGAGACTTGGTGGCTGCCTGGGGTTAAACCACAACGGCTCCCTAATGTGATCTTTTGGCTTTGATTGAAGAAGAGCTATGAAGAACCTGTTCCAGTTTATTTTGCCGTGTTTTAATATTGCAATTAGAATGATTGCACTTAATGTTCTTCAGGGACATACATCACTCTCCAGAATTTCACTATGTATAGAAGGAAGTTTTCTAAATGCCCCTTCCTAGCAAGCTAGTTATGAGAGCTAGTGCATCACATCAATATTTCTGAACATCCCCTTCGGTTTGACTAGTCTTCCTTTCCAGCTTTTCTGTAGTGAGTCCAAAGTCAAATTTGAAATTAAATCCTCATCGTTTAGAGTGTATGCAATAAGAATCTTATCATTTCCCTCTGCTTTCAAATGGATCAAAAGCACATGTATGGACAGAGTCCCTTTGGAAAAACCTCACTCTGCTGTCAAAGGATGCTGAAAGTGTCATCCAACAGCCCGGTGTTGTATCTCTGAATTCCAATTTCTTCCACGTAAGAAAGGACACAGTTTCAATATTCTTGGAATAAGCAGCTGACATAGTACTGTTACAAGTACTGCTTGTTCTAAATTGTTCTAATTGTAACATGGAGTGTCTGTGCTGTCTTGTATATCCACAGAGTCTTTCTGCTGCAATGCTGTATCTTTTTCTATCTGAGTTCATTTGAGTCACTGTTGCTATGTTAGTTTCCATTTTTCTTCTGTGTCATTAAAATATATATTAAAAAGAGTGGTTTTTTTCTACAAATGAAATTTTTAAAACTAATGGCATTCCATGGAAAGCTTAATGGATTTTCTCCTTTTAAAGAGAAACCTACACTTCATGCTTACTTGTGTGAAAGCATTACCATCTGGCTTTTTCAGATTTTAAAAACTGTAACATCTCTGCAGTTCCCAGCTTAAATAGTTCTCTCTTGCTTCACATTTTGTAGAATTTTTTGTTATAAAAAAATTAAAAAATTAGCAAATTACTAAAACTCATATTTGCAGCAGAGAAAAGTGTAAGCAGATTGAAAAGAGTTTGAATACAGTTTTGCAACATGGGTATTCCTTTTGTGGTAACAGTTTTCTTAGTACTGTAAAAAGTCGTGGAATGATAGTAAAAATATTCCCAGTGAAGAGAGATTTGTGCAAATGCCAGCTGTGAACAGACGGTGAATATGGGGCAGAGTGGTATGAGTTCATGTCCATTTATTGTCCTGTGAAGTAAGGGCTCATTGAAACCCTTGTCATGTAGTAATTGATTTTTACAGTGTCTCTCCTTATAAGTATCTAAAATAAGAATAAACACCACGCTTACGTTCAACTCAGTCTTTTAACAAGTGGTTTACAGAAGTATGAGACCCTTTCTGCTTTTATAAATCATCTCCATCATCTGTGCTAAAGCTGCTTCTCCTGCTGCTCTCTTTTGAGGCAGCTGGGGATGTGGAGGACAAGAGTGGGTCTGTTCCAAATGGTGACACTGTGTCATCCAATAAAATTTCCTCTAGACATTGTTCTTCTTTTAGAGCTGCGCTAAAGGACAAATCCGTGAAGTGTGAAAGTGGATCAGAAAAGCCTGTAGATCCATTGCAGACATCAGAATTTTGTCCATGTACCAGAGGCATTTGTTGAGAGTAGTCTACAGAGTTCTCCTCTGGATAAGATTGTTGCTTGATGACCTGTGCAGCTGAATCGACAGCAGTGAGTGAAGACATGATTGGAAGACCATGTGCACGTGCCTGGATCTCCAGTTCCTAGCATTTCAAACAAAATTAATTAAACAATTTTAAAAGAGTAAACAGTCTCTTCAGAACAATTGCAGAAAATATACAAATCATGCATGAAAATTTATTATACCTGTTGCCCCGTTGTGAGATTAAATTTTAAAATATTAAATTTTTAATCTAAGAAAATTTGCCATTCAAGTGTTTTTATATCCCCTTCTGTCATTAAGCAACTATTCTACAGGAACAGAAGAGGTAGGACAGCCTCTCTAAAACGACTGCATACTGAATCCAATGAAGGTAGCAGAAAAATGTTGCAGCTTGATAATTCATTATAAAACATTATCCAGAGAAACAGAAGATTCTTTACTTGATAATGCTTATGTTATACAGATATATGAGTAAATCAACATACATAAGATGATCGATTTTATGTCTATCCAGCTATTTATCCATCCCATTTCCATAGGTATGTGCCTATATTAGAATATTGCTTATCAAGCCATGAAGGGCTATATTCTGCCTCTTCATGTCAAAAATAGATATAACATAATACCAGGGAGTGTAATGCATTAAACAGCTTGAAAGGGAAAATTAAAATACTAAGGGAACTTTGTGGCCAGTATTGATTTTTGGCTGCAGGAATATACTTATTTCCTTTTGTTTTGTCTTTCTTTGTTTCTAACACATGCATAATGAAACTGTTTGTACAAATACTTATTACTTTTCTGCAAATTACTTTATGTAAGGTATAATTATCAAAGAAATTTCCTAGAAATCTAAATAATACCCCCTCCCCAATATACACAGAAATAAATAGGCAAAGTAAATTTATTTTTAATAAATGTCATTTGAGAAAAAATTATATAGATTAACAAAATTTGATGAGGGATAAGTTCTGAGAAAGCTTTGTAGTTCGTGGCAACATTTATACAAACCTGAATTCGGAGTAGAAGTCTTCTGTTAGCATGCTCTAATTTCTTCTGCCTGTGTTCTAATTCTCTGGCTCTCTGTTGTTCTTTTTGTAGCCACTTGATGTACTCCACCGATGCTTTTAAAATAGTTCCTTTGTTCCAGCGCATATCACTGCAGAATGTAGAGATAACCTTTTCACAATTGTGCATGTCAGCAGAATTCATAAGAACTTACAAAATCCTTTACATTAATATGAAATAATGATTTACATGACTATTATTCACTCTTAGATATTATTGCTTCTGAATGGAAATTTTAATAGAATAGTTAAGAAGCCCTTATATAGTAAAATTAATCCCAGAATGAAAATAAGTGTCAAAAGAAAGTAATAAAGTGACTTTTTGTGGGAGAGCTAAATGCAATATCATGATTCTACCATTACAGTTTTTATATTTTTAGTGAAAATTGCTTTTATTATTAACTCTAAGATTAAAATCTATGTGCAGTATTTCTGCATTAATAAACTAGGAAACATACATTACTGAGGACTTAAGCCTAAATTTTTAAAGATCATTTTGAATATACTACTCCTTTTACCTGACTTACTAATGAGGTTGCTTTTATGCTTGTAGAGAAAAAAATGATCTGTGCTGAATGCCACTCCTCAGTGATGACAGATCAGAAAAATCACACTTCCATAACCATCATGACTAGGGAATGGCAAAAATCATGTTCAAAAATCTTGAAACAATATAAAAACCAAGTTAAAATTTACAGCTACATGCAGACCCCAAGTCAAAATAAAAGCTTTGCAAAAAAAATCGGATTACATATGCCCATCATTCAGGAAATCATGGTTTGACTTCCAGCTTATAAGCGGCCTTACTAGCAACAAAACACTTGTTCAAATGAATCTGTCCAAAGACTTTCATGTACCCATTTATCAACTTTTCATGTATTCCTTTAAGTAAGGGCTTGGAACAAGAACGAATTTTGTTTCAAATGTTTAATTTCTAATAAATTTCAGTATTTCATGATACAGGATGGGTTCACTGCATTAAATATACCAATATTTGGCTTTATCCAAACTATTCACTTCACTGCAAGATTGCTTAAGCTGAGCAGAAGGTTGGCAGAGCTTCTCATCCCATAACACAACCCTGAGAAAGAAAAGCTATTTAAACAAGTAAGAATCTGATGTTGGGAGGGACAAGCATTTTTTTCAATACCTATTCCAAAAACATATATTTAACACTGCCATTTTTGGAGCCAAAAGAAATATAAATTATACTCCAGGCTATTATCATTTTGTCCATATCTCCATAAAATCCATCACTAAGATTCAAGAATCATAGAATATGCTGAGTTGGAAAGCACCCATCAGGATTAGTGAGTCCAACTCCTGGCTCTGCACAGGACGCCTCAAGAATCACACCATGTGCCTGAGAGTATTGTCCAAACACTTCTTGAACTCTGTCAGCTTTGGTGCTGCGACCACTTCCCCAGAGAGCCTGTTTCCAGTGCTCAACTACCCACTGGGTGAAAACCTTTTCCTGATATCCAACCTGAACCTCCCCCAACTCAGTCTGATGTCATTTCCTTGAGTCCTGTCACTGGTCACACGGGTGAAGAGATTGGTCCCTGCCCCTCCAGTTCCCCTCATGAGGCTAAGCACCATCAGATATTTCTGCAGTTATTTTTCTTCTGAATGTATAGTGAACAAGCCGGGCAGGTGCAGGATTTAGGGACCCAGACCACCCAGCTTATCCTGATGCTTTACTAGGGATAAAACCTTATGGAGCTGATAACTTTAAGACACTAAGAAGAATACACAAAATTATTTGTGATAAAGCATCACAGCATTTAACCATACCATAGAATTCAGAAAATTTGCTAGAGATTTGAGGGTAACATTTTTTTGATCCAAGAGCGCTCAAATGCAAATGTCTGTTCTCTCTGGGCAGCACACAAACTGTGGAGCTTCCCTCCTCTCTATGCTGTGGGCCAGGAATGCACAGTTTTTGGGATTAGAAGGTGAGGAGGTCAGAGAGAAAATAATTGTTGTCTAAAAACCTACTGTCTACAAAGACAAAACATAATAGGGTATGTATTCTGATTTAGACATTGGCTGGCCAAAAAAGCCAGAGCAGAGGTGGGACTGGGAGACATCTCCCTCATCATGGCTGAATCATCTCTTGGAAGCTCCTCTGCCTTCTCCTTCCCGTCCCTGGACTTCTTGACCAGGTGGGAGGACAGAACAGTTTCCTGCCAGCATCCCATGGGCTCCCTCCTAGGAGAGGACTTTCTCCTCTCAAGTGCTTTACCTATGTTCAAACTGTAAAGGTTAAGGAAGAGTTCTGTATGCATAACACTGTTTCTGGGCAAATCTTTGACTGCCAGTGCCATGTAGCAGTTTCATTTTCTTCAGACCTCTTTGGAAAGTTAGGTAAAATACTGAGAGGTCCCTGTTTATGACTAAATTGCAGTGGAGTTTGAAAGGCTGTAAAGTGTCTGTCTGTCTATGCTACAGCACTCATGAATTAAGAAGCTAAATAAAACAAATAAAGTTAGAAGGACAGAAACTTTTCAAACTGGGATTCTCCACTCCCATCTTGGATCTGAGCTATATATGCTGTATGGAGAAACACAATCCTGCTCAACAAGGAGGTTAGTCTCTAATAAGTACTAAAAGCAAAACTAAGACAGGTTTGAGCTGATGGTCAGAACCTAAAGATATAGCACTATGAAATTAGAAACAAATCCATATCTGGAAAAATTGAAATAATTGAAGAAATGTAACAGCAGCAGGAAAATTTGAATATATCACATATTTAGAAAACATTTCATAGTGTTTTCACAAAAAAATTTCATGTCAGTTATAAAATTTTATTAATTCAAAATCAGAAAAAAATATTTTTGGTTGATTTTTCTGACTGACATATGAATAAGTCATACATTCATGACTGTATTTGGAATTTTTTTTGATGAAATTAATTCATGTTGCACTTAATTGTTACACTTTATATCACCTTGTGATATGGCTTACTTTTAGTTCCTGTTTCCTTGACAGTTTTAGTTTTTATTTTTATGGTAATGATTTTTTTTTCATTGTTTTAAATAAATCTTCACTGGAAGATTAATTGCTGGATTCAAACTGCAAGAGAGATGGACCTGGTCAGTTTCTGCATGAGATACATAAGGATAGATATCTCTCATGGTAATATTTACAGATCTGAGAGGCAAAACTGTAATGAAGAACTAGGATAAAAATGCAGTGGTTACTATTATTATTCAAGAGATTGTTCTTCAAGCAGTGTACACGTGTGTGTGTGTGTGTCTGTGCTTATGTGTGTGTCCCCCATGTTGCTTCTACATCTCTTCTCATATGTACATATACTGGTTAGTGTCTTATTAAATGAGGAATATCGAAGTTAAACCTTCCAGTGTCTGAAGGCAACACAGCAAAGGAACAGCTGGTGACCTTAGAAGTCAATGTGTATTTCACTTTGTGTGCCTCTTTACCAGGATGTAAAGAAAATACTGAAGGTGTCTGTGCTGATTATGCATCACAGGAGTTCTTCATTCATTCTAGCCCAGAGCACCACACAGCAGTCACAGGACAGTGCTGTGGAGCAGCAGAGGCTCTATGCAGATGTGCAGAGCAACAATGCAACTGGTGAGGATGCAGGAAAATTTGGGCTGGTAAAGGTGAGATTCCTGCATACCAATAGTATGAAGTGCATCTAGCCTGCATATCAGGCAGGCAAGAAGATTCATCTATGATGGGAAGAAAAAACCTCAGCATTTGAAAATGGATTAACTCAAAGCACGACAAGTGCATAAGAAGAACTCAGAAATCCTCCAATAAGTTAGTGGATTTCTGTTGTTTCTCTGAAAACAATGAATTCTAAATTGGTTGTAAATAAAACTATCTGAGAAGTTATAAAATGTCACTAGGAACTTGTAGTTTTTGCTTTTTAGAGATATATAGATTGTGCTTATATATAAGAGATAAAAATTGCAATGAAAAGACCTACAAATCCATTTGAGAAACCTTAACAATTCAGGAATCACTGGCAGTCGATACTCATATAATTGGAAACTTTATAAAAACAGACAAAATACTTGCATTCTTAACTGTTTTGATCCTACAAACTTAGATATAGATCTAGTGATCTTCAGATATGGCAGGAATTCTTTTCTTCACTTTGATTTTTCAATTCTATTAATTTGCTTCTTGTTTGGCTTTTTTTTTTTTTTTTTTTTTTTTTTTTTTTTTTTGGTTTGGCTTTTGTTTTCCTTAGTCTTGATTTTTATTAAATGCATGTATGGCACTATCCTGTAAATACTGAAATACATGGGAAATTCTACATCCAAACCAAGTCATTTGAGAGCAGTGAGACGTTTTGCAGGTCTGTTCATCAGAAATGGCTTCTGCAAAGAATTACTTCTTTGTTCCTGTGTGTCCATATGGTAAAGTAATTTGAACTTTTTAGCAACTACAGATGTGTTAGTGAGTTTAATTAACAGAGGTCTACCAAAAATAACAAGATTCACATACAAATTTAAAAAAATAAGTGACAAACGTTATGTTTTATTAGTCTCTGCATCCTGTCTCCTCCTAACTTTAACACCTGAATTTCTCTACAAAGCTCAAATGGCCAGAACAAAACATATAACTCTCATCAAGTTAAGTTTCCCATTTTGGAGAAATGAAACATAGAAAAGAGACTGATCTTCATCTCATTTCCATTAATTTAACTTTATTGAAGTCAAAGGAGCTTTACTAGTTTACAGAAGTTGAACTCCTGTAGGAAGGATAAGAGCATCTGGTCATCTAAGATTAGATCTAATTAACAAAAGCAGTGTTTGAGAGAGTGTGATAGTTACAGAGTTTGCCAGAGACAAGTCAGTTACTAATAACAAATGCATTTGCAAAGCTGGAACTATCTTTGCAGACTACCTCTTTCCCTGTTTCTTAGAAATTAGCTGTAAATTAAAGAAATTTGCTCAAAGACATAGTTAGAAGGACTTTGTACTTGTTTTGAGGACTTGCACAATTTTGAATTGTATTATTCTGAAAGAGGCAGCAAGTTTCCACTTTATAATAGCATGAGTGTACACAAGGTTTTCCCTTGCAAGAAATGTGTCTGTGCTGGCTGCTAGAGGGTCTGACCACAGACACTAGAGAGGTCAGGCACAGGTAGATGCAGAGAGCAGAAAGGAGTGAGAACAAGCCACTGCTTCTGCCCAAATTCTCAGCAGTTCTCTCAGCATCCCATTTCTGTAATATGACTAGAATTCCTGAAGGAAGGGGCTTTTTCTTGTTTAGCTTCCTGGCAATTCAATTCCAACTACAATTAAACTGTTCTTGTGTAGGCATTCCCAGGCTCCATCACAATAAGAAATCCTGTTAACCATGTAAAAGGTGGATTAGGAAAGGTTGAACACAAGTGGAAAGGTGGGTATAATTAAAGGAGCAGGTTATGAGATTTTCAGCAAAATATGACTGAGTATTTCTGGCATTTTTAAAATTCTATTTTTTAATTATTCTGTGAAACTGATTTGCATTTCTGAATCATCTAGCACTTGGATATCTAAGCATTGAAGATTAAACAAAAGAGTCATAGTTCTTTGTAACTTATACTTATCTTCATTTTCTAATGCTGATGAAGTGAACTTAGAACACCCATTCATTTATGTAATGTAATCCACACTTTTCATCATTAAATTAGAAAAAAAAAAAATACATGGAAAGAATAGGGGTTTAATCCAGTCAAAGAAAGTCCCTGCGGAAGCTCTGCAGGAGCCAAACAAGTTCACTACATAACTAACAAAACAAAAGTGAAATAAAAACCCCACACAGCACTTCTAAGAAATATAAATCACAAAAGGTTTCCAAGTGGCACAAAAAATGTCCTCTTCTATTTCTGATTCTGAATGTAATCTTCTTGAAGCAAGCCATCTGGGACAGGCATGCTAACCACAATGGCTTAGTTATAGTAGTATTTGCTCTTCAATGCAGAGGCTGATTTTCTTCACCATCCTTAGTCTAAGCATCAGTAAGCTTTCTCCTTTTACAGCTAAGTTTCCACTATAAGAAGAATCTTCTAAAATCAATATGAGGTAAAAATGCTATGTGTGATAAAATGTTACAGATGAAGTATTGTAAGCTATGATAAATCTCTTTCTTTCAAAGGAGAGGGGGCAGATTGGGGGCACAGTAAGGTGTTATGAAGTAAAAAGCAAGAACTGCAAGATAGAATAAAGATACTGAGTTATGATTTGGCAAAACAAGACCATACCAAAAGGTAATAATAATTTTGATCTGCTCAGCCAACAAAACATGTTCAAATTAGTCTATTTCCACCTAAAAATACAAATACAAAAAAAAAAGGTGCTTGCACTTCTTTGAATAAATTTATCCTTGCACTAAGCTATAGCAAAATCATCTTGCAATCTGTTTTTTCAAAAGCCCTGCATATTCTGATGCCTTTTTTTCTTAGCACCAACTTAAAAGCTTTTCAGTAGGCCTGCTTTCCAAAGGAGTACTGATTATCAGCCTTTTGAAGACAGCAGTCTTCAGAATGTGAGATATTTAAGTTCACCTTGTGCTTTTGTAAACATAAACCACTCTGGGTCTGGTCACACTGCTCAACTCAGTCATGGGTTTGCAAACTAAAACAAGATAAGGCAATGACTTCAAAATTTATACCTGAAACTTTTTCATCAGGCAGCAACACCAAGATCTGAGGATAAAGTCCACCATCCGCTTACTGGAGCAAAACTACAGGTCCAGGTAAATAATTTAAAGAATAGCTTAAATGATTGCTCTAGATATTACAGTTTTGATTAAGTTCGCAATGTAATCCAGACCAAATCCAGACCAAAACATACAAGTGAAACACCTCTAAAGGCAATCAAAAAGTGCAACTGGAATTTGTACCCCATGCCCATCTCTAATTGCAGCATAACCTATTTCTATTTTTGCTTTATAGCTGCAAACCAACAGTGCCATCCACTGTTTTTCTGAGAAATCTTTCAATTACTTGCCCAAATAGTATTGGATACTGAAACATGCACCAGCAAAATTAAAACACTTGTATTACTTTCTGCTTGCAACAAATCACATGGCCAAAATTTTATTTAGGTATTTAAAGTGCTTTTTATTTTAACTCAGCTGTAACACCTAATTCCATATTAATAATAAAAACATGCCCATTTATCTAATATTTTGTGAATGCTATAGAAGGAGCTGAGTTTGTGAATTCTCTAAATGGATGCAGTATGTTAACTTTCTCTCTGGTGACTTCACTCCAAGTAAAGCCAACCTTGTACTTATGTAAGTCTCACACAGTTTTGTATTGTTGCAGAAATCCTTAATGTAACCAAATTTTCTTAATCCTAAGGTAAAAAAAGCTGAAATATCAATAGGTGTTTTCATTTGAAGTATCATGCAAGTTTGTATTGACATGCAAATGGTAAAGACAAAATCTGTATAATCAACTTTATGCAAGTGACAATCATACTGGTATATTGTCTTAAGTCTTCCCTGAGTGACAAGAGAAATCTAAGGCTGAAGTTCAGCATTAAAAATCACTCTGAATTGTTATTGCTAATCCTGCAATGGGCTTTTCTACAAGGCAGCTTTCTTCCTGTTGATGACAAATATAAGCTTTAAGGGAATGTGCACATAGTTCAAGCAATATGCATTTTGTGTTTCTTTAAGTATATGCATTAGTATAAAATGATATTATTATAGCAATTATAGCAATTATTACTTTTATCCTTGCATTTTAGGACTTGTGCTTTCCCTGCACTGAGTTGAGGACTTCTGAAAAATGCTCAGTCTACAGACTCTTAAATTGTTTTTTTTTTCCTTTAGTCAAAGGGCAGACAGTGACAATGTAAATTTTGTGTTATCCCACTAGAGGGCCATGGCAAGAGCTGAAAGCATCACTACTTCCTTCTCCAGAAACACCACACAATTGTGCTCAGGGACAGAGAGATGGCCTTTCTGTTGTTTGGCTTATCTTTTCCTTTTTTCTTCTTTTTCCTTTTGTTTGGGTTTACTTTGTTTGTTTGTTTTCCCTTGAAGTGTTAGTCTCTCTTAAACACCCCGAAATTGCTTTCATATTATTATGTTTTCACATAAGTTTTTCCAAGGCACTAAAAGTCTGTCAAAGGTTTGCTACTTCAACAGCCTGATCTGAGCCAGTGACCTGTCATAGAAGAATTTTGTATCCCCTTACTTAATCCTATAGCCAGTATATGCAACTGTCTCTTATCTCCTGTATTTATACTGCAAATATTATTATAGGAAAGACAGTTGAACTCACGGGTCATTTGACTTGGGGATGAGTGTGCCAAGCTCCTTGATTCGGTAATTAATATTATACCTTCTTCTTCTCTCAACTGTTAAAAAGAAACAGTTACTATTTTTATGGTGAAATATTTTTGGAGAAATTCAACATAAAACGTTTTAATTAGTTAAAAACAAGTTAGTCAATATACAGAAAATGTCTTCCTCAAATAGCAGTCCCAACATGAGCTCCTACTCTGTCTCTGACTTATTCTCTGGACAAACTCCATGATTAGTACCCTCTGTATCTTACCTTAACTATAGGCTTTTCCCCAATTTAAAATTAGATTTCCAGAGAATAAATAGTCATATATTGTCTAAATGTGAGTTAACACTTCTTTTTTTACTGATGTTAATATATTCTTTCTCTACCATGCTCCCACAGAACAGAGATTTCAGCTTAGTGGAGTTTTGCTGGTGACTTCAACAGGGATACAAGACAATTCATTCAGCAGTTGATATTTTGGCAGAACTGCTGTTACAGAACACAGGTAACAGCTTTATTATCCCTTATTTATAATTACTAGCATTTAAAACCACAGAGAGCACATGATTACAACCATATCCCCTCATGGAAACAGAGCAAGATTTTGTCCCAGTAACACTTTGTCCCCAGTACGTCTGTTTCCTTTGGTGACAGACAGCGCAGACATATTTATGATAATTTTTAAAGCAGAGAGAAAATGAAAAAAAAACCCGTGGTTTAAACAATTAAATATATTTTCTGGATTTAAATTTATGCTTCTCCTAAGACAAGCTATGTAGGTTACCTTTGTTTACTTTGTAGTTTAGTTAGAAGGAAAAAAGAGAAAATAAATCTCTTCAAATTAGTACCCCCTCTCTGTGCTCTCAGTTCACTTTACCAGCATTGTACTGGTATCCAGTCTGGTGTATGTGATCCTTCAGAAACTTTACATTTTCTTAGTGGATAGGTGCAGAGGACATCTCATTGGTTTGGGGAATTAATGGTATATAATTTTGACACAGAAAGCGTTTTTAGTGAGAATGTAGTCCCACTGGGGTACTGCTGGCTATGAGAGATCAGCAGTCCCTACTGGTGTTCTACTGGTGTGAACTCATGCTTTTGTCCACTCCCTCCACTTTAACTCAATCCAAATCTTGCTGAATAAGCAGGAGTCAGCTTTGGTCCATCACTAACATCACACTGAGCTCTTTCTCTTGTCCTTTGCATCTTGGAAGACCTTCCCTTGGGCTCAATATGCTAAGGCCACTGTTCTCTGTCAGACCAGCCCTGGCCAGCCTAGAACATGGGCAGAATGGATACATGTTCCATGTTTGGAGA
This sequence comes from Aphelocoma coerulescens, assembly GCF_041296385.1. NCBI lineage: Eukaryota > Metazoa > Chordata > Aves > Passeriformes > Corvidae > Aphelocoma > Aphelocoma coerulescens. The sequence continues at coordinate 26,297,370 of NC_091014.1, read as the reverse complement.
TGTTCACTTTAAGTCTAATGTCCTAATTTTGAATGTTAATACAAAAAGGTCGGTAGAGCTAAGTTATAAGTGTTCAGCCAAGGGCATCCTAGTGGGTCTTCCAAGGCTGACTTCAATATTCTCAGTCATATGAGCATGTTGCTTTCAGTCTCAGCCCCACCACCTGGATCACTTTTAGTCCTCTTCTTCCTGTGTATAAAAGTGTTTTCTCCCAGGCTGTGTGAGGCTTCTAGGTTTATGCAGCAGTCAGTTACTTCTTCCCTAGCAGATTCAAGCTCTGGGAACAACCTGAGTGTTTTTATTTACTCTGATTAAGTACTCTACCTTGGTGGGATTATTATCTTGTCTTGCTTTCTATAGAAACAGGAATTTCACTCAACAAATTAAAACATCTCATATTTTTTTCATCATGATTCATGTATTCAGAAGACGGGGTTATAATCCTCCTAAGTGTACTGCTTAGTGAGGCCCCACATCCCATTGGAATGAATGTGCAGGATCTTGTAGGAGAGCACAGTGTACAAAAACACATAGCAACTGAAAAATTTAAAAGATACATTTCAGTTGTGTTGGCAAAATTATGGCATGGCAAACAAAATTGAATAATGTGCTTTAACTGTACTGTCCTACAGCATAATAGCTGTTGTTCAATTAATATCTATACTGTGGAAAACTCTGTAAGACATTCATCAAAAAGCAGTCAACTAAGCATTAGCTATAAAACAAGGCAAAGAAAAAATTATGTCGACACTTACAGAATTCTTTTTTCTTTGTATTTTTAATTTTTTTCCTGAAAAAAAACTTCCATTGGTTGTGTTAATGAGTTAGGGGGGATATTTTTAAGCTTGGAAAAGTGTTTCAACAGAATTTTCCTGATGTATGTCTGTAACTTTTCCAGAGATATCCTGAGTTATCAGTAATATTTCAAGCATCAAATTATACATAAGACAAATCAGAAAATGATTTTTCAAACTGCATGGACAGGATGATGACATAACCCCAGGATAAAGAAAAAACCCCAAAGTAAAAAAAAATTAAATAATGTTTTAAACTCTGCTACATGAAGGGGTTCCATTTCTTAAATCTAAATCCCTTTTCATGGTTTCATTCAATATACAACCTTTCAAAAGGAACTTTTTTCAGTACCTTCATTCCTTCTTGTTATGAGAATGTACAAGAACATTTCTGTAAAATTTAGACCTGAATTTGACCTGCAAATTGAATTTTTGTATGATTCCAATCAACTTCCAAAAACTGATTTTTCAGACCATCACTAAGAAACCTGATGCTCATAAAATAGTAAATCACACAGATAAAGCCTTTATAGGCAATGCATTATTATGACCAAGCCTTTAGATAGTAGAGCTATCTCCAGAGAGACTTTGAGCTCTGTAGTATACACCTGGAGCCAAGCCAAAACAGATGCTGCCTGTCTGCAGTGGGATCTTTATGGTCTTCAGTTTAGTTGCCAGTGGTGAGGGAAAGTTCTCAGACATTTCTTCTGTGATCAGGAAAGACTCTGATAAGCCAAAGCAAACAATGGAGGCAATAGTAAGGCCTGGCATCCCTGATGCGCATATGAGCCTCTCTTTCCCCTTGTAGCTCCAGATAACTCCTACCCACCCCCTTTCCCATCCAGCAAAACTCCCCATTTCTGCCCTAACAAGACAGACAGCAGCTGCATTGGCATTTCAGAGATTACATGCTAGCAACATGGCTAAGAATCTTCATGGTCTGTCTGTAATCCACAAAAAAATCACAGAAAAACATAAGGATGACTTCTGGAAATTCTGAGTAGCAGAAGATTGTTCACAGTGATTGCCAGCACATTGTGCCAGTGGATGTATACTTTTGAGTGTGTAATTTCATGCAAAGAAAGCCATAAACCCCTCTATGGAATACTGGAATAGCCAGAGAAGCAAGATAGAAATAAGAGAATAAAGATACAAAATAGTGGCTATTAACGAATTACCAATCTAGTTTTAAATTCAAGTTGTGATTCATAAGAATCATTGAATCCAACTCCCATACTATTTCTGTTGGAAGAACTGGAAAGGAGAACTTGGAAGTGTACCTGCTGTATTCAACACTTTCCAAAAAGGATCTTCAGGCTTTTTGTTTCAAATTATGCTTTAGAGGGAAAAATTGTGTAATTTTATAGGCAATCTTCTTCCAGTAATGAAACAGATTTTTTTTCCAACCAAAATTTTTTTTATTTTTATAAGTCCAATACTTAGACACTGAACTATGAATTTCACTATGTTCCAAGACTATTTATGTTCCAAGACTATTCCTCTAGAACCAACATGTCATCTGCATATAGCTGCACTGCTGTCCATAATGGAAACAGAACTGTATATCAGGTGACAGAGGTTACAGGGTTTGTGTGGCAGAGTCCTGCACTGATCTCCTTTGGTGAGATACAATTTCCATAACTTTAAGAGCTAAACAACCACTTAGAAATTGTCTGATAGCATATGCATTCTTTTTTCCTTCCCCATCACCCATAAAGAAGTACAGCCTCTTGCTTGGGTGCTTCAATAAATACGGTGTGAAGACTGGATTTTCACTGTTGTTTTTCCTCATAATCTGCCTCCTTTCTTGTCTGCTTTGCACTGTAATTCTTAGAGAAAACATCAAGTAAAGTGTGCTACTGTAAAAAAAAATAGCAGGAGATGATATGGAAATAAATTAATTGCAATATGCAAAGTATTTTGAAAGATAAAAGTCAGCAACAGAAGTTGATTTCAAGAAAGAAAGCTTTATGGTTGTCTGTGTTTGCAGTCTGAGTTCAATTTGATTAGCCTGCTAACATGCTGATCTAGAAGAGCAGAGACGTGGTAGCTAATATATAATGATTTTGCATTCTCCATACATTTCATTTAATGAGATGGAAGATGAACATATACTTACTGAGATTGTGGTTATCCTTTTTTTGTCTCTCCTTTGCCATTGCTCTTGTATCTGCTTCTGACAGAAAGTAACATTTATTAAAATAGTCCTTAAAATGCAATTCCCGTACTTCTTTCATCTTTTGAAAATGGCCTCGTGTCCCAAAGACCAGACTTCCAGCACTTTTACTACATTACTATTTTTATTATTAAAGCAGATCATATGCAAGTCTATATTCTACCCGTACTAAATTTTGACCAAGTCTGGCAGGTTGCTTAAGATTTTTTTTATTGTACTTTTTTTTAAATTTAAGAATGTAGAAATGCTGTAGAAGGGTATTTTTCTCCAATTTCCTGTATTTTACATCAGGATTAAACTTACAATACACTAAGGTGAATATGGATTTTTTATATCCCATAATGCAAGAGTTAATCAGATTTGTAAGATATTGAATAAACTCACTGTTTCCTCTGAGCAACACTAATAAACTGTACATGATTTTTAGCATTCTTTGGATTAATTGAATGTAACTTTTAAAGTTCTTAATCCACTAATATAGCTTTACCTTGAATAGGCTTATTGTTAAGTTTTAAAATAACTATTTGTTCTACCCTGGAACAAATTTAATGGATGATAATTTATTTATACTGTTGGTCAGGAGCCAACATTTAGAATAATATACTGTTTTCTAAAATATAAGGTTTTTTAGAAACATGATGTTCATAAAAACAGGGGGCAAACATGGTTTCTGAATTGCTAAAGAGAAGTACAGAATGAAAATATTTCCCCTTGATCTTTGTTCTTTTCCTTAAATGAAACTACAAACTGAAAATTCTCAGGAATTTAATTATGGACATCCTTTTCATGGATAAGATTTATTCAACTTTTAAGAGACCCACCATCACATATGCAGTTATATGCCAAAATCTCAGAGTTCTTTTACCTGTTAGCTCCCTTTTTACTGGTAGATTAGCTGGGCAAGAAGCATTTGTGAGACCCATATTAGCTGGTGCCATTCCCTGGTCACTGTTATATATATCCAAAATGCTGCTAGATAGCTTGAGGGGTAGGTAAGGAAAGAAGAATAAGAAAAAAAATTAAAATAAGTTAAAGACTTAAAAGATTAAAAAAGCAAACAACATGCATGCAAGGAGCAAACATCTTTGGATATGAGTCTGGTGTTCTTTAGGAGGAGTATATGTACATATAAAGGAAAAGTTTACTGTTACACAGTATTAAGTAAAATTGAAAGCAAAGGGTCACTGTCTGCCATTTTTCCACAGGTGCCGTTTGTGTGGGTTTCAGATCCACAGTGACGGCAAGATATGGGTCCCAGTTTCTATTTTCCAATTGCTTCTACAGCATATTTTCTAAATCCGGGGTTGCCATGACTGCACTTCAAATATTCATTAGGTTGAAAGCCGAAATAACCTCGCTGATTTTGACCGTACTCACCAGTACTTTTTTTAACCACAACTCTAAACTCTGAAGTGGTACTTCATATGGGGCCTGGTTTAGCAGTATAAAGATTCAGGGACCTAGTTACACGTAACACTTAAAATTAGAGTGGACAGAATACCAGAGAAAATGCTTTGAGGAAAGGAACTGTATTGTTGTCAGGATAGACCAGATAACCTGATGGATTTAACATGCATAACATATAACCATGTATACCAGTATCCTTATTACCTTAAAAAATACCATATACTTTTATTTAAATAAACCCATAGAATGCACCCAAAGAAAAGTAAGGCTAAAGTATGTGGATTTCAGGTAATTGCACAAATATTACCTTTACTTGAATAACTTTACATATATGAAATAACTGTAAAATATGTAAAAGTTTACTGAAGAACACTTCAGGCTTTGCTCAGTTTCTATGACCCTATGATCAGCCTTTCAGCATTGATCCTTTGCAGTAAGAGAAAAACTTTTTTTATTTTATCATGCATATAAAATTTGTACTGACATCTTTGGGGTTTTTTTGTGGCCAGCACACAAGGACTCATAAACTGAGTTTGGGTCCACATGGCCAAAATAACAGAAAAAAAAAACCAAAAGAAAAACACTAAAAACCCCAAAAGGATTAAAAAGTAGGTGAAAAAATGTGGATAAAACCACTGACCTGAGACAGAAAAGCATGAAGGGAAATTAGGAGTTATTTAAGAAAATTGTTTTTCATGGACAATAAAATGTGTTTTTACAGATTTGCCCTGCACCTGTGGGTCCTGAAACAACCCAGAATTTTCCAGGCAGGTCACCAAGACACCAACTGTAGGTCTGCTGGGAACCAGCTTTTTTCAGGCTCTTGTAATTTCTCTTTTTGTAGAGACTGTGAGCTTCACCACAAGCTACTTTGAATAGACACAACTTTCCAATTACTTGCTCAGTGTGAAATTGTTCCATGGCAGTGCTTCCTATATTTTATGTTAAATCTAAAAATTTTAAATTGGTTTTATTTTTAAATAATGATTTTATTAAATTAACTAATAACTTTACTAGATCATCTGAGAAACTAGTTTGAGTTAAATTCTCCCAGTTCTATTACATACAGTGAAATGAAACAATCAGAATTCTTTTCAAACACAGGTAAATAACATGCTCATCTTTAAAGTAGAGCTTTATTACTTAGGAAAACTGACAATTCTTGAATACCATTAGAAATCACAACACCAAGTCAGTTTTGAAAATCTGCTTACACATTTGATCTCTCAATGAAAATACTTTTTAAAAGAATGTTTGGAATTCAAATGAGTATTACTCAGAACAAGCCATGTTTAATATGCAGGATTTGAATGCTAAGAGCATTCTCATATTAAGTACCTTTGTTTCATTCGAGGGGTAAACTGACAAGTACTACAGAATTCACTGCAGTTTTACTTTTTCATTTTCTTTGTTCCAGTGATAGGATAACTACATTACAAGAGTGAACTCAAATTAGCTCTAGTCATACTTAATTACTTCCTACATTCATGTAAATGAATTTGTCTCATTGAAACTATATGAAAACAGAATGACATAAAAAATGAGAGTCAGTGTGACTCCTACACTCCTACATGTCCAAGTTCCAGTGGACTTTGGTAAGGGTGTTATATGATTCGGGCTACTGTTTTTGTGAAATGCTAGGAGATAGTAATGACTAAAAATTATATAATCTAATAAATAATCTAACAAATGAGAAATACATATCTAGCATACTTTATATATTTCACACAGCTTTGTACATAAGTTCAATAACTTGCATGAAACTGGTGGCAATCTTCAATTTAGTAGATTATTAATGCCATTAATGGAAAAACAGGCTTGTAAACCACAGTTTGACACAAACATGAGATACTTAATTGATTACTTCTAAATTTCAAGCAGAGACTCACATTTATCCTTGCAAGGTAGTTAAATTTCTATAGCCTCTTCACAAAGGTGTGAATTTAAATGACAATGTCCAAGTCCAAGTGAAAAGTTCATGAATGGCCAATTTAGCTGGCAAGGAAAACATAATACCAACACACAGTTCAAAATCGTGTGATGGTTCAAAAGAGCATGAGTAAATTAAACTTAAAACCACAGGTAGACATTTCACTTGAATCCAATAACACAGTTGGTGAAGGCAATTCCATGTAACTGCTGCCATTGTCCAGAGTGATAAGAGTTCATATACTTCCTTCCATCACTAGAACCACTGGGACAGTGGTTGCAAGCATCTGTCCGTGATCTATATCTGACATGTTAATACTTTCATCGAGCAGCAAAAGGTATGAAATATCACAGAATCATAGAATACCCTGAGTTGGAAGGGACAGACATGGATCATCAAAGTCCAGCTCCTGGCCCTGCACAGGACAACCCCAAGGATCACACCATGTGCCCAAGAGCATTTTCCAAATGCTTCTTGAACTCTGGCTGGCTTGATGCTGTGACCACTTCCCTGGGAGCCTGTTCCAGTGACCAACCACCCTCTGGGTGAAGAATCGTTTCCTAATATCCAACCTAAACCTCCCCTGACAACTTCAGGATATTCCCTTGCATCTTACCACTGGTCTCCACAGAGAAGAGATCAGTATGTGCCCCTCTTCTTCCCCTCATAAGGGAATTGTAGACTGTGATGAGCCCCACCCCAGTCTGAACTGACTGGGTGACCTCAGTCACTTCTCATATGGCTTCCCTTCTGGAGTCTTCACCATCTCTGGGGCCCTCCTTTGGACACTCTCTTGTAGCTTTTTATCTTCCCAAACCTGACCAGAATACTCCCAGTGAGGCCACCCCAATGCAGAGCAGAGCAGGACAATCCCCTCCCTTTCCTGGCTGGTGATGCTGGGCCAATCCCCCAGGACAGGGGTGGCCCTCCTGGCTGCCAGGGCACTGATGACTCATATTTAACTTGCCATCGACCAGGACCCCAAGGTCCCTTTCTGCAGTGCTGCTTTCCAGCATCTCATTTGCAGTCGGTCTGTACACTCACAACTGCCCCATCCAGGTGAAGAATCCAAGACTTGTCTTTGTTAAACTTCATTCAGTTTAACAAAGTGACTTTCCAGCCCTTTAAATTGTCTAATTCTCTTTGCAGAGCCTCTCTGCCAAATGTCCCATATCATCTTTGTTTCTTGCAGATGCTCTCCAGCATTCTTCCCCTTGTCATTTCACATTTTTTATCAGCCATTAGGAAAACAGAATCACCTGTTCATCATATGGAGATGATGAAAATCAAGCCCAAGTCATTTAACTACTTATGACTACAATCCTATCATTTCACTAATTAGAAGGATTCACATAAACATTACTCCAGAAGGGATGGGCAGGGAAGACGAGACAGTGGGATAGCTCTGTATTTTAGAAAGTGTTTTGATTGTCTAGAGCTTAATGATGGTGATGATAAGGTTGAGTGTTTATGGGTAAGAATAAGGGGGAAGGCCAGCGAGGCAGTTTTCCTAGTAGGACTTTTTATAGACCACCTAGCCAGGATGAAGAGGCAACTGAAATATCCTATAAGCAGCTGAGAGAAATCTTGCAACTGCTGTGTGAAAAGATGAGCCAGTGAGGAAGACTGGCCTGGCTGAACAGAGAGCTTTGGCTGGAACTGAGGGAAAAAAGCACAGTAGAAGTAGAGCCAGGCAACTTACGAGGACACCAATGATGCTGTGAGATTATCCAGGGAGAAAATTAGAAGGGCCAAAACATAATTAGAATTTTATCTAGCCGCTGTTGTAAAAGACAATGAAAAGTGTTTCTATAAATAAATCAGCAACAAAAGGAGGGATAAGGAGCATCTCCATGTTTGTACTGGATGTGGGAGAAAACACAGTGACAAAGGGTGAGGAAAAGGCTTAAGTATGTAATGCCCTCTTTATCTCAGTCTTTAATAGTAATACTACTTGTTCTTTGGGTACCCAGTCACCTGACCAGGGAGACAGAGCAGAATGAAGACCTCACAAGGGAAATAGTCAGTGGCCTGCTATACCACTCAGACACACACAGGTTCATGAGGCCAGATGGGATGTACCTGAGGGCCCTGAGGGAGCTGGCAGAAGAGCTCACTGAGCCACCTTTCGTCATTTACCAGAAGTCCTGACTAACTGAGGAGGTCACAGTTGACTGGAGCAAATGTGATGCCCATCTACAAGATGGGCCAGAAGGAGGATGGAGGAACTACAGGCCTGTCATCACCCTCGACAAGAAATGTTACAGAAAGTTAGTGCCAATTGCACTATCAACTTCTCTTTCTTCTGTAAATTTAGTACAAATCTCAGTTATATTTCAATGGCCACTATGAGAGATAAGTGTCTTTGTGGATACGGCCCCTGGTGATCTCCGTTTGACACACTGTCTTCTTTCCCAGTTAGTCAGCATAAAAAATCTGCTATGAATTAGTGTGCAAGGAATAATTCTTAGTGTCAGGATTCAGGATCAGGAGAAGAAATAGAGGGTGATTAATCTGACCTCTTTTGGACACTTAGAATGAACCGAATAATCTCTCTTTCTTACTCTTGACTCTGTAGAAAGTTTGGGGTGAATGTTGCAGGCCTCCCATGTGTACCTTCTCAGGAAACCTCACTGGGCTCCTCATGTGAAAATTTTCAAATAAACTCTTATTTTAAAAATCATGTAAGAAGGACTTCCTTTAAAATTAATCATATTTCTGATTACCAGGGAGTTTTTTAAAATACAGTCAAAAATATATCAAAGTATTTTGTTGAAACTCTCTACCTGAATTTGATCTGCATTGATATCAGGCATAGAAAATCCCAAGGAATTTCCTTGCTAATGTTGCTGAACACTAAGAGCCATCTTAGAGTAGAAATTGGCCGATTTTGATACAACATGAGGAAGCATACTATTTTTGTCTGACAAAGAAAGAAGTTCTTTTAGAAATGTAGACATATGTAAGTAACTAATTTTCAAATTATAAAAATCAAAATACATAGCACAATATATTATAGAAATTGTGAGTAAAAATACATGTAGCTGTTTGCATGTGTACCAAAACTCCATACATCATAATGTGATTTATTGTTTATAGTGCCATTTAAGCAGGGAAAGTTTTTGCAGTACTGAGGCTTCAAATAGCTTCCTGTCTTACATTATATATATATATATATATATATATACACATACACACAAATAATTCCACAAAAATTCAATGCAATGTTACTAAATGTACAAATCATGTAAAATGGCACAATTATACAATATGCTTACAATGATGATCTTAAAATTCTATAGCACTGTGAAACCTGATGAATCCCAAAACACTTTAAAATTTCAGCTGATTCCACCATATCAAAAGCATGTTCTTGCTTTCAGTTTAGATGTGGAAACAGAGATATTTGGATATGAAAATTCCCAGGCATCAGGAAATCATTTGTCCTGCAGGTGTCATGAGCTATATTGGTTCACACTTGTGTTGTTCTGAGAAGTTCTGGTAAGTCATATAATTTCCAAACCTTATATTCATGATACTTATATTTACATATATGTATCTGAGAATTTAGATGCAAGCAGCTCATCAGGAATGAGAACACAAATATTAAAAGTAGTGGAATATAATACACCATCTTTCCTGCTTCTGAAATACAGACAGCTTTGGACAAACTATCAACAACCTTTAGCACAGCAAATGGTTAACTGGGAATAACCAGTGACAATGTGGTACAGAAAGAGAATAATACAATATCTAATTAAAACTGCAAGGAGCATTAAAGAAAGCAGACTGTAATTAACAAAGTTAGCATTTGGCAAGGACACTGGGGTTAACATTCTTCCTTTTGTATAAAGTGTCATGGGATCTTCAATGCCTGTGTGCAAAGACTGGAACATGAGAATTTCCATTCATGGGGCTCAGTCCTGAAAGATACTCAACTTTGAAGCTTAGACCAATTATAAAAGCAAACTTCAGCTGTACTACCTGAGTGAATACACCTCACAAGAGCCTGTGACCTTGTGCTTGCTGACAGTGTCCAAGGGAAGTACTATGGAGGTCTCATCTGGAGAAGATTTTTATGTTCAGTGCTTGGGTCTGAACTGCTGTGCAGGCAGGACTGTGTAGCAAACACTAAAGGTTTGTTAACAGCATGGATGACTAACAATGGACAGCTGTGATCACAGTTTGCAGTCTCTAATAACAAGTTTGGGTTTTTTTTAAAGGAAAACATTATATGAAAGTAAATTGTGTGGTATTCCAAATCCTATAGAAAGATAGTTGTTGGTAAATACCATGTAATTTTAAGGAAGATTTAAACCAATAGCATTTCCATATCCTCCAAGAGTAGGACTCTGAATGCAGTATTAAAATATATGAACACAGATTGTCTATGCCTGTTCACTTGTAGTCCCTAGACAGTTCTATGTCACAACAGTGTTCACTTGCATGATCACATATTATTTAAGTATTTTTCCATTTTGGCTAATCTTTGCATGATGTGTTTGCCCTACAGCAACAGTCTGTAAAGATTATGGTTGTATCACAATCAGTGTTGCACAGTTAGAAAATAACAGCCAAAACCTTTTCTAAAGTCAGCTAGAATTTTCTTAATTTAAGAATCCTGCTGAATATGATAATGCCCAGTCTGGACTAGAAAGCATTTCCTGGCCATCAAGTTCATTTAACATATCATTACATAATCTAGTTCATAAGCCAGTAATGCTTGGTCTAAAATCAGTTAGGTTTCACATCTCCAAGATTTTTATATGCAGTATGTTAAAAAAGTTGAATGATTGCAAATTATTTTCAAACAAGCGTCTCTTTAATTTCCATTTGTGGGCAAATTTTATTTTGCTTTGTGTTCCTTTAATGCATACAGTTTATTGTTCAACTTCCCCACGTGACTACTGGGAGTGAATATAGCTCCCTTAAGACTTCTCTTTGCTAAATTGAACGGGCCATGCTTCTTTAGACAGACTTCCCATGCCATGATAAGTTCTAACAAGCCCCTCTGTACCTTCCCTGCTTTGGTTTAGTTTTCCTGAAGGGAGGACACTTTTTTTTGCCTACAACATTCAAGGAGTTCTGCACCCAGTGAATCCCACACTGGATATTTCCTCATGTCTCTTGGAAATCAGTCTCATGAGGGATACTAAGACCATATTTATCTCCTTTATGCCATCCCATCATTTTGATGGCTTATAGTTATCCTCTGAACAACTAATGTAACCAGATCTTTTTCTGTCATCTCCAGTTAATGAGCTCCCAGCTTACAGCAGACATTCCTGTTATTAGTATTTAAATGGATGGCCTTCCACTCAGTACTATTACATTCCTTCCATTTAGACTATTCTGTCATCACAGTCATATAATTCTTCCTCTATGATATCCTCATCCTTCTTTGTATTGGCAATACTTTTTACTTCTGCTACCTCAGTAAATTTCATCTGCATAAATGTATTTTTTGTAGCAAGATCACTAATGAAAATATTAAGTAAACTGAGATCAAGGATTGGTTATTGGCGCACTTCATTAACATCTTTTATTTTAAAAAAAACAAATTTTATAGTCTCTAGCTTGCTTCTTAGGCTGAAAGGAACTCTGTTCAGTTACTTTCTAGATAACCTGTATTGCATTTTACTACTATGCGTTCATACACAAGGTTGTAAACAGCTCTTCATACATCCAAAGGATGTCACTAATCAAGGATGATGGAGGGTGTGTGTATATCGTTGAAGAGCAGACACCTGACATGTTCTAGTTGTCTAAAATGGCTAAACCCTAGGATATCAAGAGCTCTTCATCAAAGTTATATAGACTGTCCTGATAGGTCAAAAAAGTTCATCAGCTACCCTGCTTTCCCTTGAAGAATATGCAAACAGACAACAGGAAAGACTGTCCTGTAAACCAGCTACCATTTCTCCCAGGGACTTACTTCCTTACAGTCACACTGACAAGCCCAAGTGCGTGATTAGAAGGGTCAAGATGTCCCCAGAAAAGACAGAGGTCAGGACCAGACTTCCTCTACCAGACATCTTCATTCTGCCCGGATCAGAAGTGCTCATGAAAAGAGGCAAGTGGGAAGAAAGTTGCAGGAACAGTCCTGCTAGCAGAAACTTCCTTCCCTACCCTCTTTTCCAGGGTTAGTAACTGCAGACATACAACCCACCAAGTGTGCCTGTTTCCTGCAGTAACAACGTATGGCACGCTTCCACGGCAGCTGCTGTGCAGTACAGACCATTCTGAGGATCGCTGACCCTATTACACATGGTCAGGTGCCTGTACTGCACCTGCAGCCTAGGAAAGCTTAACAACACTTGTGGCTTTACTCGTCACAAGAAGAGAGACTGTAGCTGCCTAACCTGAAAGGTTGGGTACTGTATCTGCAAGAGAAACTTTCTTTTGGTGCTTGTTAAAAATTAGTACTTGCTCAGACAGCATCTAAAACAAAAGATTTGTGCAATATTTTATCATTTCCCACCCCTAAATATATCCCACTTAAATCATGTTTTCACAAGCTTAATTGATAGCATCACTTCAGAGAACAGTTTTGTAAAATGAGGTTACTTCTTCTTAGCCACAAAAAATTTTAGAACCCATCTATTTCAAGGTGGTTCTTGCTTATTCATTTTAATTAAAAAGAAAAAGAAAAGGAAAAAGGAAAAGAAAAAGAGAAAGAAAAAGGAAAAAGGAAAAAGAAAAAAGAAAAAAAAAGGAAAAGGAAAAGAAAAAAAGAAAAAGGAAAAGGAAAAGGAAAAAGGAAAAAAAAAAAAAGTAGGAATTTTGCAAAATTTTTAAGTTGTTATCCCATATATGGATCCCAAATATAAAAATCTCAATATGGAATTGTATCCACAGTTCATTTTTCATATCAAGTAAGAGTTTATATTTGTGTTACTGGGGTACACAACCCAGTTAAAAACACAGTTAATTGCTTGTCATGCCTTTACAATTTATTCATGACAGGTGAACAAAACTTTTTCTCAATCTTTTACGCTCACAGATTGACATCAAAATGTGCACTGAATTTGGCCAAATAGTGAGTTGATCAATAAATGCATATTAACACATATTAACAAATCCATTTGCTAAATAACAATCCCTGGTATAATGGGTGTTTCCAGGTTTTGACAAGGGGAAAACTGGGCCAATTCTCGTATCTTCAATGTGTGTTTCAATAAATTTCTTTTCATCTTTTCACATTTCTTGCAGGTGGGATGCACAATTTGTCAATACAAGCACTGTGCTGAAAGACTAGGCTTCAGCTTTCTTTTTCAATTGCTGTCCTGCTTGAAGAAAGTTGAACATAAGCTGTGTTATCCTTTTTATTTGTAAGGATGTGTTTGCACTATCAATTGCCAAAGAAGTTGTAGTGTACTGTTTTCAGAATCTACAAGATTCCATTTACAGCTAAATTTTCTTGGTCCTTTTTTAATTGCAATACAAAATACTTGTATTTGAGTACATAAGGTCTCCAGCAATAACAATTCAAAAATGTTCCAGTTTCTCTTTTTATTGTATAGAGACTAGCAGAAAATACTATCCTTCTCAGTTTTGTTTTCATTTGAACAAATTGTATCTCCTTCTATATTTATCTTTAACATGTTTCATAATTACACAATCCTTAACCAGGGACTTAATGTTCAGATGTCTTATATTACATATTATATATTATGCATGAAAACTGGTTCATTTTTTATCTTCCAATAATGATCATCAAGCTAGTTCATTATTCATCAGAGAAAAATGAACTCTCTTCATATTCCAGTCATAGTACATTTCTGCCCTGATCATATACATAGAAGTCCATTGTCTAGATAAATGTCACATCAAATATGACCAAGCAAAGGAATTTTCTGGAGAATCAACCTTTTGCAAGAGGTATACACTCTTTCAATTACCATCTTTTAATGGTATATTTTTAGCTATTCTTGTATTTTCTGGTCACAAAATTAACATAACAAACACAGTCCAGAAGTGGAGCAATGCTCTGATAATGTCATCATCCACCTTAGAGCCAGAAATCAAGTCAAGAGGGTATTGCCCACTAAACCCCGGGTTCTGAAACCCAAAGATGCCAATTAAATGACATACCTGTTAGCTATTTTACTATTAGTTCACTAGTAACACCAGTTAATGTACTAATGCCTGGTTCTGCCCTACTTCAATTTTGTTGGATAACGCATGTCAATACATATATCAAATAATTCAAATTCTTCCTCTGAAAACAATGACCAAATGTCAGCACAAAAAAAAGTAAAAAAATTGAGCCTGAGGGAGAAGTGAAAAACACATTTATTTATGTCATATACTCTATATATTATATGTTTTATATTTTGTCCTCTTAGATTTCATCTAACACCTAAATCTCTGAACATATTACAGTAAGGCTTCTGTGTTCTAGTGTGTTCACATGGATGTACCATGCAGAATTTAATTTTGGTTGAAAATTCTTCCTGTAGTGTTTGATTTCAGATATATTCACAAATGTTTATTTCTAGTGTGAATATAAATATGTATATATATAAATGTAAATATAGTGTAAATAGCTACTTCATAAACTACTTTACACATATATTAAAGGTCAAGGAAGGCCTAGGCTGATTGAGAAGGAAGTGCTAAGAAAATCAGTTGTACTTTCAGAAGTTTATTTCTCAAAATGGACTTCAAGAAATCTTTGCGGTTTTCACAAGCTAGTTTTGTCTTGCAATAAAAAGCTTGACTGCTCCTGCAGAACAAAGTGGCCACTGTTGTTGCCTCCAAGCTCACAAGTCTTTTATTCAACCTATGTAAATGCCTTTGATGGAAATTCATAAAGTTTCTCTCCAGAAGGGATCATAACCTATTTGCTGCAGACAGCAGTGAGTTTAGCATGATCTTCTTTATGACCTGTCATGTCCTAAGGACTTCAAGCCTTGCATTGCTGTATACAGACAACAACACAAGATGCAGCAGAGGCTTTGGGATACAACAGAATCTTCTTGGTGGCCCCAAACTGCAGGAGTTTGCTGGCAGATCCTGCTGCACATGGGTTTGGAATTAATAAGGAATTAATATTAAGACAATTAGAAATTTGTTTTAACTATTCTTTTCTCTTACTTTTGTTAAACAAATGTTATGGTCTGAGATAAAGACCAGGTTTGTAAAAGGTACTTGGATACAAACAACTGTATATTTTAGAACAATACTTTCATTTATGTCTATTTACCTTTTAGAAAGAGAAAAAGAGAAAAAAAAATTGTTTCTCTTAATTTCAGAGTTATGGAAACTTTACTACAGTTGCATGAATGTTGAATCTTTTCATTCCCTTTAAGCCAGAGAGTTCTGCACCCAAAATAAAGAAGGATTAGTAAGCACTTGTCTGTTAGCATGCTAGAGACAGAGCTGAAATTGTTGGCCATTTTGCACAGCTTTTGAATGCTGCAGCTAAGTAAAAACAGGCCATAGTTCTTCTCCTGACCCAAAGTAATGTATGCTCTATTCTATGAAGACCTTTGCTACAGCATGAGGTAAATTGTGCAGGCAAGAAAGCTGTACACTGCCCATTTCCACCTCAAACTTCTAAATTGTGTGAAATACCAAAAGCAAACCTTCATCTGACATTTGTATGACATTCAAAACAGCAGTGGCAGTAATAACAAAAGATACTTCCAGCTGCAGGAAACAGGCCTGAGGAGTTCTGCATTTGTGCTTTTCATAGTTAGTTTTTACAACTTAAGCAACTGAGAAACACAATTTCCTACCTAACACTTTTATAGTATTGAAAAAAGACAAAGAAAATATTTGCTCACCAGTTTCATTTTTGAGGTGTCTTATTTCCTCAATAGCTACCGACTGTTCCTTCTCCTTCATTTTTCTTGTTAAACTTGTAAATGATACTAGAGAGTGCTAGACAGAAGTTTATATACTTAGATGAACTTTGATTCTTCCTTGGACTTTAAGACTAATCTAGTGTAGAATGTGATTGACAAAGCATTTTCATTGATGTTATGCAGCCTTTTCAAGTTAGCCAACCTAAGCAAATGAGGTTGTTAATGTTTACTCTGGCCCTTTCTCTAAAATGGTTTTGAACTTTAGCAGATTTTATCAACTTACAAGGGTTGCCAAATTACATCAGTATTCACTAAATAAAAAATACTCATGATTATGCAGTAGGGGGCTGCCTAGATCAGCAACGCTATATTCTCCTCTCATGGAAAGCCGGGTTTACTTCATGATTGAATAACTGCAGCAATTATTGAATAAAATACTTTGGAACATACCTACTTTAATTTCTTCCTTCTGTATGATTTCTGAGAATGGGACAGACAGCAGGTTTTGTAATCCATCCAGATGGTCACCATCAATATTTAACAAATAATTAATACAAATACGAATTATTAATGTCATGATGAGAAATTGTGACCTCAAAGACCTTGTAATAGGAGAGAGATTTTGCAGACAGAGTGAACTATGCTTTTACCAATAAATAGTGTCTCCATAAAATCAAATACAGACTTAACAGATTTAATCAGAACTTTATACCAGCTGTAGTTAATAGAATCATAAAAATTAAAGAAGGAAAACATCTATCTGTCCTGTCCTGATCTAACTTCTACTCCATACCTCTCCATACTCCATACAAGATTTTTTTCAAATGCCAAAGGAGCAAAACAAATACAAGTGAGCCATGCAGCAACTGAGGATTTTCTCCACAAGCTCTTTTCCTGCAAGAGTGGCAGAAGTGAAGCAATCCCACTGACTTGACTCCCAAGCAGACTGGATATAGACAGTAGCTCCCAATCTTAGTGCAATAGTGAACTATGAGTACATGAAATGAAGTCATGAAAGGAAAGGAGCGAAGCCTCAGAAGATCCCCCAAGAGGTGCCATTGCAAGGCATCACCTTTGCAGAGTATTGCCACCTTTCCCCTGTCCAGCTGTTCCCCCAGCTCACAGCTGGCACAACCCCTGACTTTCAGCATGCCCAGGTGCTTTTGCTTCCCTTCTCTGTAGTGGTTTAATTCTTCTTTTCCCAACATTCTTGCTGCTAAGCTAATTCAAGGGGATAGTTAAAGAAAACATTTCCTAAATATTACAAATAAATCATAGTATCATAGAATGTTGAGAGGTGAGTACGGCCCTTAAAGACCAAATAGTCCCAACCCTCCCTGCCATAGGAAGGGACACCTCTCACTAGACCAGATTGCTCAAGGCCTTAATCAGCCTGGCCTTGAACAATGCCAGGGTTGGGGCATTCACAACCTCCCTGGGCAACCTGAGCCAGTGTCTCCCCACCCTCACAGCAAAGAATTTCTTCCTACATGAACATGGAAACCCTTTTGTCTTGGTTTTATTTGCTACTGGACATGGAAAAAAAATCAGCTAAAAGGATTTCCATGAAGAAGGTTTCAATTTTCTTCCAAGCAATTTGAAAGGAACTGCTTCATTTAGTTCAGTCATTCAGTATTGACTACTCCAGCAACATGGAGCTGAACTGATCCAACATACAAGCAGTTGGGCCTCTCCTGGCGACTTTTTGAAATCCAATTTCATGGTAGTGCTCTGCCTGAAGCACTTCTCTGCAACTACTTCTTAGCTCTCATTGCCAGCCATCTAACTGCTACAGAGCCTCTCTCCCCAGGCTTCTTCAATAATAGTGCTGAAAGCTCGTGTTTTCTTGTGCACCAGAAAAAAACGACAACTTAGAATCCTTGAAAATGTTCACAAGATTAAATTATTTTTCTCGCTGGTCCCACCCAGGTCTGTGCAAGAGAGGCCCATGCCATTGCAGAACATTAATTTCCTCTCACTTCATTCTCATTCCAAGCCAGTCAATCTCCTAATGTTTTTGACATAAGTTTTAGTGGACTGCATATCAAGTAGAGAACATTATCGCAGTTGTACAGTGATTATCTGGACTGCAACAGTTATTTCTGAATGAAGGTACTGGTAAATTGCTGGCTGCTTTCATACAGATCTCCACTGTGATTGCTAGATTACTGGGTTTACAGGTGAGTCTTATAGCTGTATATGTATAATAACAAAACAAAGCATTTAGTATTAAGAAGTGGCTCACAAGATCACACACTGTTAAATCCCACCCTGAAAACCACAGAGATCCTATTTTTTAACTCTGCTTTTTCCTGTGATGACTCCACATCTGTTATAATACAACATTCCTTAAATTTCTCTTTTTCAGATATTAAAAGCAATGTAGAGCACAGATTTTACTACCTGCCCTAAACTTTTAATGATGGTGTAATATTTGCTTTGTATTAACAGATGTAAACATCCACACTTCCTGTGTTCTGAACGTTTGGAAGTATTAATATACTTTAAATTCACTACAGAATGTTAAATAGACTGTAAGGATTTTGATTAAGAATGAACTTTTGATTAAAAGTATTTACTTTTCAAATGTCTTCCAACATATCTGACCTACATGACAGTAGTTCACTTCTAAAGCTCACTCATATATTATTTGTTTCATTTATTTTAATGATTTCTGTATGGTCAGGAACAAACCTGTCGCTCCTAATATGATAGTCAGAGAAAAAAGTATTTTCTTATAATAAATAAATACACTGCTGTCTGTTAATAAGATTTTCATAAAACTAAATTATTACAACAAAAAAAAATTACTTTAAATTGGTGTCATCTTCAAGGGTCTTTTTAAATTAAATCTTACCTTCTCCATGATGAACAAACAGT
The DNA here is from genome assembly GCF_041296385.1 of Aphelocoma coerulescens. Classification (NCBI taxonomy): domain Eukaryota; kingdom Metazoa; phylum Chordata; class Aves; order Passeriformes; family Corvidae; genus Aphelocoma; species Aphelocoma coerulescens. The sequence goes on along the minus strand of NC_091014.1, from coordinate 26,278,371 downwards.
TGTCATTAAATGATAGTTCATAAGAGTAGTTATGGTTTTATTTCAGCTATGTTTTATGAACAAGGATATTATTTGGTTTGCAAATACTTTCAGAAGAATCAAGACCTTTTGCATGTAGGGAGGACCTAGTCTTACGTTTTAACTGAACTTTTAAAAGATTGTTGTAAAATGTAGGTTTCTGCCAGTAGGGTACTCTGAAGAGCAATAGAAACACAGTCAGAAAATTCCCTACTTTGAGCAATTCTTAAGTGACCACCCAAAACCAGACAGTTTCATCAAATTATAAATTTGGATCCAAACACAGTAAAAGCCAGATAATCCACTCTTCAGAAGCTGTAATTATTTAAATGAGAGATGGAGGAATGTTCTTATTTTCACTTCTCTGATTCTACTAATACATAACTGTAATTCAGTAATTCGGGGTCAGATAATGAGCCTTTGAGCAATTATTCACGAGTAGTCTCACAGAATTCAATGTCTTCATTTAATGTGCCATTAAAATGGTACATGGGTGCATTTGACTAATGCAAACTAATGCAACACACAACAGGTTACACTGTAAAAAGTGGAAAAATTACTCAGTCACTATCGATTGAGAACACTGAGACAGGAAAATGGCATCATGAATTTGTTTTTTTTCAAGAAAAGATTTTGCTGAAAAAACACCCGAGTCTTTTACCACATTCTGAAAACCAAGTCAGCCCATTTCTGAATTTCAGAGAAACTACTCTGCCCAGTTTGCAAAATCAAGACAATCCCAAGTAAAGAAAGTCTAAGAAGAAATTCTAGAAATACTTAAGCATTGTGCTGGAGAAATTTAACGAAAAAGCAAATGCCAAATCAGCCAGATACAGAGGCAACTCAGTCTCCCCTGAAATCTCACTTACTCCATGCTTGTGTCAGCCACCACATTAAGGAATCTTGTGCAGAAGTACATCAGAGCTACAATGGGTCCTTGCTGAAGTACAGCACAAACCCAGCACATCTTCTCGGGGAAATTAGATATTCACCCATTGCTGATTGTGTCTCCTAGCCCAGTACTCTTTTAATGCATACATTTTTAGCCCAGATAACAAAATTTCATTATTCTTATTATGATAATGAAAAGCTGGATATAAAAATATTATTTCTACCTGTCTCTCTATCTTTCTCTATTGAACAGCTTATGACCAAAATTTTGCTGCCAGATTTAGGATGTTGCCTGAAAGATGGCATAAAACCAAGTGGCATGAGCTAAATGACTGACATCATCTCCATATGCCTAATTCTTTTGTATATTTTTAGAGAACACAATGCTAAAAGAGAAGATAAAAGAAGCAGAGGCACTGCTCAATTTCCTCACACTGATGCAGTTTGCATGCCTTGTTGAAGACAGGCTTTATTTTGCCATAGTATTGAACAGAGAGATTGGAAAATGCATGCTACTCCCTGGCTTACCTAGCAGTCTGCTGATTTCCTCAGCACAAATGAAAATCCAAATACCATTACTTGTCCAAGAGGCACTTCAGGAGTCCCAAAACTTTGCAAGTACAAACGCAGCAAGGCCTAAAAGACACTGCATATTGTCTTCCTCATCAAGAGTAGGGTATTCAATAAATTTTAGAGAGAAATGTCCTTCATGGCTGAAGATAAAGGCTAATGAACCTGGAATTAGCATAGATTAACATCATCCAGTTTTAAAAGGTTTTGAGGGAGTATGACTTCAACCCAAACCCAGAATTCATGCCACTCATCACCATCCCACAGTATCATACCTGACAGAATCCTCCCCTGCCTTACTTTAATTTGAGCCAAAATATTAATTCACTCCCTGGGGACCACTCCTTTGCTATGTTCTCTACTGAGATATGCATAAATCAGTCCAGCTGCATCAGTTTTGTAGTTGGCATGCAAATTTCAGGTGTTCATGGAAATGTTAATTGGCATTAATGCTGGACTCTATAGTGGGCAACATAGAAGAGTAGAGATCTTGTCTCCTAAGGTATTTTTGTAGCCAGTGAAGTCCTGTAAGTCAGAAAAAGATGTTCCTCCAGAGGGCGATTAAGAGTAAGCACCTGACTGTATTCCAAAGTGAACTTGGTAGATTGTCAAAGCCTGTGAAAATCCTTCTGCCTTCATCAGGGTGAAGTTCCCCTTTATTGGTGTACAGTTTAAAGCCCTGAGGACAAACAGTTCCCTACATAAGTTAGGGTAGAGAGGAACACATACATCCTTCTGTAAAGTGCATTACAGTTATTGATAGGTATTACTTTCATAAATAATAATGCTCTATATGTTGTTGTGTCCAGAAAAGAGCCATCCTTCCTCTTCAAATATGTAACATATATGGAAACATAGTTAGTCCTCTCACATTTCTTTGCAGAGACATCATAAAATTGAAGTTTGTTACATTAATTCCTGTGAAGAAATCACATTTCTCTTGTTTTTCCTTGACAAATTATTCAACTAAATGGCACTTGTCTACATGAAAATCTAGAACTAGAGCCTAAGACACTGGAGAAACCACCATACCATAGAAACTATTACATGGGGAAGCTTTGACTTTTTTTTAGTTGAGGTAGAAGGATCTTTAAGAAAGGCTATAAAAGGCCTTCTAGGATTCAGACACTTTTTATCCTTATTATTTTTAGCACTGAACAGGAATTAGTAGGTTATGCACCAGACATTTTTCTTATCTAGAACCACAAATGTTATTCAGACTACTTAAAAGAACTGTCTCACCACATTTGTGTCCTTTTCTGTACTATTTATTCGCAAAAAGGCGATCAACTGAAGGGAAAGGAGAATAGTCCACTGGTACTATTCCTTAGTCTCTGAACTCTGATATGCTTGAATCACTCAAAGAAGTTTTTCTAGTATAAAAAGCAAGATGAAATTCAACAAAATACTTACAGTTCTTTGCATTAGTAAAGGAGTTTCAGAACAACCTATCCCTTCATCATTAAAATTTGATTCCATATTGATTATGTCTTCAATCACCTCTTCCATCTGAAAAAATAATATTTTAAGACAAATCACTACAAATAACAATGGAAAAAAGTTATTTTGAAAATACAGAGGAATTAATCTTGAGTATTTATTACAGCAATAAAACTGAATTTCGGAAGTTCATATCTTAAAATTCAAACACTTCTACACAATCTTCACATTTTTTACTTCTTGTGAAACCAGTTGTGGTTTAGCAAGATACATTTTCCTCTTAAACATCAGCCCATGCCCCTGTTTTAACCCCTTATTGCAATAATAGCAATCAGGTGACAGGAGGGCATGGTTGAGTTGTAACTGTGACCTGTCATGTTGATCAAATGTGTCATATTGCTGCATTGTTACATTGGTGCAGGAAGACTGAAAGGAATCTCTGGTTCTGCAGCTGTATGGGTCACTCAAGGTTTGGTGTTACATGCTGCCCTCTTCAGCAGGTAGGGGTTTTTTTGTTTAGCAGTACAGTGGATACTTTTCCAGACAGCCTTCTGGACCCACTTTTGATCTAATCTGAGCCATAAACTATTGAGGCAGATGGAATAGCTTATTAATTACTTGGGATGAAACAATGAATACTTTGCAGGCCAATAGAGATATATATATAAAGATTTGGACAAAGTGCAACATGAGTTTTCAATTTCAATTTTGGTCTGGTTCCATTCACAAAATAATTTTGGGGTAGATCCCATGGTGAGCATGTCACTTTTAGCTCCACAATCTGCAGCTCTTGGTAGCTGAAGGAAGTGTAGATGGTCCTGTGCAACGAAAGTATCACACAGACATTTCAACACAGACCTTTCAACACAGATTTTTAGGCCACATGGCCCAGCACAGCTCATACATGCATTTCTCTTCCTCTCTAAAACCAGAGAAGTGTTGTGCCAGGAGTTGTGCCCAGACTTATCTAGGAAAGCACCACCAGGGCCAAAAGGGTACCAAGAAATGCTGGCACTTAGACAACATGAAGGAGTGCAGTTTATGGGGTGTTGGGTCTATATTACTCACTTGTTGCAAAATGATTAGAGGATCAGGGACATGGATTACTGATAAAACCAAATCAATAGAAGAACTGTACAAAGCAAAGGCCTGCAAAGAAAAAGCCTGCAAGCAGAGGCCTGTGTGAGAAACAAGCCTGAGAACAAAAAGGGAGTTTTGAGGATGTGCAGCTGTGCAGATAAGATGTACTGACCATGAGAAGGGAGGGTGAACTCTGAATTCTTTAATCATAACATAACTAGTAGAAGCTTGCCAATGTAAGTCCAATTAGGTAGAAGTAGAAAGGTTTAAGCCACTTAAGAGTTAACAAGCTGGTATACTATATAAGTGCCTCTGGATTGCTAATAAACGGAGCTTGCTTTTTTTCAGTCATATTGGTTGTTCTGCAATGTCTTTCCCCGCCGAAGTCCATGAACTTTTTCAACACTTACTGATATAATTATACCCTACTCTCAACCACAGGGCACACCCACACTAGGAAATTACACTGTGCCAGTCATCCCCCTGAGATGAGATTATTCAAATCATTGCAAAGATGCCAGGATCTTGGCCAGTGCCAACAATCATCCTCCCACTCTTCACCAGGCACTAGTCTTGAGAGAGGTTTACAAGCAGCCCTCTTCTCACCAGAAGTGACCGAGAGTGGTACAAGGGCAGGCTCCTGATCAGACCCAAAATGCCTGAGAACTATTCCAGCACACTGCACTTTGACAGCATGGAGGTGGTCACATAGATGTCCACAAAGGCCATTTAAAATAGCATTTTAAAGTAGCTCCAGTAATCCATAAACCTGACTTAAAATGTCAGTTGTTAATGCAGGAGGAATAGAGAGGCCCCAGATGAGCTCTCCAGGAAGCTTTATGGGCTCCCTCATGCTTTGCTACATAAGATCCAAATGCTCAAATGAGTCACTGTGTATTTCTAAGATTTTTCTGTTCTATTAAAGTCCAAGACATGATACAGCATCTCCATTTCTCATTTCTGTAGGAATTCCCCTTTTACCTAATAAACAGTCTCTTTTGAAATCTATTGAAGTATTAAAAGCCATAATGACCTACATCTCACACCAACTAAGAATCTGACATTGTATTATAGCTGCACCTCTATTAAAATCAATGGTGACATTAAAGTTAGCATATCTTTGCCAATTCACCCAAGATAACCCATATAAAAATATACCAGCTAACTGAAAAATGAATTAGTGTTTTTTTCAGTTATATCTTGAAAGTAATCAGTATTTAACTTTTTTTATGCAGCTAGGTTAATACCTTTACACAGAAACAGCTCCCATCTGAACAAAAAAGTTTTGCTTTGCAAAGTGCATATTCAGCAAACATACAGCAACATATGATGCATATAGAAAAAGATGCAACAGTACATTTTATCTGGCAGCAGTCTAAAAGCTTGATCCTGCAGTAAGCTATTCACAGGCACACAAGGGAATGACCCACATAATTCAAAAGGATACAGAAAGCAACTGCTGTAACCAGGGGCTCCTTGAAAGCAGAGAAAGTAATCTCTTGCCAACTTCTAGTACAAGGTGGGTCATGTAAATTTTTTGTAGAAGTAGACAAAGCCCAGCTCCCCTTTCCTTTACCCAGCACTGCCCTACCGCATTTTCGTGTTCTCCTCCAAGGGCCAGCAGCTTGGTGACAGGGCTTTCCGGAGTGCCAGTGCTGCTCACTGGTGGCATGTGTCCGTTCCTTAGAATGGAGGTCACTCCCGCAGGCTGGATTGTGTGAGAGTGGGACAGGGAGAGCGTCTGGCTGGACAGCTTGGTATCAAGGGTCAGGTATTGTTTCACCTGGTGCCTCTGGCTCTGCTGTATGTGGTATCTAGACTGGTTTTCCAAGTGTGTTTGTACCTGGGAAGGAATGGAAATAATTGCTGAAGTTTCAAGTTGCTTGTATTGGTATTTATCCATATGCTCACTAAAAAATACTTCAAAACAATTATTCAGCTTTAATAACACTTGGATAGAATTGTTAACCTTTTTTTTTTTTCCAGTTTTACACCCTTACACATTTTTTATTTGTTTACCATTTTCCCTTACACAGCTGAACAAACACTGAAAAATTATAAAAAAAAAACAGAATTAGAAAAGATAACCATGATCCTGAGAAAAGACCAGAAATATGCCACACATTTCTCTCATTTAGAAGTGATCTCTCTTGAGATCACTGCAATTGAATCTACATGCATAGTACTCTAAAATTAATATTGACTCTTTTGTACATGATAGAGTAAATAAGTGCATAAAGAGAAATATAATTCAACCAACTTTAAATAATATCAACAACAGCAGACATTCCTTCACACCTCAATCCACATTTGTCTCACCTTGTAATAAGTACAGTCACTTAAATGAAGCACTGCTGTACTTTTGCAATAGAGTCCAAGCTATAGTTCTGAATGACTGTTCGCTATCCACAAACTGCACAGACTTCTTGAAGGGCCTCTTGAGGACAGATCACTTTTTTAGTGGATAGGGCTTTATAAACTGAGTGGTCATGCCAAAATGGCTGATTGAGTAAGACTTTGGGCCATCCTTTGATTACAGAGATTGACAGTTGCTACTTCAAACAGCTCCCATTTCAAATCAATGTCACATTCCTGCAATTTAACTACCAGAGGAGCACTGCATACATAAACCTTACTGTCATTTCAGCCCTGTGGCTCTCTCCTCTTCCTATGACACGACTGGTCACAAAGGTCTTGTAATAAATTTTTCTCAAGTGGTTTCCGTGTAGTAAGCATGATTAATATTTGTTATTATTTGTTATTAATAGAAAGACTTGTTTTGTAGAATTTTTCTCAAAAAAAATTTAGTCATTTAAGCAAACTTCTTTTTGATTCCCCAAAGTTCATAAGCAAAGATAAATAGCCGTAAAAGCAGTTTACATTTGAAGCTATGTTTTTGTACAATATTGCAGTACCTACTTTATTTTTAATCATTACAGAATAATTTTATTTATGTTTCTTTAAACTAATTTTCCATTCATATAAAAAAGACTATGCCATGCAGTAATGAATATGAGATTAATTATTTTGATGTAAGCCCTAAAGTTATAAAATAATATTCCATTAAAATGTTGATATAAAATCTTAAATACACTGTTTGGATTTTCCCCTGGTTTGTGTTAGGAAGGTGTGCATACTTACATACATAAGGTTGCAAAAATTACAGCTGTATTTGGGATTTATTTAAATCATTATTTGTCTTAGATCTTTGTGTTAGTTTTAGAAAGTGCATAATGCACTGTTAGTTTAAGTTCTGATTTATCATGTGTAAGGATATATGTAAAATCACAACAAATAATTCAGATACTTATGCATCTATTTAGGCCTTCATACTTAAGCTCGTATAGAAAATTAGATACCCAAGCATTTTCTTAAATGATAATCCAGTGAAATCTACTGCATGCCAGTTTAACCGGAATATTATCTTTGGGCAAAATCTAATAGATTAAGGGAAAACAAAAACAATACAGCCACTGGATATCTGTAGCAGGGATTCTGTGTGTAACTTTGTTTTCTGTTTCTCTTTCAGAAGCATCCATGGACAATTCATGATTATGCTGGACTCTGCACTCACTGACTGAGTCCACGCAAAGTGACCGCTGCCCAGAGGCTTGCAGTACCTAAATTGATGAAGATCTCTTTCCAGCAGTGCAGAACTCTGCAATCAAGAGCTTTGAAAACACAGATTCTTTATGTGGTGTAAATGGGAGTAGGATCAACACATAGGCTACAATTGCATTTACTGCATTTCACCCCAACTAATTTTTTATCTTAAATGAAGCTGACGAACATTTTGTAATGAGCAATTAATTTCTGCCTTAGAATTTCTATGGGCCTACCTGAAGCATAAAACAAAGAATATTGTATACCTTCAAATTAAATGGGAAACATAAGAAAATTGGAGTGTCCAAAATCTACGCTACCTTGTTTTAAATTTGTTTTTAATAAGGATTTTTTATAGGTAAGTGAGTTGTGCTACAAGGAAACTGCTGAAAAGTCAATGGCTTGCTTTTTTTCTTTCTCTGGGCCCCAGATTGCTAGTGGCAGACCAAAATCTCTGTGCATCCTGTTTTCTTAGTGAACCACCACAGGGCCATCCCACTGGGCAAAGGGAAGATCTGTAAAAGACAATCTGCTAACTGCTGACTAGGTAAAAACTAGTTTATCAGAAGTGCTTATTTAGTATGATAGGCTTTCAGTGATTATATCCTGTCCTGAACTTACACAAGCAGAAAAAGAATTAAAGCTTTGCTGATGGGATCTATGTTGCTATGGTTTTGCAAACGTCTCCACCCTTTTACTGTGCCAGTTACAGTCATTACAAAGCAAAACTTCTGAGGTTAAAAATGGATCTGTGCCCTGATTTTCATCTTTATATATTCTAAATAAGTCTTAATACTTACTGCTAAAGTAAAGCACTTTTAAAAATCAAACCACAATGAAATGACAAAGCAGAATGGGAAAACTATTTTTATAATCATATTGTTAATGTATAATAAAAGCGGGCAGGGGGAATTCATACTGTGAGAAAGGAATACTAAGACTGCAAGTCAAGATCTCAAAATGCAGAACTTACTTTTACAACTGTCCCTGTAATATGTGTGAACTAAGAGTAAAAACTCAAATCCTCATAATTTTATAAAACCAGATACTCTAGTGTCCCATTCCAAGTATGACTGTTTTATTCTCTACTGGGATGTTGCATGACTTCTGTTATCTTTTATTAGTGGTATTAAGGTAAGTTTCAGTTTAGATTTTCTGAATATTACAGATGATTCAAGCTATTTTAAGTAAGTTTCGCTAAAATTTCAAACATTAAAGTTTGACTTGATTTTGAGCTTCATTTTAATGATGCACAAGGAGTGGTTAAGCACTGGCACACATTGCCCTGAGAGGCTGTGGAATCTCCATCCTTAGAGATTTTCACCACTTGTCTGGACAAGGCCCTGAGAACATGAAGAAGCAAAAGAAATCTAAAAATGGGGGAATTTGAATTGATAGTCTACATATAGAAACTCTGAATAACCATTATCATGTCTGGTGAAAAAGTGATGTGACAGGTTAGAAGTTCACTGAAATTAATACAAAATGCAAAAGATCTGAAAGATCAGCTCCACATAAAGTAATCTCATGAGTAAAAAAACCAAGATCAACATGTACTTGGCTGCTTAGAGATCTTAATCATGCATTTCTTAGATCCACCAAACATAATCCTTCTCCAAAAAATATGGGGAAAAGAAGAGGTTTTCCAGGGAAGAAGAATTTTGATTTTTCCCAATAATCCTAGTATGGTATCCCCCAGCAGTGCTAGGAGACTGATTTGCCAATTCATTTGCCATCTTTTGAGGAATTCCCATAATCTGTGACAAATTTTTATCAGAATCTATGTGGGATTTTAAGGTTCAGATGTTTTTGCTGATGCACCTTTTACTGTCACAACAGTCTGAATATAGATTTACCTTCTTTATTTTGTCTCTGTGGGTCAATGAATAATTAATCATTTTTTTTTTAAAGCAGAAAAGCATAAAGGAAGACCCTGAAATGGCTTTCAGGATAGAGCATCCAATAATCTGGCACATCTGTGGGGCCTGGGTACTCATGTCTGACAAAAATTAAGAAGTGTGATTTGATAAAGCATATCTTCTAGCTCTCAGCAGAATATCTTCTATTAAATGTCTCTCTGCCATCTGATTTTTTGGTGAGATGGATGACTTTTCTTGTTGGTATACCTGATTTCTAGGAATCCCTAGCAAAAAATAGGTGCTCAGTGACCACCTTATGATCCAGACCCTGACTCAGACAAACCTCAGACACAGCCCAGGACCTAGTGTTGTTCTCCTGGTACATCTGCTCTAGCCCTTAGCATAGTCGCTGACCTGGCCCTTCCTGCCGAGTGCTCCTGATATCACATGTGCAAAGTGTAACTAGCTGATGGATTTGGGCAGATGAACTGATGGTTCTCCTCCCAGACTTTCTCTTGCAGCAGCTGTAGCCATGTACCTTAAATGCTAATTATTCCAGATTGTTTGAGGAATAAAGGACAGCATAAAATCTAACAGTTAATAGATTATCCACTCCCTCCTAGGCATTGTTTTGTCTAATATCTGGTTTTCCTAAACATAGTGAATTTAAAGTCATCTCAGAACCAGAAACATCAAGCATGAAGGGAATCAAAAGCATCCAACACAAATGCAAATATTAAAATTCTACCAGTTCCACAAAGATGAAACAGAAATGAACATTTTGAGATGGATTTTATAATCCAAAAAAATATATCAAGGCACAGGAAACTGACTGTACCTATTTCTATTTTATATCTCACTGACAACCCAGTTCTGGGAACAAGAACATAACAGTCTTTCAGAATTACAGATGCATATTCAGACTTCTTTAATTGCTCTTTCTAATTTGAGCACGTCACCATGTTGTAACACTGCAGTACAGTTGTGTAACATCTTTTCCCACATTCACACTAAGTTTGCTTTCATTTCCAATATGTTGCACAAGGGCATAACTAGACTTTCAGCAGTTTATTTACATAAACTGCTTTACTTCACAATTTGCTGATGGAATTTTTCTTCTTCTAGTAAAAGAATATCTAGCATGTCAAAATTAAGAAAGAAGACCTATTTGGGAGACCTAAAGAAGGCATGAGCAATGTCACTGATATTCCATTAGCAGAAGTGCTACATCTTTTTTGGTGTTCCACTAAGAGCAAGCAGGTGATCTCTGTACTCCCAGGCTGCTCAGCCCAACATCATTCCCAAGAGAAATAATAGGAAAACTGAAAAGAGATTCAATTAATAAATTATTAAAAGGTAGAAATATAATTAATAATAAATTAGTCAACATAGTTCTCTGCAAAATAAGCCTTGTCAAACAAATCTACTTCTGCTCTTTGATGAGATTTTAAGTTGGGTTGCCAAAGATAACGATGTAGGTATAATACACTTCAACTTTTGTGTGCCTTTTGACTTAGTATCACTCAATATTCTAATTAAAAATATAGCACTACACAGTATCAATAAAGCATGTTTTAACTGGATTAAGCATTGGCTAACGAACATGCAAAAGAAAGTGATCAGCAAAGGCTTGGCATCAGAAAGAGGGGCTGTTAAGCATTGTATTACTCAATTTTGCCATCAGTGATGTGGGACTAATGACAAATAAAACCAACTAAAAAGCATAAATATTTTTTAGAGTAATGTTTCCAGTCAGAGTAATACAATTCTGCATATACTGGAAGAAGAAATACAGGATTCAACAATGAGGAAAACACCTCAAGCAGTGAGTCTGCGAAGAATTTGGGGTCATAACAAGCCAGCAACTCAGCAGGAGTGTCCCACTGATGCTGTAGGAAGAAAGGAAAAATGGCATAAAGAAGGTAGTGAATAGGAGCCTGGCTTTACTCTGCTTTTATTTATGGCTCAGGAGAGATCAATAATGGCAGCCTAAGAATATTTTTACCCTAAATATTTTTGAAACACTGTTGAAAAATAGAAAGTATGTAAAAAAGAACTATGGAAGTTATTGAAGGTTGAGAAAAGGGTATTTCAATGAAAGCTTAAAGAAGCTCAGCTATGTTCTTGTTGTCAGTTTGTGGAAAAAAAAATTGTGAAATTCGTGGGAGATGCTGAATGTGAAAGCTAGCACAAAAAGCAGAGTAAGAGCCACTGGCCAAAAGTTGAAGTGAGGCACAGCAGAAATTGTCTGCAGAAACAGTGAAGTACTCAAAAGGAAGTCCTCTAAATACTTGCTTTCTTCAAACAAAGGATTGATGACTTTCTGGGAAAGATAGAGTAGCCAAATCCAAGATGCACTTTTATAAAAAATATTCTTGGACTCAAAGTTGTGTAGTAGGGTAATAACTGAATGCAATACAAAAGCCCGTGATTTTAGAGGAATTAGAATGAAGGGCCTAATAACCCTTGCTGTGTTTAGATTTTATGGGATTTTGGACCTGAGACCTGGCTATTTTAATAGCAACCTTTTCTTTGATGAAAATTCACTCTAAATTTTATAAACGTTTAAATTTCTGCTACAAAATAATATGCTTAAAGATAATCATAGTGTACTGGACAGAACTCAGCGGACTTCACTAAAGTTTGCCATTTATACTGGATATTACTTTGTTTCAGTTTTTTAATAGTTTTTGAAAAAAAAGTTCTCCCCCTGATAGGATTGCATAATTTATTATCAATCCTGAACAAAACACCTCTCTGCAAATGAGTGATGGGACTTCATGTTCTTTTCAGCCACTGTACTAAAAAATAAGCATTTAATTATCCACTCTTAATTATTAAAATGTTCTGTAAGTACCCAGAAATTTTAATTCCATTTTAAGATAAGAAACACAGTCACAACACAGACTATTTTTTCTCCATATCTGAGGACTTTCAAATGTATTTTAAGGGGTAGAAAAAAAAAGCATTTTTAGTTATTAAATAATCCTTTTTAACATCTATTACAAATGAATATCAGTTGTTTGTTTCTCCGGCTCTCTTTATTAAACTTTTTGAGGAAAGACTATTTGTAAAATTATTTCATAATAAAGTGAAAATTCAATTTAACTTAGGAATTATACACTTCTCATCTATCCTAAAGACTATCACCAAATACTGTAGCTGTTCACTTTAATGTTTAGTTTATAAAAGCATGTGTGATTATGCCAATTAATTACTTAAGCTAAACACAGTAATTAATTTTTAAATGTGAATATTTTTCCTATAGGAACTTTGATCAGAGTAGATGAGACCTTTCTATTAATATGCATGAAGAAAGAATACAAAAGACATCTAGTCTGGAAATTTACGGCTGTGTTTAGTTGATGACTTACAGTAGCTTTCAAGTTAAGAAAAGATTCTCATGTGACTCTAATGCACTATTTTTCATCTTATTTAACCTTTGACATCATATTCATCAGGAACTTGTGAATATTACTCCAAGGGTGGAGGGACAGAAGAAGAAACATTTAAAAGTTCATTGACAAAGACCATGTCTTCAACAATGACTACTGCTTGTGTATTTTAGTATCTCAATGTCTAAAAGTAGCTGATAAACCTGGGGTAGGGTGGGAGCAATTGGAAATTCTCCATCACACTTCCAAGTACTATGAAAAGTAAGAGGAATGTGGGAACAAAACAACAGCAGAGCAGACTTTGCAGAAACCAATGCTGGGTAAGAAAACTTTCTTTGCACAGCATAGGTGGCAGAACAGTGTTTCTCTCAGGAGGAGAAAGGCAGCAGAGCTCTCAGGGCTGTAGCTAATAGAAGCTAGATCTTACAGCTAACTATTTCCTGACAAATTCCCATGCAGGCACTGGGATTTTGATAGCATTTCCCATTGTGGTATTCTCTAGCACTCAGTGAACGTTGATGCAGCTCAGTCCTTTCAGGTATTCCTCTGTGCTAACCTCCTTGTGCAATCAGAAATGAGTTGGGGGAAGCCAACTACCTGCACTGAGCAACTACAGAGACATTATCAAAGTAAGCACTTCCATTTGCACCGGTGTACCTGAGACACTCTTGGCTTCTTAATTGAACTCCTGCAGTTAAGATACACACAGCTCTGATGGCTCCTTATCCATCACCAGCTTGACTTCTGAAGAAAGGATCCCTAAGGTCTTAAGGCCAGCTTGTCATGTTTTAAAATAACTATGAGTCTCGATGACTTTGTGGTCTTCACTGGCAGAAAAGAATCAAGTTTTTAACATTGCACTATAAAAACAGCTTATAAAGTTAAGCAAAGCAAACTACAGGAAGTATTTTTACAAAACCATCCCTTTGATTTAACTTGGAATTTAAGCTGAAAATCTAAACTGTGAATAAAACCAACCACTACAGTTAACCACTACAGGCCACACAAGCATAACAATAGTTCACAATCAAATTAAAAAACCCCAGCTAGTATCCTTACTTTGACTCTGCACAGTGACCCTGTCCATGCTCTCACTGATTCATGAAATCTGTGAATATAAAAAATCTTTACTGTTCCAGTTTGTCTTTATTGTTGGTGTTATTACAAGACAGTGAATATGACTATTGCATTTCAAGAATGTAAAACACTTTTCATATGGCTAGCTACATTTAAAGAGCTAGGTCCTGATACCTTTATTTAATTACTTGTCCCTGCCTCCAGAAGTCATTCAAATTGGGTCAGCTAATAAGTTGTAATTAAATGTAGAAGACCGTATCACAAACAGATTCAAGGAAAATCAGTTTTGAATATAGAAGGAACAATCAGCTCCTTTTGAGTTAAAAATGTTAGTGTTAGTGAATTTCCATCAGTGTGGCTTGTTTAGTCCTTGCAGGAGAAACAAAATAGGAACATTAAAAGTTCTGTGTTTGTCAACTGCAATGACTAGCACAGACCCACAGAAATTACAGTTATAGATGGAGAGGAAATCCAGAACCAGATGTGTTTTATTCAGCAGTTCAAGATTTTCTGGCAAGTGGCATACATCTAAAAGAAATCTACTCCAAAATATATGACTCATATAACACAGGCTAATAGGCAATAAGGAAAATTCCTGCAGACACAAAAGCTTATATTTTAATTTCAGCATTTTTAACCATTTAACTTCCAATGAAAGCTCTCAGAGAAGAAAAAAGATTACTGTTTTATGAACACCCATATGGTCTATTTTGTTATCAATCTGTAAAGTTTGTAATATAGATCTGACATTGCAGAAAACCAGTTGGTATGTGTACTACATCTATGTGTAAGTAAGAATAGTTTCAAAATACTTTGGTTTGTTCTTTGATTTCTAATTCTTTTCATGTGGAAATTATCATTTCTTTCAATTTTGTCTCACTTTAAAGGTTAAGAGAACTCAGAAAGAAGTCAGCCTTAAAAAGTATGAACAGGGATCATGAAGTAACAATTTATTCATTTTTTGCTGTACACTTTCTCTGGCTCCCCAGGTGAGCAGACACTGTATCATTTGAGATTAAATGATGGCAGTAATATCCCTGTTGGTCAGTTACAAACAGCAAAACAGTCCTTGAAGCTAGATCTAAAAGGTGTATTTTCCTGGTAGGTAAAGATATGGACATCAATTATAATGCGGCAGAAAAGTACTGATGGTAAAACAGTAAGAGTAGGAAATAGTATATTCACATTTGAGTATATATCTGAGGGAGGGATAAGTGCTTTTGTCCTTACTTCTCCATTCCTTTGGACCATTAGTGTTCCACTCCATTGTTGTTGGCACACAAAGAATAACATTTGTAACTCACACTGCAATAACATTGTCATGTTTTGGCAGCGCAAGCTAAAGAAAACTTTGAAGCCTGAACACAGCAAACCTACCTCTGGTGTACTATTCTTCCACAAAAATGAAGTTTAAAAAGTTTAGTGATTTTGGATAAAATCACTGGGTTTGTCTGTTTCTAATATGAAAGATTTATGAATGTATGCCAAGGGGACTACATCAACAACCTCAAAAAAAAAAAGAAACTTATTGGTTAAAAAGCACGGTTGCTTTGTTAAAAGTGGTAACAATTTCACCACCAGATGACAGCACCGCTTGTTACTACCCCTTGCTTTTGTGTTTCAGTCCTCCCTCATTTTGAAAACAAACTGTAAAGAAGTATGCACCCCCCAGCCCATGCACTGCAAGAATAGAGGAAATAAAGTCAGTGCCATAAGGTGGTTTGGTGAGACAGTTGCATCAGGGAAGCTGATCTGTTGGACAAGATATTTTAAGCCTGTGAAGGGTTATAGCTTCTGTAAAGGCACAGACAAAACTAGCTTCAGTCTGAGAAATGTGCTTTTTACTTCTATTTCCTCCATCTCAGAATGATAAAGAGGGCAAGGGAGGAAGCTTTCAAAGTAGGCATCTTAGGTTCAGCTTCACAACACTATTTTTGTGAAGTCAAGGCAGCAACATCATTTTGAGCTGGCTTAGGATCTGGCCACAGAGTGCGCTTTCATACAAAGCGAGCGGACTGGGTTAGCTGACAGCAGTAGGTGATGCTTCTGTCAAAAACAGGAATGGTACTTCAAGGATAGCTATAGGAGAAAAAAGTAAAAAAAAAAAAAAATCATATCAGCTGGTAAAAGCATTTTTTAAAAATCTACCCGGCCAATTTTGTGTCCAAATATGTTTTATGGTTGTAAGCAGCAACGAGCCTAAATGTGTGTTCATGCCCTAAGGATGCTACTGTCATGCTGTTCATGGGGTTAGCAAATATTATATTCATTACCTGAACATCAGCCAGAAATCTGTGCACTCTTTTGGGAATACACTTCCACTTATGGACTGAGAGTAGTAGCAGTGGATTTACAATGCATTAAGCATATGGCCCTTGAAATATTTTAATAACTTCAAAGAATTTGTGTTTGTCACGATTCTTAAAAAAAAGAGTTAAATAAAGAGCCTAGCTGTAAGTGAATAAACACCTAATATTACCAGAAATGATCATGAATATAAATGTTTGCTTAAAAAAATGAAATTTATTTTGAGGAATACTTTCTGAACTATAATTTTGTATGTTTGAGTCAGAAAACATGCATTTCAGATTAACACTGAAGAGCATCTGCTGAATACGAGGGAAGCAAAAATTTATTCAAGGAACACTTACAGGATGCAAAGCTCCACACACTTAAGTTTTGCTGTACTCTGCAGTTGACAGGAAATCTCACAAAAAATAGCATAATTGGTACTTTCAGTACTGAACTGAGAAGGCAGTCTTGCCTTTTGATGTGTGTTTAAACTAATCTTAGTTCACAATATGTTCCATTCAGCACTAGCTCAATTAGCAAAAAAAAAAAAAAACAACAAAAAAACCAAAAGATAAAATGTTAATACCGTTTATAATATGCAACAGATCCAAAATCAGTGCCTTTATGTTCTGAAATCAGCCTTTAAAAAATCTTAGAACAAGAACTGCTGTAAAAACACCATAAACAGAATCAAAAGTCAGCCTAGCAGAAACACATACTTTACACATACTTCAGTGTTTGAGTTGTACTCTATAGCACTTCCATTTCAATTTAGGTATAACAAACCTTTGTGCACTTAATAGACCCTATAGAATTGGAGCTGGAAGAGTGATATTGGGCTAAGCTCAAACTACTTAACAGTTTCCAACTAATAGCCACTAAATAAAATCGTTAATTAACAAAAGATGATTGATTTTACTGGGATTAATTGAGAGAAACTCCCACTTAGTTAAATGAGAATTCTGTGTGAATATGGAATTAAAGCTTAGTACTGGTAAGCCATTATTAAGAGCATTATTTATAAGCTGTATTGTACAGAATAAGTCTTTCAAATTAAATGATCCTAATGTTGAAAGGAATGTACAACTTAAAAAGAAGTTGTTAGAGTTGCCTAGAAAAATTATTGTGATATTTATGTATCTGTGTGAAATATTTTTACTTGAAAGTAAGAATATTTAATAATGATAGCTATTTTAAAAAGTCCTTACTATTTTGCCATGGAACTTTCAGCAGGAAAATGTCACAGTGTTTGCACTGCAACAAAGTAGCGTGCTGTGAATGTTAATGCTAAGATTTAGTAAGTGAGTTTATTAGTATTTAAAAATTTATTTGATTTTCAAGGGAGTTAATTAGCATTTTGCAGCATAACCAGTAGGCCATGTTACAGAGAGAAGGCAAATGCTACTCTCTTTGGTCTGGCTAAGAGGCTGGCAGATAAAACTGTGATTCCATCACACACACAAAATAAAGTATGAATCAATTACCCTGATTTTCATCAGAAAGATAAAAGTACAGACACATTGATTTGTCAGCATCATTACCTATCTGCAGTGCCTGGGACTTCTATCAGTTTTATCACCTCTCCACAACAGCATCACCCCAGAGCCTGGGTACCCAAACACAGAACGGCAAACAAGAAAAGACTAGTACAAATCAGGCCATGAATAATGTATGTCTGTGTATATCCAGTCAGTTTGAGGGAAAGAAAGGAGAAATGGTTCATAAGAGCATTTCCTTAACTCTGGCTGGAATTTCAGTTAAAGTAGAAGAAATGATACAGAACTTTTAAGGTAAATTTCCTATCTGTATCTTAAATGAATTATTTACTGAAGAATATATGCTGGAAGAAGTCAATAGCATAACAGTATGGCCGTGTTAGCAGTTTCCATCAATCATTTTTGTCATTCAGTCATCACTGTTGCCATTCAAAAGCCCACAGAGCCTAAATGCTTTGTGACACAGAACTCTTCCTATTGAAGTCTTTTGTTATTATTGTAATCTGGAATGAGATAATTATCTTCAACATCTAACACTGGGGTTATTCTCAACCCAATTCACAATCACAGTTTATTCAGCACTATCTCAAAGTAGTTTAACACAATTCATGGAGATTTACTTGGGTTCATCACATTTTTCTTCGCTGGATGCAGAGCATATATGTAAGACAGTTAAATTTTGGTAATACTCTTATTTTTCTCACTCAAGTCCAGATTTTATCCTTACATTAGTGGGCCTCAGGAGCATCCCACTGAATTAACAGATGGATAAGTGCTTGTCAGAGTGAGGAAGGCTTTCTTACAGAAAACTGACACAAAATACAGCATAGGTAAACATGGCCTCGGACTGTAGCTGTGCTGGTCTCTGAGATTTTTTTTCATTTTTACTCCTTCTTTGACCACACACGCATGACTGCACAGCCCACAGTTACAGTCAGGATGATCTCTTTATTAGGCAGGAGTATCCTTCTCTAAAGATTATGAAACTACTTGAAGTGTAAAATTGCTGCTGTCCCTCCTCACGGCTGGATTTCCAGCAGAAAAATTTAGCTTGTCACATTAATCCATGAGTCTCCAGCCCAGCTAATTTAACTCACATTTTCAATTCTTGAAGCAAGATTTTCATGTAGACTACTAAAATTTCATATTCACTTCCAAAAATACATTTTACATTATTGTAGATTTTCTCTCTTCAAAAACATTTTTAGTGCAGTTCAGTGGAAATTTGCATTTAACAAGGTAAATGAAAAGGTCCTTTTCAATTATGTCAGCAACACTCTTTTCTCCTGTAAGGTCATGTAAACCTTGAATAAGAAACTAAGCATAGCAGTATCAATGAAGAATACTCAAGTCACCTGAGATTTGCAGATGGCATTATTCTGCTATTTACTGGAACGCTTTGAGGCAATGTTCAGAGTAGCTGGATGAGCAGGATATGCTGACTCAGGATGAGTAGACACAAAAACAAGAACTGGGTTTAATACAATTACAGAAGAGGAGAACACTATGACTAATTTAAAAAGCAAAATTTACATCAACCATCTAGATTTAGCAGATAATGTAAGTTGAAAAAAATAGGCTTTTTGTCAAAAAAGCTATCAGAATACAAAGCAATAGAAAAAAACATTATCACTTTTTACTTAGAAGGTATTTGGGGTCTCCCTCTATACCCAACCATAATACTTGAAAGCAAAAATAAAGACCTTGAAAAGAAAATAAGTGAAATAAATCGAATGTCCTGGCTACAGCTGAAATAATTTTCTTCTCAGTAGCTGTGTTTTGGATTAAGAATGAGATTAATGTTGATAATACATGGATGTTCTAGATGTTGCTAAGTAGCAGCTACTCTGAGTCAGGGACTATTCAGTGACTCATGCTCTGCCAGTGAGGAGCTTCACAAGAAGCTGGGAGGGAGCATAGCGAGGACAGCTGACATGAAATGGCCAAAAGAATATTCCACACCACTAAACACCATGCACAGTATATAAACTGGGGAGATTTACCTGCACAGGAGAGCCAGAGAGACAGCCTTAGCATCATTCAGCAGGTGGTGAGCAACTGTATTTTGCATCACTTGTCTTGGGTTTTATTTCCCTCTCTCCCTCTCCTTTTTACTACAATTATTAGAAGTAGTGTTGTTATTCTTGTTGTTCTTATTGTGGTTATTATCTTTTATTTATTTCAATTATTAAACTTTCTTTAACTCAACCCATGATTTGTATTTTCTTTCCTTTCCTGATTTTCCTTCCGTTCCCATCACTGGGTGGCAGGGGAAGGGGAAGTGAGCAAACAGTTGCGTGGTATTTTGTTGCCTGCTGAGGTTAAACCACACCAACTGCAAAGGAAAAAAAAGATTAGTCTGTCATCATAATGAAAACTAAACAGCCTTAACAGAATAAAAGGAAAACTGGAGAAGAGAAGACTTCTGTGTATTTGTACAGAACAAAGGGCCCTGATGTTAGACATGAAGCTCAAGGCACCACAGGAGTACATCAGCCAGAAAGTTCTTTGCCAGCATGAGCTGGGAATCATACAAAAGACTACCAGCAAAACAAGAAACAGTCATACTCCCAGCAGGGGTTTTGATCATCTTATGGATCCAAACGATATGTGGTTGTTTTATTGCTAAGGTTTTCTTCAAGGTGGTAAATTTTGGACAGATAAAGGATAGGCAGGCAAATAATTTAAAACTTTTATTGCTTCATTAAAGCAAATTTCAGCCTCTCTTCCTCACAAACAAGAAGACACTACCAGCAGCATGGTTTCACTGTTAAGAGGATGCACACAGAAACTTATTTGAAACAGATTTTACGTCAAAGTGTGAAAGGGGTCCACTGTGTAAAAACTGCTGTGGCTGGGAGGGGAATAGTGTCTCATGGAAGAGAAGTCCTGGGCAGCAACTAATTTACTAACCATTCTTCAAATACTGACCAGTAAAGGACCTGGGAATATATTTTTTGGCTGAGGACTCATTAAGAGTCAAAGAAAATTCCACAGTTAACATTTTTACAGCTCAACAATAAAATCAACCAGTATTAAAATAGAGTGTATAGAGTATTGCAGATGAAAACTGGGGGGGGGGGGGGGGGGCGTTAGGGGATCTCTACTAGTGATCAGTAGATGTTGAAGGCCACAAGCCATGTCTCCATCCTCCTAAGTCTGAAAATAGATTTAGCAACACAGTAAACACAGAAGGTGGACACAAAAGCAGTATGTGATTTGAAGAAGGGTAAGAAATAAATTTATTTATAAATATTAATTCTCAATAATTCCTTCTGTTTTTCTGTTCCTCTGGAACTTTTTATAATTGCATAGTTTTTGATTCCACAGATAAATAAGAAGGGTTTTACCTACTTATTTCCAATTCCCAAATTCCCCATTTAGTAGCAGCTTACTTTACCTCTACTTCCATCCATCTCATTGGATGTGGGACGGTGAAAACATTGGCTTCTGCTTTCTCATTGCTTATAGGTGCTAGATGTCCTTATCCTTGCTAATACCTTTCTAGGCCCTGGTCCTGCAACTACCTAGAGTTTTCCATTGTATCCTGTTAAGAGCTTTCACTAATTTCAGGGAAATAGTCACATGGAAAATTGTTTGTATGACTGGAGCTTTAATCAGTAATTGTCAAGTGTATCCTGCGTTAGTGAGCTATGAAAAAAGCCTTTAAGAACTGAACCACGTTTCAGCTGTCTGAAAAAGAAGTAATATTCTATGCCTCTTTACACTGCTGAGAATTGATCATAAAACTTTGAATAGCCAAAGGATATGCATGTCTTGGGAGAAGTAAGAAGACAAACTGGCATTTCTTGGCTTAAGTTAGCATTTTTTAATCACCAGACCATGATGTGGCTCCACTACACTAGGTTCTTCTTGAATGCAGCAAAACAGTCATGCCATTCACAGGAAAATCACTCTTTCCACAACACTTGCCAGTAATTTAAATTACGGTGGATTGGCACTCAGGAGTGCTCTGTATTCCCTGCCCTTGCTACGTTTTCCCTATACAACCTTGAGCAAAACTTTGAACCTATTTTCCTTGATGAATTTCAATAACAGTATCTATTTATGACTATTAGTATATCTTTTGGGAAAATTCTGAGGGCAAGGATTATTCCAGTCCCCTTGGGACAATGTCACCACCTCTTCACTGGGGTCTTGAGTGGAAACATCTTTTTCTTCTTCTACTACTATTACTACTACTACCACCACTACCAGTAATAATAATACCTTAGTTATTAGCAGTAAAAAAAAAAAAACCAACAGATTAAGAAACTTTATTTTTCAAAATACAACATAAGGCTTTGAGACTAAATATAAAAATTCAGTCTTTTCTCTTGCATGATAACCTATAAATCCCTGTTAAGAAATTGTTAGTTTATAGACAAGAACAGACATGCGAATATTTTCTTGCCCTTGTAAGATTTATTCTTCCAGTTTATTAGAAAATTAATTGTTGGGTCACAAGAAAATTCATAGCACCCGAGATTATTTTTTCTTTTTTAACTAATGAAACATTATCATATTTTCTCTAAAATATTTACAATATTTTCATCTATAAGGGCTTCAAAAGAGTATATAACACTCTGGATATGGTTTCTCGTTTTGTCCTTTTATTGATAGAACTTGATGTTTCTATCCTTAACTAGAAATGTCTTGTCTGCTCATGTTTATGCAAAACAGATTTTTTGGAAAAGAAGAAAAAAAGAGGTACTGTAACATCAGAAGGAAACATCAAAGGACTAGTGGCAACATCTTAAGGCTTTTATCAAAGTAGTGAGGGAATGCATTAAAGCAACAATATAGATAGCGTACAAATGATAGGTCTATCAAATTCAACAGTATGTCTGATGAATATAGAGGACACATATTTACATGCATTCTTTGTTTTAAAAGAAAGAGTTGATCAGTGGTTTTGTTTTAAAAACTAGGAGAGAAAAAAATATTTTTACATGGGTCTTTAGGTTGTGTCATTTAATGCAGCTACAGTGGATCCACAGGCAGCCAAGCCCACTTACATCCGATGACAAGTTACACTTTTATATTTTTCAAACCCACTGTCTTCAACACACACACAAAATGTGTTTTGGGCTTTTTATTCCCTTTCCCTCTTGTACCTATATGAGAGCTGCGTAACAAAGTACTGGGACTTGGCCTAATGAATAAGTGTAGGTAGTTCTAGTAGCTCAGAACAAGTCTGTTATGAAATGGTGGAGCATGTCCACAAACTACCTTTCTGTCAATTATTTCCCAAAAAGGTTTCAAGAGTCTCTTAAGCTTCACTTCTCTAAGCTTCACTTATTAGGGAAATGTTGTTCCTTTTTCCCTATTTTACCCTAAAACTTAAATTTAGAAGCTTTGTTTATACAAGAAGCACCACCACATGATAAACTCCACAACTAAATTACAGCCTCACCTTGACCCCTAACCTCTGTGTGGAGCACAGATGCCTGTTGTGCTCAAATTCATGTGTTTTGCAGTCTGCTGTAGGAAAAAATACAGCTTATGAATCTACCCCAGGAAGACATGGCTCAGCTCCCAGTCCCTGCTGAAGTAGTCAGCTTCAAGTCGCAGATAAGCCCAGAACCCAACACCACAACTTTTGGTCCCAGCAAGTCCTTCAACTGTTCCTAATATTTCACTCATGCTGCCATTACTATGCAAAAATGCCTAGTGCACTGATGGATAATAAACATTCACAAGTTTTACAACCAAAATATCTAAGAGTTCCTACACAGCTAGTTCAGATACAGCTGAGATTAAAGCCTAGTTCTGACATACATGTGTATGTTTGTGTATAAATACATACATACATATATATACATATGTATGTATTCATATATATATTTTAAAAGTCTAATCTTAGTCACAGTGTCATACCAAGAATTTAAGAGTAAGCCTGACCTTCATAGCAGCAAGATAATATGCAGGGAGGCATGAGAACAAATAATTTCCTTAATAAGAAACTTGTCCATTTAGCTTATGTCCAAGTAAAAAGATGTTCTAGGTCTAGTTGCTGCAAATTTTTCCTGCTGGGTCATTATTACTGCAGTTATGTTTTCTAGGATCCTTGAACCCTGGTCAAGAAGAACCAGGAATAGCTAACAAATGTTCACCATCACTATATTCCCTCTGCATGTCTGCTTGACCCCTCACTGATGTGCCATGAGTGTGTTGCTCTGGGTAGGGTGCTATAGCTACCCTACAGCTAAGCAGCTGGTTTCTATTGATTTGAAGCTCTTACAGCGTATTCTACAGATCTATAGGCTGAAAGTTCACAGGCAGATGCTAGTCCATGTGGAGGTGAACAGCAGTGGATAAAAAAAAGCATAGGGACTTGGAAATCACAAACCTCAACTGCTACAGTTTGACTGCAAAGTACAGAATTAAAAAAACAATCTAATGATTCACCTTCACTGTGTCATTTTTGTTTGCTTTTAATATGGGCACTCTTTTTCATTATAGGATGTGACACAGTTAGGCTGTATTTTAGCCCAATACAAGATTATTTTTTGCACGTCCTAACTCATCATAAGTTCTCTACCCATTTATACTACTTCAAAATATCAGCAGGCCAAATCTGTCCATCAGAGCTTATTATTATTTATGTATTGCCTTATAGCAGCGCAAAGCAGTAGTGGAGCACATGAAAGGAATGAAATGGGGTACCAACCTATCACACCACTTATACCTACTTTTGGCCATCTTGTCAGCCTAGTACCTGCCAACTCCTTGATCCATACAGCTGCACTCCTCAGTAGCCAAGTTACTCCTAAAATCCTGCGATGTCAGAAACCCTTCACACTATATATTTTGCAAACTTGGGAGAGAATTTCAGGCTCTGTCCCACGTCGCAGGTTGCTCAGGAGGCATAATCAGCCAATAGTTATAACCACTGTGTGGTGGTAATACAATGTGTCAGATTTCCTGCTTTTTGAATACATTGGAATTTTTGGGGCTCCTATAGTGAAATTCTGATTTTGGAATAAATCCTGAAACTTGTTTCTGTAATGCTGGTAAAAATCCAGTATGTGAAGGCCTCTTTGTTAAAACTGAGGAACTCAAAAGGGATGAGAAATTTAACAAACACCCATTTCTGTCTTTTGGAGTGCTTGATTGGGGCCTTACACATTTACAAAAGATGCAATAATAAATGCAACTCTGAACTAACAAGAGAACAGAAACAGACTGGGAATACACATTCTGTGCCTATTAACTGCCTTGCTACGTGGTCCTCCATGCTTGTGGGAAGTCGTGTTTTAGAAACATTCATGGAGATATCCAGCAGAGAACACGATATTCCTGTCTGTAGGCTTCCTCATTGACCTGCAACAGCTAATGACAATGTCAACTTTTTTAGAATATTCAGAGAGCTTTTGTTAATGAAAAAAAGAAGGCATTATAATAGCCAGCTATTATGAAGGCTTGCACCAACTGTTCAACTTTTCTAACAGAAAAAAATAACTGTGTGCAAATTATTTTGCTCATGAAAGTGAGACAGATATAGGAAGAAGTCAGGCAGACACCACAAATCTTGCATCCCACCTCAGGCTCCACCTGGAACACCAGTTATTCAATTACCGGGGCTGACCTCTGCAAGCCCCACAACCTTATGCAGATTTGCACAGCAGGATTAAGTGGATAATGATTAACATAGGTAGATAATTTTTCAAAACTACAGCATGTTTGTAGACCTGTATCTTTCAATGAAGGAATGTTGAAACAATAGAACTCAATAAGGCTGTGACCAAAAAAACTTATGTTGTCCATTTATGGCCTAGTTTAGATTCAAAATTGTGTTGTGAAGTTTTACATTCCCAAAACAGGGAATCAACAGGCTTATGATTTCTAAATGTATCTAAGAGATATGGTAAACATACAAACATAAGGACTGCTTCTTAAGTGTGGCTCCCTCTCTTCTAGAAAAAACAGAGTGGATAAGCTGCTGTTTATGAAAAAAATCTGTCTCTGGCAGTCCTACTTTCCCTGCAAATAGTGATTTTCACTTTCAGATGAGGGAACTCTGAATTTACATACATAAATGGATGTAGTTGTCTTGCAGCTGATCAGGCAGTGCCTAACCTGAAGACATCTGCTACTCCTTTCCCTCACCATCCTCCCTTCCAAATGAGAGCTCTGTCCCTGAGCACAGAGCAAAGACAGACAGACATTTAGAGCATTCAAATATTTCATTTCAATTTTTTATTCTAACTGAAAGTTAGTAGCCGTAAAATAGGAAGTTCTAAATAAGAGTTGTCTGAACTCATTTTACTTTAGTGTTCCATAACATTCAGTTATGAATATTCCTCACTTGCATAAATTCTGCACATCTGTAGGCATATTAAGTTATGCTCAAAACTCTTGAATAACAATATTTATACTATATTTTTAATTTCCTTGGTGCTTTTCCTTGTACTTTTTGACAAAAAAGAGCAAAATAACAATGGTGCACCCAGATTTTCAGTAGCTGCTAAAAATGTATATCTTTGAATCTATCTTATTAAATTTCATTTCATAAATTTGTTGACATTTTACAGATATGACATCATGATTGTCCTCATTGACACAGGTTTTTTTGGCAGCTTCTGGCACAGTTTGCTAATATACAAATGCAACATAGCTTAAAATAAAATCTAATTGAAATGGTATGAATTCAGAAATAGCAACGTGGAGAAAAATAATGAACCAATGGAATTAACTTGAAAGAAGATCTTTAAACAAAGTCCTTTGGAAAAAACTGATAGAAAAATGTTTGTGCATTAAAAATAGTCAGCTTAAATGATATTCAAACAAACACAAAATAAATTTTTTCAATTACTTTCTGACATAAGTAATTATGCTAATTCCAAAAAGTTGAATTTATAAAAATAAAATTTTATCATTATGTATGAAGCTACATTATTAAATATAACAGGAAATCTGCAGTTTGACTTTAACCCTGTAGAAAGGCTTTTTATCAAATATGATTTGAAGGAGGGGGATGTTCTCCTGCATGTGTCTGTGTTCTATTTCATCTTTAATTTAACCCTTTGAGCATTTTGCAGAATGAACAGGATTCATGTGCATCAAAAAAACAGATAAATTTGATTAATTCAGTTTGGTTAAAAAGTAGCAGTATTTCAACTTGCTATCATGTTAGTCACTATAAAGATAAACTACATTCTTGTTGGTGTTTATAATTGGCTGGATATCTTTTTTCAAAGACTTCACTATAAAGGAAGAGAAGCTGCAGACCTGATCAAGCATCTGCAGGCACTGAGGTAACACATACACTCCCTTTACCTGTGGGAGCACAGGCTCTCTCAGAATTATTTGCTCCAGGAAGGAGAAGGAGATTATTTTGGTTCTGTGTTTTCTCAGGGCTTATTTTCAGAAAGAGTAACGTTTTTTCCAGCAGTTAAACAGCTCATGGGTGCCCTGAGCAGCAACCCGATCATCCACCCTGAGGGGGAGCAGAAAGCACCCCAGAGACATTAGACAGGCATGTGGCAGAGTCAATCTCAGTTTCTTGTAGTTCTCTAAAGAGAGCAGGAAACTCTCACTATGTAACAGCTTCACCCACCTCAAGACATTACTACTTGAGTGGGGTCTTAAGCAGCCAGATAGCAGCAGCAGGAATTATGTTACCCCAAAAGGTCCTGCAACATTTCTGGAAACAGAACCTGAAAATTTCCCACACTGCAGTAGAAAAGTTTTGTTTTATCATAACTAAGTATATTACTTAGTACTGATGAGCTACAGATGCTGTCAATGATATGGTTCTGTAGTTATCTCATATGAGAAAGGTAAATGATCATCCTTATTTTGTATGCTGGTCACACAGTCTGATATCATGACATTTTAGTAATTTCATTAAATACTGAAATATAGTAGTTGAAGTTTCTATGGCATCATAATTTATACAACAAAAATTTGAGCTGTCTTTACCGAAGTTCTGCAAGAAAGATAGCCTAGTATTAGAAATTAAAACTGAACAGAGGCCATCTTTAGTTTGAGTTAACAGTGGACTCTAAGAAAAAGTAATCTGAGTCATGCCATTATTGCTCAAAGTCATTATACTTCACTTTTCTATTTTTAGTCCTTTTTTTAAATAAATGTGAAGCCCAGAGACTGAAGACTTAGGAACATTGAGATGAAAAAGAAGATTGACTTTTTTTTATTAGAAGATTCACCTTAGAACAGGGAGGCAACATTTACTTGATCCACAGGTTAAATTTTGTGTAAGTAAACATCCAGACGTTTTTGAATTTTATTAACATCTTTGTTTTTTATTTCATTCACTACATCATTCCTAGTTCTCATCTTTTAAGTCTGCCATCTCATCCACATTTCTGTCAGGTGGTGAACTGCCCGGTTTTCAAACTATTCTCATGTTATTTCTGCATTCCCTCCTTTTTTCCCCCAGTGTGAAACATATCTCATGTGGAATACTGTCAGTATAGTCCACTGATGGCTTGTATTTACATTTGCATATCGTATATGGTGCAACTAAAGCAATTGCATTTCTGCAAAAAACAGCAGAAATTATAGAAGAATGGTTCTCAGACATACTGATTACATTTACGGAATTTGTGAAGAGAAATGGAAGTTACGTTGTCAACAGAATGGAAGTTGTGAAGAGAAAAAGCAAAGTGATCTGAAAGGTATTTCCATATTTCCAGTTCATAAATTATGTGGTATAGATTGTGAATTTCCACTTACAGCACTGTCATGATCAGTTCATATAATAATCAGAAAAACCCAAATTTTCTTGTTTATTTGTCCACTTTCAAATCAGTACAACTTAGAGCATATGTAGTAAAATCTGTTGCTGAACTGGTTTGCAGTGGAATTGGTTTTGGCTCACTGGATGCCTTAAACTGTCTCTGAAACTGGTTGTGAAACACACTGAACTTTTTATTTTTTGAGGGCCTGATTATCTTGCAAAACCTCCAGCACTTCCTTTTCCAGAATATGCTGAAAAGTCTGACAAGTCTCCCCTCATGCTTTGTTTTCCCCTTCCCCACCCCAAACTTTCAGCTGTTGCTTAAGACTCTGACTTAACAAGGAAGTTCAGAGGAGTATGACAAAATCAATACCACACACTCGATTAAAATTGATCCAAGATGTATGGTGAAGAATTTTATGGCAGGACAGCAAGGGTGTATTCCCTTGCAATGACTGAGGGACTGGATCCTTCTGGCAGATGTAGTGCCTCTAACACAGCTTGGTAGCCATTTAGACTTAATAAATCTCGAAGTAAAGTTTTATCTGAGCTTAGTTGCACTTACTTTAATTGATCAGAATTACTCTTCATTTCAAAGTCACAATTCATTAAACACTCAAAAAAGGGGGAAATTATTTTGCACTGCTATATATCACTTCATCCCCTAAAGCTTTTGTAGCACATCTAGCTATTGCAGGGAGTTGAAGAGGGGGATCCCACTTATGCAAAGGCAGGCAGCCAGATTGAGCAGCCTCTGAAGAAGGGAGGCTTTGAAACATCATGTGAAACTGAGGAAAACTATAAGTACTTCCTACAAGATGGCTCGCCTGAGACTTGAGAAGCAGCTTCCCCTATCCTAACTTAATTTTTCCTGAAATAAACATCAAACCAACAGGTTTCGAACATACCTATATAGTCTCTGCCAAGATGAAAAGTTAATAGATCCCAATGGGTATGGCTGCTTGATCAGCAAGGTTATTTTGTGCTTCACTCTGCTGGGGTTTGCAAGTGCTCCTTTACTGAACCGTGGTATAATTATCGCTTGCAGAAAAGAGTTTGTTCAGTTCCCAGCCTTGTGCTGACAACAGCCTGCAGCCCTGTGCTTTCACAGCTCAGCAGAGTCTGTCCCATTGGAAGAAGGCCAGTTTCAGGCAGATGTAACCACAGTATTGACCAGCCCTTCTTGCCGATCATCTAGATGGGCAACATACTGGTTGCAGGGACTGTGAAACAAATCCTGGTCCTCTGCTCACTTACTCCTCTTTGCTTCAAGGTATCCTCACAGCACAACCCTCCTATGCCTTTTTGCTGAAGGATCCTCACAGCATTCCTGTAGCTTCTGGTGCAGGGAAAACAACTGTTTGGGAAAGCTCACAGTCTTGTTCCCTGGCAATGCAACTCTATCAGAAGCAGCTTAGAGTGGTGGATTAAAACACAACACACCAGGACAACACACAGCTCAAGGCAAACTTTGCCTTTTACCAACCTGGGTTAGAAACTTCTAATTTGCACCTTTGTTTTCTTAAACGCATTACATTGGCAGCTATGTATACCCTCACACCTGCTTTCCTCCAACATGACCAGCTACCCTGGAGAGAATATGGAGTGTGTTTCTAGTAGCTAGGTGTTATTCCTCACAGCTCCTGGTCACATTTGTCATCTCCCACATTTGGGTGCTCCTGAACTTGGGGAACATGTAGCAGGTCAACATGAAAAGAGTGGTTTCAAATATGACACTGTTACCATTTTTTAAATTTCCTTTTGGTTTTTTTGTTGTGTTTCTTTCATACAAATTCACGTCAGTTCCAGAATGCAAGCTTTGGATCTAAAAATAAATTACAGAGTTGTGTCCTGATTAAGTCTAAAAGAGGCAGGTGAATTGCTTTGTTTTGGATCTTGCTTCTCCACAATGACTGTCTCAGCCCACATGTCAAACTTTTAGAATGACACAGATAAGATGAGCTAACTAGAAGCAGTTTTATTATATTATTTGGGATAAAAAACTGTGGATTTTTAAAATTAATCTTGATTTTAAATTAGGCATCTAAATTGTGCTCAGTCCTGTCAGTTGCCACAGTAGCGCCAGAATACCTGTATGTATAGCTCTCCAAAAGCCAATTGATCTGCTCAGCATTGCAGGGAGCATATTGATTTAGATGTGAAAGTATACATTCAGGATATTCTTGTGAGAACCACAAAAGTGACTAAAGAATGCCAGTCTCCACTGATCTTATTGTAGACCATGATCTTAAATCACCTTCAGGCTTCGAATATTCATTTACATTTTGGCCATCCAAATTTGAATAATTTATCCATGGCTGTGGAGGCAAAAAGACCAAGTGTCATTAAATTCTTTAGATACCAAATTGTAATTATAGGTTTGGGGGACAGAGGGGTCTTTTTAGGTTTTTTTTTTTTAGATCAATGGGGTTTATTTTCCTTTCCCTTGGGAAAAAATTGCCTATATTTAAAATCAAGCTTTTATGGTGGAGAGTTTAGTTGTGAATGAGTATAGCTGTCTATACATCTACATGGACTTAACATCTGTACATACATGATCAGTAAAGTCACTATAGTTCTAAAAATTATTTAATAATAAAATATTGAATGGATCAGTGAAAGCAGTAAACCACACAATGAAAAAGTGTGCTGTCATGTCAATATTATTTGAATAGAGGCTTGCTCTGAATTCATCAGCAAAACTTCCACTGAACTCCACAGAAGCTCCACATAAATAAGCAGTAAAAAGCATGTACTCTTTTATGTAGTACAAAAAATTTAATTTTATAGAACAGTGAAATTAAATCTTCTTGTCTCCTCAGAAAGCAGTTTTTTAAGTTAATGGTCTAACTTAAACCCCATTGTCTATGGTGCAATGCTATGGCTATAGAAGTACAATAGTTTAATTGTAACGTGGTCTAAATCCAGAAGGCATTGAAAACATCTTTTTAATCAACCAGTTCCTGCCACAAAAATACACTGCAACCTCAATGGCAGTTAAGATACAAGCATTAAAATCGATTCTTAATAACTACACAATCGAGCCCCCTTGTGCAGTTGCTGCTCTCACACACACTCACTTGAGAGGTGGGTGCTGCCTGCCAGCCTTGGAGGGGTTCTTGGGCTCTCGCCAGAGCTGCCACCACCACTGCGAGGTCCTG
Organism: Aphelocoma coerulescens; assembly: GCF_041296385.1. Lineage (NCBI taxonomy): Eukaryota > Metazoa > Chordata > Aves > Passeriformes > Corvidae > Aphelocoma > Aphelocoma coerulescens. The sequence goes on along the minus strand of NC_091014.1, from coordinate 26,246,784 downwards.
CATTCTCTCCTGCAGTCCTGGAACCCAGCTTAGTTCCTGCCAGCTGGTTGTTCCCACTACCAAGAAGCAGAATAATCCCTAGAAGCAGGTAGTTGCCTGTCCCGGTACTCACCCTAGCTCCTCAGGCATACCACAAGTGGCAGACATGACCATGCAGCTGGAGGTCAGTAATGCCAAGAGAAGCAAACACAGAGGTTTCACAGCTTCTGTTTCCCTTCCCATGAAGGGTGGGGACAAAGTTTGCTTTTTAAGGAACTACTAAAATGTCTTCTGTATTTGACTTTCAATGTCTGTCATAGACAGTGCAAAGTTTGCATAATACCACCATCTTCTCACAAACAAACGCGGTTTTTGGAAGTGAGGTGGAAGCTTTTGGTATTACTTTAGTAGTTTAAAATTCTCAAAAATATATGAGAAAACCTTCCCCAAAAACTATAGCATAATAATATTCATAATATATACATATTGAGACAAAATTAATACTAGATGAGATGACACTTTCATCACAGCAGGGAGACTCAAGAAAAGAACTTGAATAAGGATCAAGGCTTTCTGTATTTAATAGGACAACTCAGGTCTATGTGATGTTGAAGACATGTTTACCTTGGATTGAGATTAAAAAATTCTGTGATCAGGATAGGATCATATAATCCAATTATTTCCTTCAAATTAAGAATAACAAGAAATCACGCTAAGACCCCTAAGCTTTTTTTTATTCTTTCAGTAGCACTTACATACTAGGGCTTTCTGGGAGGCAATTTTGCCTCTTTAAAGCCTAGTTTTTAATACTGCTATAGGTGTTATGGGCATATTTGAATCTTCACATTCAAATATTATTAAACGTGGGAGTTACATCCACAAGTCCTGTTCAGGGAACATGCACTTTCTCTCACACTGTATTATTCTCTGTGTAATATTAAACGATTTATCAAACCCTTCATGAGAGGCTAATATTGGAGGCCACCAGTAGTGACAAATGAGCTACAATTAGCATGGCATTTTCCTGGTTTAACTGTTATTTACTTGAAAGCTACAAAAATACTTTGAAAGTTCTTACAAGTTTTTATTGTATTGCACAAAACCAAATTCAAGGAGGCTGAGGTTCAAACAGCAGCTCACAACTTTTAGCAACAACACTGGGAGAAGTCAATAGTGCTTCTGATGTCAACAAGCAAGGAAAAGATCCAATATACCAAAAGTTGTTCAGGGACAAAAACTTCAGCCAGATGAAACACTCGGACACTGAAACAGAGCTGCTATTTTAAGTGCTAAAGATGCCATTGCTATCCTCACAGCATTGCAGAACTTAAAAAGAGATAATAGGACATGCACTTGCCTTCCCCAGAGAACTACTCTTGACAGGGATAGCCTAGCTCCCTAGGGGCCCTTGAAAATCTTAGATGGATTCACAGGTCTAAAAACAAGACAACATTCACAGAAGTTTATTTTATTTCATGAGAAAACTCATTTGACCCTCCAGCCAGAAGAAATTCTGGCAAGTGATATAAAAACTGTCATGGAAGAGACCAGGAGGAAAAAGGCACAAAAAATTGAAGGCCTGGCCCTATGGAAGAGAGGAGACATGGGCTAGTCACACTCCTCATGGTTGGGCAGGACACATTAGCAGATATAATATCTAAAACATTCTCCTCACATTTTCCCTGTTTCTGTCTTCCACCTCAGTAATTTCCATGAGAAGTGGCTGGTCAGGATTCTTTTTTCACCATCCTTGCACCCTTCCACTTCCTGCCACCCTTTTCCCTGAGATCTAGACATGATTTCTTATTCTTTTGTGTAAGCAACACACTTTGCAAGAAAGTACAAATATTATTGATTACAGAGGACAACTCCCTTCCAAAGCTATGAACATTTCCTTTAATCACTGTTAGAGAAATAATTAAATTTAAATGCCATTATTGTAATATTTTCCTGCTATATAAACCTTTTGCCTAATAATCTCAGAAGGCTTTGTCATGGTGAATATTGTTATCTTTGGAAGACTTGATAATAAATTTGGTATATGAAATTTTAGAAATAAAGCTTAGAAACAGATTGTAGTCCCTGCGTCTAATTACTGCCAACCTATGCTTTTCCCTTTATAGCACCTAAAAATTTGAGAAAAAAATACTATTTTCTCTCCAAGATCGATTCAGCCTATATTTTGCTAACAGTTCTTGTAAGGCACTGTGCAGTGGATATCAGGCCAAGTGAAGCCATACCAAGTTACGATAAAAATTTTACAGCAAAGGAGAATCCAGATTTTGAGAAGTTTACAGGCTTTGAGATTTTCAAGCACATAATATGAGCCAAATGAAGACCCTGCTTCAGAAAGCATCCGGTTCTTAGTCAAAGACACCTAAGGGTATGCTGAAATGCTTTTTCAGGGAACAGTGATTTGAACGGAAGCTCAGCACTTCCCTGACCGCAGGCCAGCATGAATCCAGCCCCTAGGTCCCTTCCTATGGGAACACCAGGCAGAGAGACCCTTTTCAAAGGAGGTCAGCCTTTGAAACACGAACTGACCTTCAGCAACCAAGACTCCCTTCTCTTTTGCAGGCTTTGTGCACTTTCTATTAGAAAGCAATACAATGAGTTATATTTTAATTCTCATCTGCTAAATGTCCTTAAAACTCTGGAGTTATTCCTGTTCTCACTAAAGGAACTGAGTATGTTTGAGAGACACAACTGTCCCTCATCTCCTTTTCCTCTGCATTTCCCTCTTACAGTTAGTTCTGCTACCAAACCAAATCCATTTTTAGTGCATAAGAGTTATTCTGATAATCAGAAGTATAAAATATGAGATTCATGTGTGTTTCAGGGAAGCTTTCTGTGGTCCAAAAAGATCCAGGTTGCTGCCTACAGTCACATGCAGCTTTCTGCTGCTTCTCTGGGGTGCAGCTACTCGCAGGAGAGGGAGAGCAGGGAATAAGTTTCTACTGTTTTCACTTCCAGCAGAGAGAAGAAAATCAGAGGGTACCTGATGGAAAGGATGCCCTCGAGAGGGTCCAGGTCCCACAGTCCAGCCTAGGATCCCAACTTGTATCCAGCTGCTACAGTCAAAACTCCAACCCCAAATAAAATAGTCTTTCTTTTCTAGTCACATAAAGGGGAGCTGTTTAGGTAAGCCCCGTATCATAAATACATTATGATATCCAAAGTGAGAATATCACTTTTCCCTGCAAAAGCATCTCCTCTTTTATGGAGGTTGATAGGTGAGAAAATGGAAAAGTTTTACATTTCATTTAAAATTGAGCGACAGAGCCTTCTAAATCAATATTGGTGCCCTCAAATCTCAGACAAAAAAGAAATCTGTCAAAGGAAGAGAATGACTGCTCTTATCATTCTAGCCATCAAAGTTATTTTGATCAAGTCTGCGTGTATTTTTAATAACGATTTTCCTTCTCCCCCAAAGTCTTGTTATTCACTTGAAGGCAAAATTATACAAAAAGAGGACCAACTTTCTGAAAAAGTGTAAGAACCTCTGGGATAGGATCAATCAGTATTTTGTCAACTAAGGATCTTGAATTATATGTGTGACAGAAGGCACTTGTACCATGACTCTTCACAATGCAGGTAGTTTTTACACATTTATTTTAACAACATATAGCAAAGGCAAGACTAAAAACAAGAGTTGACTCTTTCTTTGCCATCCTTAAAAGTTATTATTGTGAAGATATATATATATATTCATGGTATTCATGTCCTTGTGTGAAGAGATGGAAAAGACTTCCTCAGTGCTACAAAAAGCCTCCAAAAGAACTACAGTTAAAACTTAATGATTCTGAAATACTCTCAAAGTGTTTCATATATCATCTAAGCCATGCTGAGATTTTCACAAGAAATCTCTACCAAAACCACTTGGAATCACAAAGAGTGGAGAGCAAACATTCTGACTAACAGCTTTGTCACACTAGGCTTGGACCACTGGTCCCAGTGCTAAGCAGTGTTTTAATATAAACATTAGAAAAATTTTTAAAATCTAAGAAGCATTGCTTAGAATTATCAAAAACCAACCATTCAATTTAGAATATCTGCTAATAAAGCTTTTCCAAAACTGTAGTACTTTTTTCTATAGCACAAGCAAAACTATTGATAAGGCACATGTTCTAATGGAGGAACCTCTGTAATAGAAGACAACAATAAAGAACTAAGCACAGATCACTGACATCATTATTTCAAACAGTATGACTGCACTTAAAGGGCTAGGTTGATGCTGTTGGTCATGGTCACATATTTGCATTTATAGCTGTATTTATACACTGGTAATTCATATATGTATTTAAATATTTAATAGAAAATTGCTGTTATCTGAAATATGACTAAAATGAAAATTAAGTACCACAAGTTTTATCAGAAAATTTTTGTCTAATTTTATTATTACTCATTATTCTACTGTATGATTTCACAATTATAAAACATAGTCCTCTTGAAATGAAATTCTGCATAAAGTTTGTTCAAGCTCTTTCAGATCAACAGTGGTATAATGGAGATCAGAATCTGATCTGCAAGACTTAGACAGAAAATAGTTCTACCAGCAGCTACCTCCTCACAGACTGCCAAAGGAAAAGGGAAGTTTTTATATTGCTGTCTATAAGAATAAGGAGCGCAATTTGCTATTTAAAACATTTAAACCATTTTGTGTATTTGCTATGAACCCAAATTCAGAATAACATCTTTAACCAAGAAAAATAATTTTACATCCATTTATGCTTACAAGCAAGCTTATAAATTTTAACCACTTCTCATATTTTTCAAATAATAAATTAAAAGGGCAGGTTTTAGCTCTAGTGTCACAGATTTCAACTATAAATGCAACTGTATTTACTATGATTGTTAGAAAATAACAACATTCACTAGGGAGAAATGACCATGGCAAAATGACAGTAGAGCAAAGATACACATCATTCACTCTTTGAAGATGACTGTTGTAATATTCTGCTGCTTCTTCTTCTTCTTCTTCTTCTTCGGTTCTTTATCAAAAGCCATTCTAATTAATTAAATACCTCCTCATCAGTTTTACCAACATTTTACAACAGCATTTACACTAGAAACAAACAGAACAGTGGAGATTCCATTTCTGATTTCAGAAAAAAAATGAAACAACCTCAAACCCTCAAGTAAAATTTTACAGATCAGAAAGATATTTTTATGGATTCAAAATAATAAATTTTCCCTTTGCTTCAATGCTGCCAAAACAGGGAGAGAAAAGTCTCTAAACTGTCGCCATTAGTATGCAAATAATGTCATGTACATGTGACACATGATGTCAGGAATTCTATTTCATTTCTTACAGCTGAAGGAACAGAATAGAGGTGCTGCTACTCTAAAAGCATTTGAAGCGGAGTTATACATACCTGCCCATACCAACTGTATTCCAGCATTGTAACCTCAGTGAACACCAAGTCTTAGAAAACTCAGAGCAAATTCGTGAATACAAACTGTTTCATGTAAGACACAGCCTGTGAATGTGCTGCTACTTTCCCTTTCAAGGGAGTGTGATACACTCTACAACTTTTGCTTAGCCACCAGCACTGCTACAATCATAGCTTTGTTGAAGTGTTGTGCTCTTGCAGCTAAAACCTGTTGATAATGAACCTGAACCCATTATTTTGAGTCAATGGATTGAAAGAAATAGGGCAAAGAATGAAAGCCACAGGGCCAATTACCAGCATTCTTTGATGTATTACTTGCTAGCACCCACCAAATCACTTTGTGTCTTTGTCTTGATCCCCTCTGTTATTCATTAATTATTCTGGAAGGGTTAGAGTTCAGATAGCTAATTGCACAGACAGTCTTACTTGGTGGGGATTCTCCCTACACTGACACTTTCCCCAGCTGTGCCCAGCCACCTTGCATTATGCCAATTAATCCAATTCTTGGCATTTTTGTACAGTCCTCCAGGTTCCTTTAAAGCTTTGCTTTAATATGTTTTTCTCAGGCTTGTAAACAGAGACTGAAGAAGGCTTGTGAACTAGACAGATAATATTTTGCCACTGTCTTCTTCATTCTTCATGGAGATCGCTGGCCCTAGTGACCCTGTTTTCCTCCCCATATGTCTGTTGCTTTATTTACAGGCATGATGTCTAGTAGTCTTTTTACATTTGTAGAAATGAGAATTATTTTACAATATTTCATTTTCATTTTCATTTTTTCCCTGCCCTTACCCACTCTTCACTTTTATCAGAACTGATCTCTGTTGAATTGAGAGGTAGATATCACTTTAAAAAAGTGATAAGAGACTGTTTCTAGGAGAATAGTCTTCTAATTAACAAAAGGAAAATACCTCATTTCATTGTTGATATTAGTGCTAGGAATATTTCCATGTACAAAATTTTGTAACAAAGAAGGAATGAATTTTAATCATGAGAATACAAAACAGGGAAATAAAAGCTTCTGCTCTGTGAGGTCAAAAGCCCAGGCTCCCGTTCACAAACTCAGAACTGTTGATAGGCTACAAATTCCAGAAAATGCACAGTTAGGACTCTTTGTTTTCACCCAAAATGGGAAAGATTATGCCCATTTTCTGGGTTTTGCCACTCAATATATCTTTGTTGTTCTGCTGCTACAGATACCTGCATTCCTGCTCCTACAACCCTAGAAAATTGGTAAGCTGGGACTATAGTTTGGGGGCACAAATCAGAAGGAGCAGGGTTAGGACCAAGCCTATTCACAATTAGATATACCCTATTTTTTTATGTAGTTACACTGCAGGCAATTTTAGGTCCTCACAGACACTTCCATGTGTCTGGGAACTGTGTAATCAATGGCTTTACCTGAAAAGTTGGAATGTAAAGAAAAGAGGTAAAACTAGGTCCTGAGAGAGTACTGTGAGATGAAGTATGCACAGGCAAGAGGTCCTTTAAAAAAGCAGTCAGTGAAATAACCAGAAAACAGCAGCCATGGAGAACATGCTCCAATTATTTTCAATTATTATTATCAGTACCTAATTATCCAACTATGTAATTACTCTTTTTCAGAAATACCAGTTAGCGTATAACATTGTACTGGAGACCTTATAGTGCTTACTAAAAATTCATCCCAGGAATGTCATCCTCAAATTACCCTGAACAGGTAATACAATGAGTTAAATATGAATGCTGAAGTCCAAGGTATAGAGAAAAAATAAGGTTTTGTAATAATTCTGTTTTAAAAAAATTAGCAGTGTTTTAGCACTTCAGGTGATCTGACCGCTAATCTCCATTTGCAGATAAAAGAAATCCAATATCCTTCAAGCAACCAGGTCAAAAGAACAGTTCAATAATTACAGGAGTCTTACATTAGAATCTGTAAAACACCCAGGAGCATAGGGTAGTTTAGGAAGATTAAAGAAAGAAAGTTTGTTTATAGATTTCATTTTTCTACCACAAGAATCTAAATAAGCTTAAGATGGTGCCTCTTCCCCTGTACAAAGTCCAAAGAGAAAGTTATTAAACACAGTGCTGTGACACAAGTTATACTTTGCATATATATTCAGAACCCCTCAAGCTCCATCTTCAGGAGAATGGTGCACAAAATATTACTGTTAGTCTAAACAAAATACAATCTCTGACCAGGCATCATAGACTGACCTGTTGACTGGACTAATGCAAAACTCATCATCCATGAATTCATATTTATTAGGCCTTCAGTTAAAACTTGGCTTCCATTAGCTCTGTTAGCAACAAAACTAAAAACCAGAGAGGTCAGTAAAGTAATTTATTTTTCATAGTTGTGTCCATACAGAATATATGGAACATTCACAGTCCATGACTTGACTTTTTTCTCATTAAATTTAGCCTGAACATAAGGTTTTGTCTCATTAATATGTAATTCAGATAAAACAGGTATCACTTAATTTCTCTTCAAAGAACCATAATTTTTTAACATCTGAAAATTAAGATCGTTTGTACAAATAGGAAAATGTTAACCTAAAGCATATGAGTACATGAGTGGCACAAAGTTGGGCTTGTAATAGTACAGTCAAAAATTTGACAGGCTAAAACATTCTCAAATAATCATTCCTTAAAAAAGAGGCTTGTGCTAAATCCATAGACTACCAAAATTGGTGGTGTAAAATCCAGCTTCCAAATTCTGAATCCCTTGATAATGCCGAAAATATCTCATAAATGGGGGAGTCACCATATATTGTGTTACCAGGAGCTGTGCTGAGGAGCACTTTCACCAGGCAGAGGAAGGTAGGAAGACCTCTGGTCCTCTGGGATCTTACCTCAGAATGCTGCTCACAGAAGACTAGACACATTCCAGCATGTGACTGCTCTCTCCCACCAGTTTCTCCTCTCTCACTTGAAGAATGCAGCCAGCATTATTACTTACAATGCTGTTAAACTGAGGCAATATTTGCAGGGGCATCTGACCACACAAGTTGACACCTCACTCTCCAGGAACCCATTACAGCATTTAAACTAGAGATGAAATAACCTATTCTAGGCAAGATAGTGGAGAATTTGCAGTTTTGGTGCACCAGACAATTTCTGTGTGTCAGTATTCTAAATTGCTAAGTATTGATTTTCTACAGTGAAGAAGCCAATAAAATTTATTTTGTACACAGTCCTAATCTTTAAGGTAGACTTCATTTTTACAGGAATATTTCAGGACTTTCCAGAACCCCCAGCCCCACTCATTTAAGTGATCCCCAGAGCCAAGAATGGCTCTTTATTTCAGAGAACAGAACAACTTTTTGTTTTCAGATGTAGCTCCAACTATTTTTTTAATGCAGAAAAGTAAAATATGAGCAACAGTATTTAAACAAACATACAACTTCATTATCTGCATTGTATGGTTACTGCTATATTTTCCACTTTTTTGTATATTGCTGGATTTGACATTGAAACTTTTAAAGTTTAAGATGTGCTTTCTGTCAATAAAGTCCTTTAAAGCTGTAAGGCCCTTAAGGAAGTGGTTCGCTATGTCTGTATGATGTTTTGCACACTGGGGTACTGATCTGGTTGAACAAACCAGAATTATCCAATAACTTCTGACTACAACCTGTTTCAGTCACAGTAGAGGCTTCTGAAAATGTTCTGTTGCTGAGGTCAATATAAATTCCTTAAAGTTTCCACAGGAGCAGTCCTGTGCAAAGGTCTGTCAGAAGTCCCAACTCATGTGTGGTAGCTAAGTTTGGAAGTCTTCCAGATTCCTTTCTCTATTTATAAAACAGTATGAAAGGTAAATTATTTTCTTCCTGAGTATCAGGAGGAACAGGAACTCATATTATTACACCTACAGATTAATATTCAACTCCTACATCAGAACACAATAATAAAAGGCCACCAAGAACCATGACATAAGCTGAACTTGAACTAGATATGGAATACAGCAGGGAACAAAAATAGGGGTTGATTGCCTACAAGAAAAATTAATTTGAGCTTGAAAAAGAGCACAAATAGCAACAAAACTGCTCAGAGAAAAATTAGTTATTCTCAGCTAAATTCTTAACTCTATGTGAAATATATTGCCCTGGCAGACTTAAACCTGAGCATCCGAACCCTATGAGAACTGAACATCATTAAGCTGAAAAACACCTGTTTTTCTGAAGTGGAAACAAGTTAGATCTCTTGTCAGTAATATGATAAATAAATTACATAAAGGGTTCTATCAAACTACTTATTAATTTCATTTTAAATGCTGCAGCCCAAAGCCAGCTGTGTGTTAAATACAGCAATATTGATTCTGAAATTTGTCACATTAATTCATCTTTCTACTTTCAGTAACACAAATCACAAATTAAGCTTTTCCCTTGGGAATTGCATCTTATTTTAGAGCCTCTCTCTTTTCTAGTAAGCAGGATATCTTATTTAAACAGTAGAAGAAGCCTATTGTGCTCCTTTTAAATTATTGGTATTAATTAGGAACTTTGCCTGAATAATAAGTACAGGAATGATTATGATGATAATCATCATTATCATCATCATCATTAATATGATACATTTTCCATGAACTTTCTGCACAGCACAGGACTTCAATGAAGTAGATAAGGGACCTCAAGTGTTCAGAGGAAAAGGGTATTTATTTTCAGATGTGGAACATTATAAGCATAGCTACAAAATACAAAAACTGGTTCAAAATTCAACACACCAGTCAAAAGCATTGATTTGTTACACTACCTTAAGAACCTGTGGCACGAAAATAGACACAGAGGATCAGCCTCGAAATGAGTGTGCTGAAGAAATACAATAAATAAAATATGGCAGCAGTGTCTCCTGAGATTTTACATATACACAATATAATTTGAATGTTCATAGGAACAAGCTCTTCTATGAATAGTAAAACCAATACGCTGCTGTTTCCTGTAGATTTCTGTTAAATTTCCCTTAAAGCTCTCTCTCCCAAGACTCCAAGTTACCCCATTTTGGATTGTTTTTCATGATCACTGCACTGCACCTTCCAAGATGTGATCACTTCTCCTGCCAGGGAAGGGAGCTTTCAGCACATGGGCTCCTGAGCCCACACAAACCTGAGCATCACCACTCATCTGCTGCCCTTGCTCATTACCCTACAGACTCATTAAGAGCTTTCTTTTCCCATTGTACAGTTTATGTTTTTTTCCCTATCTGCTTGTGGATTTCCAGGACACCTCAAGGCAGTTCTATTGAAACTGGCCTGCAGGATCAAAAACATTGAGATGGAAGGAAAGAAAGGTTTATGAGGAGCAAACAAATGGCAACTGCCATCAAAACATGCCACATTTCCTTCGGAAGTTATGCTAAAAATGATCAAATATTGCTGCCTTGGGGAAGCAATGGATGTCACTGTGAACCTCCTGGAACACTGCTTCACTCTGAGGCATATTCAAAAGGTTTTTATTTATTGAATATGGAACAACCTAAAGAAGCACTCACCCTGTGGGAAATAACAAGAAAATCTGGATTTCCATAGTATACCTCCTTATTAAAACAAAAATCAAATATAGTTATTGAATCTGAGTTTACAGAAATTTTAGGAGGTTTTACCCAAAATCCAGAACTCTCAACTGATTTCAGAGAAGTTACAAAGTCACAATGGTATCCTTTGAGAAAAGCTACAAGACCTCACATCTACAACAATATGAAGATGAGACAATACAGAAGGAATAATGCTCCTGCTCTTTCAGGAAATATTATTTTTAAAAAATATTATACTTTCTCATAATGTGAAGAACTCTTGTGAAACAACTCTCCAATTTTAATATTGACTGAAAGGTAAAAAAAGATATGATAGGGAATATAACTTCATTGGGTTTACTATGTAGTAAATAGCACACATTGAAGGTAGAAAAGGATTTAGGCAAGGGCAGGTACAGGAGAAAAAATCTGATACAGTAAAACTGATATGAAAAATACTGGAGGGGGAAAAAAAATTTAAAACCTTTTGAAAATCAGACCTGAATCAATCTACACTAAAGCGGATTTCAATCAGGTGAACAGGAGCTCCAATCTTTCTTTTACGTTTCTGAAGTCTTAGGATTTTCTCAAATTATACCATCAGTGTCTTGTATGATCTAGTTGCTGAGTAACATCTAATAACTGAAATTGCAGTGACTTGCATACTGAAAGAGATTGAATTAAAAATTTATATTATGTTTGTTGAAGCCTCGAAGAGCACCATTTAATATTTCACCTGGGTATATTCCTTTTTCAGTGAGTATTTCAGAAATACTTTCTGAAAGAACACATATTATGAACTTAAAAGCCACAAAGTAATCCAGTGAACTGAATCACTGCATACAGCCAACACTGGCAGCAAGGCAGCTGCATAAAAGACTTAGAATATGCCTATATTTGGAGGAACACCATGGAGCTATACAGAAAATCCACATTCATCTTCCAACTGTGAAAAAAGTAATTGTAGAAAAAATAATTGGTAGTGTACTTCAGACTAAGTAGATGAATATTGTTGACACTTTGGAGAGTTTAGGTATTACTGATGAAAAATAGAAATTATATATTCACCTGTTTGCTATATAATTGGGCACTTACTAATTAACTGAAATCATGGAGGCTGCATTTCCTAGTGATGAAGGCGTTTTTGGGAATGTGGGCTTAATGTGCCTCATCGAAGCACATCTTATCTAAGAGCTTAATTTTTAATGTCTGTTTTCTAAAACTGTCACCAGTGGGTCAATTATAGTCACTAGCTTTCTTTTTTCAAATAACAGTGCAAATGTAGTAAACAGTGTTCACAACTACCTCAACAGCAATCATATGCTGCTTGTCTGATGCTTATTTCTGTATTGAAAATGTTGATCCATTGTGAATAACAAGAGATTGGACTCTTAGGTAGCAGGCATTTGGGACCACAAACACACTGCTCATATGCATATTTATGGTGTTGTATTCAATGGAGTGACAGTGGACCACTCCTCACAGCTTTTGACCTTTATGTACACTTCCAACATACATGTAGAATGTCTTTTAAGCAGGTATACCTATGCTTGCAGGGAGTCATATGTATATTTATACATAAAGTATACCAAATTATCAGAAAAAAAAAGGGTTGAAAAGAGCCTACGCCTTCTAGCGAATTCTCTTATTACTATTTCTGAGAATAAAGTCCTCAGAATAAGCTTCATTTCCTCAAAGTCTGTGTTCCATAGATAAGGTTTTTAGCATTGTTTTTTTGAATCAATGGGCATAATGCAGAAAAAGATATTTCTATCTGTGGCAGATCATCACATTTTCAGAAGCAATACTGCTGCTATCACAAGAGTGGCCCATTTACCGGAGCACAGCAGTGAGGGAATCACTTCTGAAATGTCATCAGCAGTTCTTTTGGTAGAAACTGTGCTTAAAATAGCCCTGTACACTTGATATAAAGCCTGACTTGATACAAAGATTTCAAATAAGAGCACAGAAAATGTTTGTGTGTTTTTTAGGGGGTTTTTCCCTTTATGTGTGTTCAATTTTATTCACAAAGGCAGGGCACAAAAGAGCTGGATTGTCCTTAAGTTTTCTTGCCTCTGGTCTAAATTAATGTCTTTCATAGCATGTTTTTTTAATAATGTTTTAAGTAAAAATCAGTGGAGTGTCTGGTCAGACCAAGTCTCTTGAAAGTATCACTAGCTCGAATGCTTTCAAAATGTTTTCACAGCTATTCTTCTATTTGAACATAGAATGATTCTTCATGTAACCCTTAAAATGCTGTTTTTGTAGACTGAAAGTAAAGCTCAATAAAGTCAAACAGCAAACAGTAGGCTTTGAAATTGGTCCCAGCTCTTTAGACTTGCAGGTGGCAATCCTTAACCAGCCTGCAGGGAAGTGATATTTGTTTTACTGCACAACTACTGTAGAAAATTTTTACATTGTGGTTACTCCAGACAGTTAACACACAACATCTAACACGAAATATTTTGTGTTAGATATCAGAAGACATCACATTAACAGTTCATCTTGTCCTACTTCTACCAGTGGTCAGCATGAGAGGAGCAGAAGGCTGTAAGATGAGCACAAATTCAGGCAGGTCATAAAGTTGTCTATATCACTATCCTAAAATAGGCTTTGGCATCTCACAGTCATTTGTAGAGCAGTATATGTTGTAATAGGTGCTGATCCTGCTGTGAAAGGATCAAATGCACATTACTGACTTGAAGGGGAGAAAAGACTTCATGCTTCACTTGGCTATAAGAGAAGTGGACTCAGTCTCTAGAGGATGATCATCTGGATTGCAAGAAGAATAGCTCAGTGGTTACCTGTTACACAAAGACATTAAAGACTCAGGTGCAATTTCCTACCTGAACTTGAGTCCCTGGATAATTTTGAGCATTCATCACAAGCGACATTCATCTCTAAGAGGTAATTTTCTAGTCTACATTATGAAAAAGTCTGTCTTTTGGACAATAGCAAGAGAAAGGACCTCCAGAAAGAGAATCACTTTCAGATACCCCTGAGAGACTTCATACAAAAGCAGGACTTTTTTTTTCTTATTCTTTTCATTCCTCTGGACGTGCTCCTCTTTTATGGTTCATCACAGAAGGAGACTTGGGCAACTAACTTTAATTAGATGCCTATTATTTACATGACTAAAAAGTTGGATCCATGCAGGCATTTATGGAAGCTAAACCTTATACTATGAAGAAATGAATTTGTGTCTCTGCATCTTAAATTTTTACCTGCAACATGTGACACCTTCCTCACAGTGGGACTGTGGGGGGTGAAATGTTAAAATTTATATGATACCGTCAAAATGTCAGTGGAGGCCAGAAAATTGCTTAACATAAATATATAGAAAAGGATGCTGGAGTCAATGACCACCAACCCCCAAAATGCATGAACTGAATGCTTATATTCAAATCTTGTTGGCATCTTTACTAACTAAAGAAAAAATCTAGAGAGGGAAGTAATCTTGGAGTTTGAATGAATTAGATGATACTTCAAGTACTAAGTATGAAATATATTTTAACTATCAATATTATCACTTAAGTGAAAAATCACGTTTTCAGTAGTACAAAGTGGATGACATTGTTTATCTGTTTTCAGTTCCATTGAATTTTTCAAGGCAAAATTTTCTCTAAGTCAGTTGGAGGTTGTAGTAGCAACAGGTTTTTTTCATCCTCTAAGTGATAGATACCATAGCTTATCTCAAGACCTAATGCAATATACTTTTTAATTATTCACACCCTTTATTCTGTAACTATAGTCTGCCTCTTTCAATATTAAAAAGGCAGGACACAGTTCAATTATTTATGGTCCAGATATGAACCAAATGTGTAAGTTGTTCTTTAGAAGTACATCTATGATTTGTAACAGCACTAATAAAAGTTATAAGCTTATATTTATCATGTAGTTCCAACCCAGTATTAGTTTAATAATATTTGGGGAAAAAAAAAAAAAAAATGAAGCCTTTTGTTTTCTTCAGAAAGCAATTGAGTTTTCTTCTGCATAGAGACTTGGCTACAACTACAGTTGTGTCAATGAGCCTCACAAAGTTACCAGGCCTTCATGGATCCACTTTTGTTCTGAACTTTCAAGGTCTTTGAATGAAACAAACTCTGAAGAAAATTAATATAAAACATTAATGGAAAAATTTTCAAATTAATAAAGATTTGATAATCTGTGCATTTGTCTGAAATCATAGTATACAGAGCAAGTGTTTAGAATCAAATATCTCACTTTGGAACCAGATTTTGCTACCATTGCTAGTTATACATTTTGGCCAAATGGCCTGTTTAGACTATCTTCAATATTCATATGATGAAAAACCCTTTCAATAGAAAAAATAATCAATTGTTATCATATTTTGTCACCTCTAACGTAAAGTGAGTGGTGGAAATGCTGTATTTCAAGATGTGTCTGCTTTGCTCTGATGCTTTCAGTGTTTTTCTCCCTAATTTTTCATCACTTCTTTGCTTTCTTTCTATGTTTTGATCTCTTTGCTTGTTTACTCTGACTTCCATTATTACCTCATCATTTTTCTTCCTCTCAAGCACCTTTTTTCCATGTTTTTTGTGATATTTCAACAAGATACAGTTCTGAAATTATTCCTGCGTTCTGGTCTCCATTCAGTTTGATCTCAAATGATTGATTATAGCATTTCCAAGGGTAATAGTGAACATGCTGTATGGGTGTGATTAAAGCCAGAGCCTCTAATTCCCAATGCATGAAACTCAGAAAAATAGACAAAATAAAACTTGGAGAAATTCTCCATTAACTGGTGTTCCAAATACTTTTTAGTCAGGGGTAAAAAATATTTCCAAAGCCACCAAGTCAGTGGCCATTTTTCTTTTAATTTCTTTTACCTTTGAAAAAAATTCACCTTTTCTCTCTTTGAACAAATGTACAAATAAATGTACTTGATTAGGGATCTGATATCAAAGGGGTGGTCTTTGTCCTGGGTGGTCTTTGTCCTTATTTTCCGTCATAAGCAATTAATCCATCATTGTGTGCATATCTTATGAGATATTCTGCTTTAAAAGCACAGCAATTTAAAAAGTACTCAAATTGAAAACATCATCTAAAATTGCAGTTATCTGCAAAAGGCTAAATGGAAGATTTGGAACAAAACAGCTCCTGGGTTAGAATTTTGTATGCTGTACTAGCCTTGAGCAAAATTTTACAGTGCAGGTACTTAACCTACAAGGAAAATTTCATAATGGGAATACTGAGAGACCTGTAGCTATAACCAGTACTACTGGGCCCCAGTATAATATTTAATTTACATTTCTTACAAAGCAATTTTTGTCAATCTTGCTGCATGAACGAAAAATCTCATCCCATAGTCTCCAATTCACTACCCTCATGAACTCATGAAAAGGTCTTTTAACCACAGCTGTGATTTTCAAGTGGAAATAATAAAATGGCAGGAGTTAAATATTAATATTCAGTTCTTGCACTGTGCCTTTCTTTGATACCAATTACAACTTGAACTTCACCTAACTCAAAAAGACTGCAGACTTCTCTCAATTAGCAGTAATAGGATTAATACATAGCTTTGGAATTGAAGATTTAAATAGAAAAAAAAAAAAAAAAACTTGGCAAATGTACACATGTACCAAATTAATCTCAAAATAAATATGCAGCCTTGGGTGAAATAAGTGGAATGTGGAATGCTAGAGATGTGGGGGTTATTGTGGTTTTTCTGCTCTCTTGACAACCTCTGCAGGTAGCATTTCTTTGAAAACTATCATGGCTGTAGAATAAGAGTACCTTTTATTCCTAATGTTTATGGGCCCTAGAAAGTTGCTTCCATTCAGAACAGGTAGTCTCCTTTGTAGAGCACCAAAGCTATTTCTGTTTATCACACTTTTCTCCATTACCAATTTCTATAGTTCTCAGCTTTGTGAGTTTTAAGCAATCTCACAGATGCAAATTATTGCATTCAAATAGCTGTCTCCTGAGAAAGGATAAAATATTAGGTAAAAAGTGCTAGGTGGACCAAAGTATTTCTATACTACAGAAATGAAGAGCATGCAACTGAATTTGTAGAAGATAATTCTTGTGTTTCTTTACTCATGCTGAGTTGTTTGTGGTTTATTTTGTATTTGCATTTGATGAGCAATGAATGACTTCATTTTCCCTGCATTTTGAGTAACTGCCTCTACATTGTATGGTACAATGGCCCAAACTGAGGATGACTCTGTTTTAAGGTGTACCTTTGACT
Organism: Aphelocoma coerulescens; assembly: GCF_041296385.1. NCBI lineage: Eukaryota > Metazoa > Chordata > Aves > Passeriformes > Corvidae > Aphelocoma > Aphelocoma coerulescens. The sequence continues at coordinate 26,229,714 of NC_091014.1, read as the reverse complement.
TCTGAAAAAAAAATTGTAATATTCTAAAGTTCCCTGTCAAATCAAAAAATGCTGACATCAGTTATAAAGAGCTGTTTGTATTCTTTTCTCAGAGGAAAATATGAGATACTTAATCATGTTTTACTGATCAAAGCTCATACAGCAGAACATCTGAAGTGTAACTAAACCAATACAGAACCAGCTGTGAGTCAGGACAGATGGAAGTGACAAGTTTAGTTTTTTATTTCCTTCCAGCTAGTGGAGAAATCAAGACCAAAGTTGACCACAGGTTTCTTTTCACAATAACCATGTGCTTCATTTCTGGAAAAATGCACTTCAGGAAATACCAGAGAATGACTAAGGGCCCTTTCTCAAAATAGTAGAGGAAGATGCCACAGAGATCTGGAAATTAGCATCAGTTTTTGCACATTTCAAAAATCTGGCCGTAATATTATGACTGATAACAAAAAAAGAAAAGGAAGAGTAGTACCTTCTTGGGTAAAGTTGATCACCAAGGAGGTTTGCTTTATATTTAAGTTCACTAAGAAAAAATTTTCCTGGGAGTGGATATAGAAGCATTGCCTCATTATGAGGAAAGACAGAGTAGTCAAGATCACAACAGAGATTACCAAGTGTTTAGAAGAAGGCTGACAGTGAAAGAAGCAGAAGCACCATGATGGAAAAAGTGTGAGATCTCTTAAAACCTATTGGTGTCAGCCTCTCTTGTTTTGCTGGACTTGCAGGATCTATCACAGATAAATCGTGACATCTTGACACTATTACAATCATATTTCAGTTTAATTTCAAATACCTGTAGAAGCTATATGGAGCTTCCCTTCGCTTCAATTTGTTTGCCTCTCACTCCAACAGAAGAACTTAACCCAAAATCAATTGATCTACGCATTTTAAGGATTCAATATTTAACTTGTAGCTCAAATATTTAATGTCTTGCCTCTGAAAAAAATATTACTTTCTCAAGTTTTGAAGTGCTGGTCTCCACCAGTTCTAGACCTTTGCTCAGAAAGAAATAATGTATAGAAGCTAATTCACTTATAATATAGTTATTAATTAACCTAATCTTGTTTGGTACTGCTCAGAAAATAGGATCATCTGCCTCATGGTAAAAATACAGTGAACTTTGGGAGATGGCTGGAAATAGTCTTGAAAAAATGCATGAGACGCACTGGGACCATTGCAGGGCTAGTAAATGGCAGCTGAGATTAGCAAAATTCTCCCTCCCTACACAGATGGATCACAACATAGCCCAGAGGTCTCCAGCATACCCAAAATAAAAATCTTGCTAAATTCTTCCTAGAGTTTGATTTAAAATGTCCCTAATTTCCTCTTTATAAAGCAGAGAATCACCTAATACCCTTTTCTGATCTGTCCAGATACAGAAATGGCCAACACATGAAAAATATGGACTGTAGAAGTTGATCTGGACAGAATTGAAACCAGTAAATTGCACTTTGGTGAGGAGCAGAGAAAGATGGGATGAACACACAGGCTCTAGTCATTTAGAGATGGTTGTCATTCTTTATGAAGATTAAGGACTTGTAACTTTGCATTCCTATATTAATCCAAAGGCCAGCCATTGTACAAGCTGCCAGGGTATAGGCTTCCAGACACTGCACTTTTCATCAGAGCCTTGAGCAAAGTGAACTCCCATTCCTACACTGTATTTTTCTGGCTTTACTCGGTTAACATTACATGGCAGATATGCAAAACTGATTTCAAATTTCTCTAGAAAACATTTGAGAACAAAAAGAATAATGAGCAGAGTTGAAGAGGACTCTCGCATGCAGTGGCCATTTTACTTGTATATTGAAAGAATATAACTACATGAATCCTTTTCAAAGAAAACTCTTATAGTAAAAGATAAGACTCATGCACATATGATTTGCTTAAGAAGATCTACACAAGTTTCAGAGCAAATGAAGTAAAGGTCACAGAATAGTGCATGAGGGGTTTTTTTCATTTTTAGTATCTTCATATTGCTGAAAACAAAACAAATAATCCTGATTTTTCTAGGGAGGTAAGGGAACCATAAACATTACAGGGAATTTTAGCCTAGCATCCAGTGACTTACGTAACTTTTTATAAAATTCAGAGTTAGTTTGAAGCCACAAGTAGATCAACTGTTTTTAAAATTATAACTTTTTCCCTGTTATGTCCGGGTCTGATCTATGCCGTCAGATCTCACTTCTATGACTAATATAAAATTCAGACACAATTTCCATTTAAAAAGGAAACTATTTCTGCCATGTCTTCTTCCCTTATTTTTTAACTCTGTGACAATTCTGATATCCAAAGTGGCAACTAATTGCCTTGACAATTAAATGGTATTGCCACAGCACGGCCTTTATGCATTTGTCCTAATAAATGTCAGATGAAGCTCAACTGCTCACTTCAGCAGATGATAATTTAAACTGAATACTACCAGCTATTCAGAGAGAGAATTTTTGCTTTAAATAAGATTAATCTCAGAAATTAAGTGTGGGATTCCCTCTTATAAAAAAGGCCATTGGTTATTCATTAAATCTGAATTCCTGATTTAACAAACACTTGTATAAGAATCATTAACATTATCTGTTATGTAATTACTAACGTAGTGTATAATATTTAATATCTCAACAGTCAGGTCTCTTCAAAATTCAATTACTATAGCACTTGTCATAGAGACTAGCACTGCTCTTTCAAAGCTCCTTTTTTCCCTAGTGACCCTTCAGCATGACTACTTCTTCTTTGGCTGCCATTTGTCAGTTCAGGAATAGTATGACTGTCAAGTCAAGTGTAGATTTATACTGGAATCCTAACGCCCATCATGGTCCTCACCTTTCCACTGAAGTCAGTAGGAAGCTGGGAATCCTGTTATGCTTTTAATCCAGGGCCAGCATTTTAAAAAATGCTGATCTTCTTTGCAAGTCTGGGGAGCTTCTCTCTGCTGCAGGTGACAAGAAAGAGAGTCTCCTTTCATTAACACTGGAAAAGCCTGAACACCCTCAAGGTAGAGACAGCAGTCCTTGCACTATTGTTCTCTACTCTACAACTGTAAAGTCTTTGTTAATTCTGTCTGGGAGCTGTTCATATTCTTCATGGGAAAAAAAAACTTATCTCTTGCAAATGGGTTCCTCCCCCATTTGCACCATCCATTTTGAAATACGCATGGTTGTAAAAAGACAAGTTTTACAGGACCCTCTCAAGCTATAATTTTGTTTTGTAATTGATATGCTTAGGAATGGCAGTGGACACTGAGCCCAGGTGTCGTGGAAGAGTTCACGTTTTCATCATTGAAGCCTTCAACAACTAGAGGAATGCAGCTGTTTGCAAAATGCTGATTATGAATTGTCCCAGGACCCTGTAACTTCCAAGCCTCAGTGAGGGACAGCACTCATAAGCATAGGCTAAAACTGTGCCAGGAACTGTCCTAACAGTATGACTGCCTAGATATGTCCTAGACAAAGTTAAATGTACAAGTGTGGATAAACAGCTCACTACTGCTCAGAGTTCTGAGCTGAGAATACATGGGAAGAAATCAGGACATCCTATGTTTAAACCATGATAGAGACTGGTTTTCTTCTTCCACACTTTGCCTCCTTCATATCAAGAATCACAGTAGACTTTAAAATGAACAACCCTTACAGCAGACAGCTTCAAGTCTTTAAAAGATCGCTACCTGTGATTCTAATTTTGAGACAAAAATCAAATTTTGATTCAGCATTCATGCTCTCTTCAACTACTGAAGGCCATGGACCTGCTGAACTTACTCCTTGAGTAGCAGTGATATCAGTGTTTTCCATACCATGGGAATTATCACACAGATGTAGGTCAACAGCTGTGCTCAGATGTGTAGAGGTTTGTGCAAGAATAGGCATAGCAAAAATAAAAATGTCTAAAAAAATGTAAAAAAAAAGATGAGATGTATGGGGAAGAATAGAGACTGTGGACTTAAGACACTGTAAGCTTAAAAAGATGAAGTCTGTTAAGTCTGAAAAAGAGAAGAAAAGAAGAGATATAAAAGTCTACAAAATAATGAGTGAGCCTGAGGATCTTACACAAATCTCTCTCTATTTATTTCCCAGGTACTCATATCTTTTGGTCTCCATTCTGCTCCTCATCTTTCCAGATATTCCAAAATGTATTTTGCTCTCTTTCCCACTTCCCTTTTCCCTCTTATTTATGAACCCCTTCACATAATTTTCCACCATTCCTCTTTTCTGTATACTTCTTCTCATGATAGAAATACTAATACAAAATCCAAGTATTTTCTTAATATTAATAAGCATTATGTTAAAAAATAAAAATATTATAGCACATAGAACTAAAAAGTAAAGTATTTTAAGTGACTGCCATGAAACAATCTGCAGATACAGACAGCCCTGCTGCTACAACCTGCTTCAGCAAACAGCCTAGGAAGACTTACAGCATAACAACCTCAACTACTTTACTTACGGTAATTTAATATAAAATTAAATTTTAACCCTCAAGCATCATCTCATAAGCTAATTTGAAGCAGAATCAAGAAGCTTTGAGAATCCTATACTTTCTCTGAAGCAAAAAACATAGAGGTGGAATTTATTTGAGTGTGTTTATGACAAAATGCAGATGCCTACATCCAAGCTAATTATCTAGATTTTTTTTTTTTTTACAGTCAACAGGGAGAAAAATATCACTTTGATGGTGAAATCCATCTTACTTAAAGTACATGCCCAGGATAAGCCAGGTAAATTGGATCTTAAATGGATCTGCTTGCCCCATTGGCTACAAAAATTGCTAAGGCATCTAGTTCAGATGCAGACACCTGTTTCAGAGATAAGGGAGAGCCCAGTGAAGGTATTATGAAACATTAAGCTTTATTGACAGCTGATCTATTCTAGCTTAAGTATTCTTGTGTTTCTGTGTGCTGCTGCTATGTCATTTACACAGCAGTTGTGTTCTGGAGCAAAGCCCTATAATGGTATTAGAGAGCCTATAGAGGCAGATGGAATATATATGTGGTTCTGAAAGGGTTCTTCTTGGACAGAGAGTGCATTTTCATGCTTTTAAATGATATGTTTTTGCAGGAGCACTAAGACACTGCCATTCTGTTTGCCCTTTCACACTGTCTCCTAATCTGTCAAAAATCCATCAAATTATTTGCCAACCAACCAAAAAACATATCAGCTAAAGAAAGTGTTTGCATTGTTGTAGGAAGCTTGGGAGTTGCTGCAATCAACAAAGGACATCTAAAACAGAAACTGGAAAGATGCCAGTGTAGCAGATACTGCGTAAATGAGACTCCCTTTTTGGGAGATATAAGGCAGGCAGCCCAGGACATTAAAGGTATTTGTAATTTTCAGAATGATTTTAAAAAGCCATGACTTCCCTCCTAGCAATGTCTGCACAGAACCTGTTCTGTCTTTAAATAAAAATTTGCCCACAGAAAGGTTTCAAAAGAGAAAGTATTAAAATTAAGTCGCAGCAGCATGAAACAAATTATTTCCAAAAGAAATATAGCCATTTATAGACAGACATGTTTCTGAGAAGCTTATCTTCAAGCTTCCTTAGTGTCCCAGGTTGCTGCAACAATATTATTCTTCCTAGCCACTCATACAGAAAATCATAGTAGAGTGGGGATTTTAAAGTGGTTAACAGGCAGCTCTTAAGCAGAGCATTTCCCAGGATATGGACTCAAGCATTACTCTTATGTAATTACTTGTTACTCAGGTGCCTGAAATCAGCTTCCAATAACTGCCCACAGCAATCCTTTGCTGTGTTTGTTGGAGAACATCTTCTCAGTGTTTTGGTGTCTCTTAGCTGTTGAGGAATTTTTCTGCAGGCTGCCTTTAAATTTCATTTTGCACTAGTTAAACAGATAATGCTCCCCAAATCTTTCATGGTAATTTAGATCTTTTTTATACTTTAATGATTTACTGCTCTCTGGTTAGTCCTCACCTTCCCACCAGTTTCCTACTGGATCTGTGGTGGTATGAAAGGACACAATGGTCAGACCAGCCTCAAATACACAGCTAAATCAGTATCCCTAGTCCTACTCGATGATTATTTATTTATTTATATGCATGTTCGATATAGAAATTTGATTTATTATTTTGCTGCGATTTTTCTCACTTCCAATTGATCAAGGTCTCTGACTCATGTCTTTGACAAAGTTACAGGTTTCCATCATAAAGAGTCACAAGAAGAAAAGAGGAAATGTCCTCAAGTTGCTCCAGGGGAGATTTAGATTGGGTATCAGGACAAATTTCTTTGCAGAAAGTGTTCTCAAGCACTGCAACAGACTGCCCAGGGAAGTGGTAGTCACCATTCCTGGAGGTGTCTAAAAAAGGATGTAGATGTGGCACTTAGGTGCAGGGTTTAGTGGTGGACTTGGCAGTGTTAGGTTACCTATGGAGTTTATGTTCTTGAAGGTCTTTTCCAACCTAAACTGTTCTATTATGTTCCATTTTATTCTATCTTGTTCGTTTGTTTTAACTGATTGCTTCAAGAATAAAAGATACTAAAATTTCCACCAAAACTAATATTTGACAAAAACCACCCCTAAAGAAAACAAATTTTCCTTCAAAGAGTGTTTCTAGTCAGTATTTAAGCTGAGCTTTCACTAATATACTGGAACACTCCTGAGAGAAGGGCAGCAGGGTGTAAACAGAGAGAAGAGGAGCCTGGCCTTTGCCCAGTGACTGATGGATGGTATTCCTCATAACATGTTGCCCTTCACCTTATCAGTCATTTGTTCAAGAGCTGAAGTCACACTTTTTGAGTTACAAATGGCATCCTACTTTCATCTGGGTTTTCTTTCAAAATCTTCAATCAGGATGTTTGCTAAAGCCCAAGCTTCTTACTTTATAGAGCTTACAAATACTGCAGGGGAAAATCTGGTAGCTCTTTTACTGCCTTGGGTATTTCCATAGGCTAACCTGCCTTCCCGGAGTGCACAGGTAACTTCCCTTGATCAGCACAGAAATTAATCTGAATTAAGATTTTGTGTCTCAAAAAGAGGTCTCAGACTTCAAACTCTTTGTTGGGCCTTTGCTGCAGTTTTGTTCTGTTTTTTTTTTCTAAACTACCAAACTAACCCTTTCCCAAATCCTTGATCTCAGTGTTCTCAATGGCATTCTGTGGTAACACCATTCACTCAAGATGGATTCCCCATTACTGCTCACTCTGGGAAATGAAAAACAACTTTAAGATATTTTTATCACTTGACTGCCATGCAAACATGCTACAACTGGGAACACCAGAACTTCTGTGCCAAGAAAATTTGAGACTTGCCGAAAGGTGTAAGACTCCATCCTTACCTGATGTTAACCCCAACATGTCACTTTACATGTTTTTGCCCTTCAGAGATTTATAATTCCTCCATTCTTCTCAACAAATCTCTCTTCTCCTTCCAGACAGCCAGCAAAGACTTTGCTGAGAAACCTCCAGCAGAAAATTTACTCAATAGTAAATCTTGCTATAGGGCAATGACGCTGCATCCTTAATGGCATACTGGCACCCCACAAAGGTGAAAAGGAATCATGTCTAGAAGTCAACCTACCTATAGGTATATAACTTGAAACACTTCTACTTAATTATGGATTGAGCACAATTTCTTGTCTAAATCCTTAAACCTGCCATAAAAAATTCCTCCAGTCTCCTGATCTTTGAGTTCTTCTGGAGATGTTGCTTCCTTTTCGCCAGCAATTTAGGCACAGGAATATTTTTGGATTTCTCTTTTTTTTTTCTTCTAGTCTTTCTCTTCAGTAATATATGACTTTCCAGATCTTCTTTACTTTTATTTCTTTATCTCTTTCTCTCATCTTATTTGTTTTCTCACCCCTTTTTCTCAGCCCTTCCAGTTTCTACCTCCTATTTCTTTCACCATTTCTCTCTTCTATTCCCCCTTGCTTTAACTTTCTTCAGCCCCCTTTTCTCCACCTTTTCCCACTTCTGTTTGCATTGTGATTTCCAACCTGCAAAGAAGTGCTATCCCCACAGGCTCTTCAGCACCCTTTGATCACCCTCTAGCCTCTGCAAGCAAGCTCCTCCAGAAGTTCCACCTGCTCCAGTTAGACCAGAGACTCCAAAGAGGTTGAGAGGGACTTGCCTTGCAGCAGGAGCCAGAGGGTTAGCACTGCCCTGAAAGGGGAAACAGAGAGGGTCAGTTTGGCAAAGCAGAGAGATTGGCAAGAAGACATGGTGCCAGGCACATGCTGCCTCATTCATGTTCCCCCAATTAAAGCAGCCTGTAGGGTAAGTAGCATGCCACTGTAGTGCACTGGTGTACTGACCCCTCCGAGTGCTTGTTAGTGCTCACCATACTCAGCATTTCCTCTCCCTGATTGATAGGATGATACGTGTGTGTATGGCAGAGAGCAGATTCATTACAGCACATTAGCCAGACAGGCAGGCAAATGCCCACAGGGGCAGAAAATCTGTAAGGAATAAATAAAAACTTTATTATTGTTCTAAAACTTCTTTTCCCCAGGCTACAGTGAGGAATACTGGAGGAACAGAAGAGTGGAGAGAGCCCAGAAGAGAAAGGGAGTGGTGAGAACTGGAGGGAAAGTTTATTAGCAGTCAAAGAAAGGTTTAAAATATTCATTGTTGGATTCAGAGTTTGGATAGTAGCTGAATCTCTATTTATAATTTTTTTGGTCCCACTGTTAAATAGGAAAGAAAGGTTCAGTGCATCAGATACCAAGTTATCAGAACATTCCTGATGTACCATGTCTGAAATGTCTGAAATCTGGCTGCTCCACTTACTGAAATTTATCATCCCCCAGTTTTAAAAATGAGAAACAAACTAGTACCAGCCTTTATCAACAGCTGCCACCATGTGGTATTTGAAATACCACAGTTACTTCCAAACAGAAAGAAATATGGTGGCATCATCTCATCTGTTCAGTGATGAATTTTAAGAATCCACTTGGTAACTCACAGCTTATAAGAGGTGATGTGGCTGAGGGGCAGCTCTGCACCCCTGCATACACTCTGCTAAGGCCAACAGTAGACAGCCTCTGCAAAACTGTCCTGGACACCATAGCCACCTGCCAAACCACTTGCCCATCACTCATCCTTGGAGATGGGGGACCAGACCACAGTCCAGAACTGCCCCAGGCTGTCAAAAATAGTGCATAAAAAAGTCTATTCCCAAATAGCTGGTGCCAAAAGCTTTTCTGCCAGGCACAGATTTACCAGGTTGCAGCATCCTCTCTCCCCCTGTCATAAGAGGCTGCCTGCTCTGACACAGGGCAAGAAAGCAAACACAGAGCTGCTGAGCCCTGTTCTCACTGCCCTCTGGCTGGATCTTAGCCTGTCTGCTGCCTGAAAATACATTGTGTTGTGGAAAGAAAACTCCAGAGATATTCCTCTATCCAAAAGGAAGATAGAGTGTGAATTGTCAGCCCTGGACCATTAGAGAGTTGATCCAAAGATTAATGATTCAAAGAACATGTTTTGAGGCAGCACAGGGACAAGACCTAGTTAGTTTAATACCTTGGTATTTGCTTGCTTGAGCCCTATTTATTTTTTAGAACATGTTAGTTCCAGCAGCTTCATCCTCACCTCTCTCCTGATTTCATTTAGCTGCACTCCCAAATGAGCTAACTGCGTTACAATTAAGGGTATCTTTTGGCAGATAACACAGCATTCTGAAATCTGCTTTGTAAATATCTGTTGGTAATATTCGTACCTCTGAGATTGCTGGAGCTTTGTCTGATGAAAACTGTGTTCCCATTGGAAAAAATCCATTGAACGCAGAATACTGTGAAACTGGCATATGACACTGTGAATAATGTGCATGGGCTTCTTCTCGAGGGTGCTTGTCTGGCCACTTTTGATCCTGTAGCTTTCCTCTGAGCTGAAACTGTAGTCCAGTAAGTGCCTGCAGCATTGCTTTATTTCTTCCCTTCCCACTATTCGCAGAGCTGAAAGAATCACTATAAAACACACACACAAAATAGAAGCAGCAATTTAATTTCTTGAACAATGTACCTCTACCATTAAAAAACACAAAACAAAACTTCAGTATAAACCCAAATTAATATTATGATTATAGGGCACCCATAAGGACACAATCCCTAACATAGTACCAGGGGGAAAAAAAAAAAAAAAAAAAAAAAAAGATGAGAAGAAACAGTTGGCATTCAGTTAACAATCATGTTTGGAGGTTTGTGACTGACTTTGTTATTCCAAGGGAAGCCAGGTACCAGGCTCTTGGGATTAGGTACAAAGGCAAGAAAAAAGTGGACACGTATGAATCTCAAAGGTGACTGCTGGGTTAATAAAACAGTCTGTTTTCTGTTCACCCACTCTTCCTCTCAGTGTGCAAGTACATTAAAATATGTCAAAAGGAAAGCCATTTGCTGGGGAAAAATAATTCAGCTAAAAGTCAAAATTTCCAGCTGGTGTGTTGCCTTGGTGTGTGCAAGTGCGCTAACAAAGTGACCCACACATCTCACTGGATGAAAGTTGGTATCCTCATTAAAGTAGAAACAAACACTTGAAAACAGGAACAACTGCCAGTTAAAAAAAGGACCACAATTGAAATGAGAAGCCTTCATTTTTCTCCATTCTGTTTCCTACTTGCTCTATAGCAGATACTATATCTATATATATATAAGTAACTGCTTGAAAAGTAATGAAAGCAAAACTGATTTTGTATGCAGTAACCATTCCCATTTGCTGGAGGAATTGTGTTGCTAACAACCATCTACATTATTGTCGTGTGTTTAGAAGAGGAAATATTTTCACAGTCCAGTTTCTGAGCTGCCACATACAACACAAGGGCTGGTTCCTGCAAAGAGTCACCCTTTCAAAAGTGAGTAGCTCTGGAGAAGAAAACCTTATATCAGAATTGCTCACACTAGAAAGTGTTTGTAGGATCAACCTCCAACCCTTTAAAATAAAAGCACATTTATAGTTGTGTATATTGCCTTTGCCCCCAGGAAACACAATGAGTCCTGAACACAATCACTAATTCCCTGTAGTATGAACATTTTATGTAATATGAACAGCATGAGACATTAGATCTCCTGTTCCTTGGCCCAAGCCCTGACAGAAAGCACTATTAGATAAACAGAAAGCAAAATGAGGGAAGTGGTACACCACAGTGTGAGCAGCCTTTTGTTTATTGATGACATGATTTACCCCGGAGGTGAAAAGAAAAAGAAAAAAAAGAAGTAAAGAAGTATTCTAAAATCTCTAATGACTGCAGCAGAGTTTATTATGATGAACCACAGAACTCCTTCATGGGTGAGTTTGGAAAGACCTCTGGGGATCATCTAGTCCAACTGCCCAGCTCAAAGCAGGATCAGCTATGTTGCTCAGGGCCATGTTGATTTTTAAATATCATCAAGGACAGCGATTACACAACCTCCCCAAGCAAACTATTCCAGTGTTTGATCATACATACACTAAAAAAATAATTTTCTTATGGCGAATTGAAATTTCTCCCATTTCAATTTGTGCTTATTGCCTCTTGGGCTATCATTAGGCACCACTCAGACCCCAGCTTCACCTTTTTTCCTCCCCATCCAGTAGGTGTTTCTACACATGAAGGTCAGCCTCAGCCTTCTGTTCTCCAGGCTGAACAGTGGTAGCTCTCTCACCCTCTCATAACTCACAAATTCCAAGCCCTTCAGCATCTTTGTGGCCCCTTGCTGGACTGACTCCAGTACATCCAGGTCCCTTTCATATTAGGCAGCTCAGAACTAGACCCAGCACTCCAGCTGCAGCCTCTCCAGTGCTGAGGAGAGGAAAAGGACCACCCTTAATGCATTTATGTGGTGTGGTTTCTGATGTACCCAAGGAGAGGCTGTTGCGCTTTCTTATTGAAAGCGTATGCTGTGGGCTCATAGTCCACCAGAGTCTCCAGGGCCTTCCCTGCATAGCTGCTTCCCAGATAGCCAGCCCAGCCTGCACTAGTTCATGTAGTTATTCCTCCCCAGGAGCACAATTTGACATTTCATTTTATTGAATTTCTTGAGATTTCTGTCACCCCATTTCTCTAGATGGTCTCGCTGAAGAGCAGCACAGTCATCTGTTATAGCAACCAGTCCTCCTGATTCTCTGTTGTCTGCAAAATTGAACTCTGTCAGACCATCTAGCTTATGAATGTAGATTTTAAGTAATATTGGACTCAGTACTGAGCCCTGAGGAGCACCACTAGTTACTGGTCTCCAGGCAGTCTTTGCAATGCTGATCACAGCACTTTAAGCTCAGCAGTTCAGCCAGTTTTCAATTTACTTCACCATTTACTGTCTAGTTAAAAATTTTTCAGTTTGTCTATGATGCTGTAGGAGACAGCTTCAAAAGCTTTATGAAAGTCAAGGTACCAGCTCATCATCTCACTATAGAAACCTATGAGGTTGATTGTGCATGATTTTTCTATTTCTTTAGTCTTCATTTCACTGTTGATCTATCTGTAGAAACAATTCATGACCTTCTCCAGAGTCAATGACAAAAATAAAAATGGCCACTGCCTTCAGGCCTGAAGTGGCCCTGCAGTAGGACTAGATGATCATTGTACATCCCTTCCAACTGAACTATTCTTTTCTATTCAAATAAACTTTATTAATATAGCCAATGTTTCAGTGTATATCGATGGGGACTTTTAGAATGTGCATTATGTTTCTGACACATAGAATTCCTTCCCCAGTTATGCAAATGCCTGCTTAGGGTCTTCTCAAAAATTTTATGGACCAGTTAAACTACAATAACCATTAAAAAACTGTCATGCATTAAGATGTCCAAGAAAATAAAAAAAAATTTAAAACATTATTAGCCGTGCCAGCAACAGCAATGAAGAAAAAGAAGAAAGTCTTGCGATATTTTTCCTTTTGACCAAGGTTTTGTCAATGTATTTCTTAACAGATAATATGAGCTAAAGAGGGGATAACTGTAATTGCATAAAAATGTAAGTTTTAACACTCTTAACATCCCATCTTCTTTTTGTTCACAAAATAAACATCAGTTCTGAAACTTATTCCAGTAATTTTGACCCCTGAAATTTGACCCCATAGAACACTGCTTGAGAGCCTAGAATAAATGTCAGGACAAGGGTCTGGCTTTTTTCTTCCAGAGCACCTTCAGTTAAGGCTCTGATGTTACATACATCACAAAAACTACAGCACTGCTTCTCACAGCAGCCTCTTCTAATAGATACAAGTAAGAGGGAAAGCAGAGGAGCAGTCTAGCTAACACACCTGTGCTGATTCAAAAATAAAATGAAATAAAGTGCTATATCTCCTAACTGCTGATGTTGTTCCTTAGCCACAGAGAATTCTTTTGTACACAGGCTTTGATCCATTGTGCCTGCATTATTTACCTGCTCTACAGGTATGTGCACAGTCAGCACCAGACTAAAGCTCAGCAAAAACTGAAATCTTCCCATGTGCCCAGAAGGTCACCTTGCTCTTCTGCCTGAGCATCAGGCTGCCTTAACCACGGGACTCGCTGGTGTTGCTTCCCAGCTGTTCTGCAGTGTGAATGCTTTCTCTTCTTTACCTCCTTGGCCCTCATTCCTATTTAGGACAGAGTACTTCAATGTGAAAATCTGTAAAGTTCTGAAATATGAAAAATGAGAAGGTGGCTGTACCTGCCCCTTCCTGGTCACCACAGTCTTATCATGCCTGTTTGGTGGTCACACTTGCATACTAAAAACCTGATCCTGCAGTCCTTTTGCAAACTAAACTCCCCATTGACTGATATGTCTTTGTATTAAAACGTTTTCTGGATATGCAGAGCAGCAGTTCTGAACAAAAGAATTTAGTCATTTTCCTTTTAGTTTTCCCTTTCAAAAATGCCCTAAGGCAGTCATCTATTTCAGTCAATGGAAGGCTGAAAATGTTCAATCAAAAAAAATCTATTTTTGCACAATAGAAACATAAAAGAAATCGAAAAACCACAAATATTATTTTTGTACACATTGAGGACCAAATGTCTTCACATTTCATTGACCTTTTTGTTAACTCTTTACTTGACAGCATTTTGCCTGGAGCTGCTTTTGAAAGTGAAGGAATATGTGTTTATTAAGGAATACATACTTATGATCTTTTAGTTATATTATTGGGGGAAAGGAGGACAATTACATACATAAACGTTAAGTATAAAAGGCATACAGAAACTTCAAACATATTTCCATTTATAAAACATTCATTTTTCTGAGCAATTTTGCAATTAAAAAATAAAAAGTAAGTTAAATCCATGTTCTGAAACTGAAATCCAACTTAACTTACATGGTTTGCACAATATCTTACAAATAGCCAAAGTAAATCCTATTAATTTCTACAGTAATTTGAAATACTATTTACTTTCTTCAGAAGTGTTCAAGTAGTATCAGCAAATTCTTTAAAAATCATGAAGTATCTTTTTTATTTTGTTCTTTATAGTTTTGGGCTTTCCAAATTTTCTTGTCATACCATCGAGTCAAAGAATTCCAATGGAAACAAAAAAAATTGAAAGTTCTGTTAAAATTAAAACGATGCATATGTTATTTCAAAGTAAAAAATATCATAAGAATTTGTCACGAAGGTTAGTTTCAAGTGAAAAGTAAATATATACTGGTTTGAAAATATTCAAATATAATTCATTAACTCTGATCTGTAGCAATGGCAAGCAATAAACATATATTTGTGTTGGTAGCAGTTTAGTCCTTGCCACTCCAGTAAAAATAAAATTGATGTTTAAAAGATAAACATACTTTATGTAATGCAAATTCTGGCTGCTTTTTTCTTTTTTTTAATTTCCAGTTTGAGTTAAATATAAGATATGGAAATTCTGAAAAAGAAAAATTTTGCACTCTACAAAAGTGCATAGGCATAATTAGGATGAGTTCAAATATTAATGAAGATGAAGATAATAAACAAATTGGCTTACTTGAGAACTGAAAAGATAATTCACTAAAATAGAATTTCAGCAGTGTGGAAAAGATAAATTGGTGCAATAAAAGACAGGAATGAGAACTGCTCAGACAGCTGCATTAAGTTATAAAGGGGGACACTAAGGAGATTTGGAAATAAGCATCCAGATGCATCACATTATGACTCAGACAAAAGCCCTGCTGTAGAACACTAACACCTAAGAATCACACCTAGGATAATATAATGAGCAATACATATCTTTTTGAGCAGCCTGTACCAGGCAGATTAATAAAGTGGAAGGAAATCAAATGAAAAGAAACAGTAAACACTAATAAGGGACTCAGGATCTGAGCTATGAAGAAAGCTGGAAAGAATTACATGATAAATACAGTGCTTCTGACAAAATATATATTAAAAACATGCATGTCAAGAGAGAAACAACTATTACAAGAAGCAAATAAGTTGCCCTTGTAATTATGGTGATATAGAATATTAAGTAGAATATCACAATAATTCTTCATAGAAAATATGAAAAAAAATGGGGATATATTGTTCCCCCCCCCCCCCCCCCCCCCCAAAAAAAAAGTGATATAATCCCCGCCACTTGATTTGTTTAAATTGAGACTTGGCAAAACATTAGTGAAGTTATTGTACAGTAGGTCATGATCCTGTATTGGCAGGGGATGGACAAAATGACCTAGCAGGTCTTTTCCCTCTCAATCTTCTTTGATTCTAAAAGGCTCTGAGTCAGATGCTTCCATCATTTGTCTACAAGATCAGCAAAGCTAGAGCTACCACAGGGAGACCAGTAAGGGTGAGGGTGAAGGTAGACTAGCTAATAAAATATCAGAAGCCCATAAAAGTCAAGAAATTCTTTCTCTTTTATTGTTATAAATATATATGTATCTTCTTTTCAGGGTTCAATGTGAATGACTGCACAGAAAACTAAATTTTAAGACATTGACAAGCAAAATAAGTGTAGAGGTC
Source organism: Aphelocoma coerulescens (assembly GCF_041296385.1). NCBI lineage: Eukaryota > Metazoa > Chordata > Aves > Passeriformes > Corvidae > Aphelocoma > Aphelocoma coerulescens. The sequence goes on along the minus strand of NC_091014.1, from coordinate 26,213,905 downwards.
ACTACTGCAGAGGGACCAGGCTGGAGTAGCAGCAAAAGAAAATGTGCAGTCCCCTGCCATCAACTTTTTGAAAATGCAAGTCTCAAAGGTAAGGCAGTAGCAGGATTTCATGCACAAACCTTTTTTCCTGATTAACATTCTCACAGAAATAAGTTTGTGAAGAAAAGCTCCTACCAATAGTTGAATTGCTGCCTATGATATTTCCAGTCTTTCTTTAGCAATCAAAAGAATTAGAAAGTGATGTTTGAGAAATAACCTAGAACCAAAGAACGTTATTTCATTTGAGGACGTTCAGGAAAAACGTGGTGACCCTGGTGACAATTATGGTTTCTTGTTATGAAAGCAGGAGGTGTTGACACACGGCAGCAACCACTGGTTATTAAGATCCGTTGTGGCACGGGTCTGTTGTGAACACAGTCTGACCATCATCCCTGGAGTTCCTACCTCCACTCTAGGTCAGAAGTGTGTTCAACTGTGTTGGATGTCAGGCTTACAGTGTGTGAATGGGACAGCTAAATATTACTGCTTCCACCTCCATTAACGTTGTGTGTCATGCTGACCTTCTCCAGAAGTGTCCAGCCTAATGCCCAGGTGCCAAAAGACAGAAAGGGCAGCATCATTAAGTCTCCAGCTAATGGCCTACAGAAGTGGGGGTGTCTGTGCATGTAGCACCCTATTTTGCCTCCTTCTGAATCTGAAGAGAAAGCTATGATTTGCTGTCAGCTTCACCTGAGGTCAATTATTACACTCATATGAGGAAACAGAGAAGAGCATCTCTGGGGAAAAAAACAAGGAAAGGAGTACACAGGATAAAGTAATAGTCTTCTTCAAGGTAGCAGCTATTTTTTCTTTTTTTCCAAAGTATAACAACTAGATACTGTCAGGTTTTTAGCATTATCTTAATGAGAAATAGCCTCTACCCACTTGTATTTTATGATACTGTTTTTTACTTTTGCTGTGCTTTTTTGAACGTGTACATGCGCACTCAGTTAAATACATGCATATTTTCTACCCAAACTAAAATGCATAAGAGCTGCCATTAGTTTACAATCTAAATTTATTGGTTAATATATTCTTGTGGTGCAATTCTAAGGAGAGTGTTTATGTAACAGATGTCCCATTGCCTTTTGGAAGGGCATGTGCTCTTCAGTTAGCAAGGGGGTTTGAAAATTCCACCTCAGTGCATCTTCCTGCCTTCAGCATCAAAGGCAGATTCAGGAACACAGGACATAAAATCCCAATAATTCATTAAATTAATATTTTAACACAATAAAAGACACCAGAGGCTATAATACAATTAACAGAGAACCTTGAATCACCAGCTCTAGACGCCCTCAGCTGTCACAGTGCTTTCCTGTCTGGAGGGTGTTCCTTACTGTGCTTGTCCCAGGGTCCTTAACATTAATCCATTCACCAGACTGCCAAAAAAAGGAAGTTTCTAGTTTTTTGAATCAAAGAAAGATAATTTCTTATCCTGGAAAACATACTCAATTGCCAATATTTTCTTTTTTAAAAAAATATTACTTTCTCTATTTTTTTTCAATAGTATATCTGCATATATGGAGTTTTTGCAATAATTTGATTAATCACTCCTGGTATCCTACAAATTAGCAACAATCCACAGTTCATAACTACAATACATTGCCTTACAGCACTCAAAGTGGAAATTAGAACAGCACATGGCCAATTAGTATATTCAAATGCTGATTAGTACTGTCAATTTTGTTAATGAAAACATTAGGGACTATGAATATTATGTATAGGCATCTTTTCAAAAATAATACATCTGCTGTAAATGATCCGTCTGGATGTTGACACAGAATGTGTAATTTGATTTGAAAAGTTCCTTTTCAGCTTGGGACAACTTTGTTTATATGCTGATATTTAGGTTTCCAGCTCATAGAGCCAAAACCAGATCTGGTAATTACCAGTACAAAGGCAAGTCTTCTATATGAGGGCTTCTGGGAGCAAATGATCCCACTGTGCTGGGCAGTTCAGCCCTGGGGAAGAGGCTCTTTACGGATATGAAGGAATCAAATTTCATCAGGAAGCTGGAGTCAAGATGAACAATGTAATTTTGTCACTTAGGTGGGGTTGTTTCGTTCCATTTAGATAACTCACTAATCAATACAACAAATTGTGTTCAAAAAGATAAAAGCACAAACATTTATAATACACCCTATAAGGATACATGCTTGAAGAACTGTGTAACTCCATAAAAGAAATTACTACTTTTCACCACCAACAATAAAGAAATAAACATAAAGTCCTTTGATTGGTACACTTGATACTACCAAGACATGAGAATCCTGTCCAGCCCAAACAGATGGAAGAACTAACCTCTCTTTGTCACACTACATTTGTGCCACCACATCATGAAGTTTCTGTCTCAGTGAAGCAGCAGGATTAGTTCAAATTAAATGCCTGGGACTGTATAGGGACTAGAGATGTTGAGGAAGACTCCATACAGCCCTCTCCATCTTCATTCCCAGAGCTCAACTCACAAGGTAGACCCCTCTGCTGACAGTCTGAAGGCATCCTGATCAAAACTAGGTGTACTGCAAGCACAGTGACACAAGCACAGAAGCATCTTATGGTCAAAAGGCACAACTCTGGTACACTCCTTCCCACTTCCACCCAGAAACTTCAGCACCCACCTCAGGCTGCTTCCTGACCCAAACTGGGCCTTCTGCAGTCCCTTCAGTAAGAGCCTTAGTACCTCCTAGGCAGTGCAATGCAAGGTTCTCCATGACCTTTGACAGAATATTCATCTTTCAGATGAATGAAGAACAAATTCAATTTCCATGGACCCTCTAATGAAAATATATTGTATTCTATATGAAATGCAAATTCAGATCAGATAAGTTTGACAGTCTCTCCTTATGCAAAATAGATTTAAAACTGTGTTATGAAATCATTAATTTCATGCATTCATTGCAGCAGACCTGTTACCAGAAGCACAGTTGCTACATATTAAATCAGATGAAGAGCACAAAAATTCCTCCACCACCTGAAGACACAAGTATTCACAGGTAGTATGAATACCTGCTGGCCAGTTTTAAGTTCCTGATATTTCTCAACTTTTCGACAGGAGATTTTCCTGCTTTTGTGTTCATCTCCCTGTCTCTCTACTAAGGGGGAGTCCTGGAAATGGAGATGAGGCATCTCTTTGATCTTCATTTTGTGACCTTCGGCAGGTAAAAGATCAGCTGTGCAAAAATTTTTTCTCAATCTCTGAAAATATATGCTGCAGCAATGCTCAAAATGATACAAGATATTTGTTGCTATAGTTTAAGTAATCCCAAGAAATTATATGTAATCGACAACTATTGAATACAATAATATGATATGATGATGATGTCTATTATTATCATCATGTTTTACATTGATAAGACTTGCTCTCAGAGATGCTTTCTATGCAGAAGCATGCACACAAAAATTTGCCTGGGGTCATGTCCAGGAATGAGAACTTTTCAACAAAAATAGCTCAGAAACAATCATATGGTTAAAAAGTTTAGACAGTCTAAACAACAGATGCATCTGTAATGTTGACCAGAATATTTTAATCTCAGGTTCACAGATATTTTTAAAAATCTTTTAATGCAGCCCAAGTAGTCCCTCCTGTAGGTTTCAGGATAATTTTTATTCTAATTAATAACTTCAGTCTTTGAGCATCACTCTCTATGGGTGCCCTGTACTCACAAATATATTTACTTGTTATGTCTTGCTTGCTTGCTCCAGATCTGCTTTCCCTCATTGTAGGTGCTGGTATGGTGAAGGGCATGGATGGATAGTCTCAGTTCTGAGTTGTTATCAAGTAAATGCTGATATATACTTCCTGCATTCAGGGCTCACTTCTCATGACAACTGGTCTCTCATAATTCTCTTTCAATCTATGATGTTGTAAAAATTATATATGCAATTGTGTAGCTTCCTTGCTAGATAGTTATAATACCTGCAAAACTGTCAAACTTTAACCTGGGCATGATTATAAAATACCATTTTGTAACTATAGAAAACTGCTTTAGAAGGAGAAAAACCTGATAGTTTTGCCTTCTTCCTGTTTCACATGCTTTATTTTTGCCTTCTCACTTCTAGAAGACTCATGGCATATGAATAGAAATTCCTTGGAGCTGAAAAGACTTAGGGACTGGGGATACTATACATAGTTTCTTATTACTCATATTCAAAACAAGGTTTTACATGCAAGATACACATCCCAATTTAAAACCAGGGTATGTGTCTGCAAGTCTGAGAGGAAGTGAAACAGAATAATGTCTGAAACCTTTTTTTTCTAGTGTAAGTAGGAAAACTATCTTGCAGATTGGAAAGAAATATAAGCAAAAATCACCTGACATCTTGTACTGGATTCTTGATATGGTATGTGCATGGCACCAGGTAGAACTTCTCTCAACTCATCAGCAATCATGAAGTGAGACTTAAAGTGCTAGAGAAAAGGATCAAAGCTTCTGCCTACCCATAGTTATAACATTAAAATGAGTCCTGAGTCCTAAGATTAGGATTTTAAATCTCCTTGATTAATCTTTAATAAATGCCACTACGGATGTATAGTTACTACATTTAAGCTACCGGTTTGAGTATGAAATTGGCAGCATCAGGCTAATAATATCAGTTATAAGAATCTTGTGCATTCTTTATGTCTCACTATTTGCCTTTCCTTCGGGTCTGTCTCTTCTCACATTTCCTCCCTGAGTAATATTTTTCTGTGCTGGACCTGCAGGGATAACAGGCCAATACTTTTTACTCAGGCAGTTCCCTTCTTGTTCTTCTTCTGGGATACAGTTTCTTTTCTCATGACTGCCACAAAATGGAAGTTTGGCCTCCTAAATTACTGGATCTTAATGATAAGGCCATTTACCTTCACATATCAGGGCCCCTTCAAGCAATGTGCTGCCCTTGCCTCACTACACTGTGACTGTCTATTAGGTTGCTTCTGTGAGATTTCTGAAAGATTTTCTCGTCTTCTCTTTCACCTTTCAGTCTTTGAGCATGAACCTGCAGGGCTGCATGGAAGGAATGCACAGAGAGGCCTGAGGACAAGAAGAATTACTCTCAAGGGAACACTAAATGCCATCCCAACCATTCTCTGCTGACAGAAGCAGAGATCAGTGCTCCTGTCCTGGCACTCTAGAAACCTTGGGCTTGATTAAGTGATTGATTACATATACACTGTTGTCATATAAATAAACATCTGGTTAATATATATATATAAGCACACTGCTGGAAAAAAATACCAGTTACTGAGTTCTTGAGAATTATTCTATATTAATTACAGCTGCTACCTTTTTCAGAATCCTATGATTTAGGATCTTTCCTGTTCACCTGTCTCAAGGTACCCATTACTAATGTGCTTTTCATGTAAACACATTTATAAGTGACCTCTCCCGTTTAAGTTTTCCTTGAAAGAATTCCCTTCTAAGAAGGTTGCAACCTGTGACACGTAACACCTTTTTAAAAGATAAAAAAAGCACTGTGCAATGGGTTATGAAGTAAGAAACCCCATGGATGTGTTGAACCTAACAAATGTATCTAGAATTTGGTTAGGACATAGTTCAGCATTCCTCATCCTGCTAAAACTACCATGGAATCTGTGATGATTGCAATGAAACCCAACGTTAGGGTTCATTTCATTCAAAGAATAACTCAGCAATCTAAAACATCCCACAGTTCCCTATGGCAACAGTGGTACTTTATTACATAATCAGCTAATTATTTGATTCAAATATTTCCACTGTGGTGTACAGCACCTAGACTGTCCCTCTGTATGTCTCACACTCATTAAATAACCTTCTTAAGTCCTGACAAGATCATAAAGCATGCACAGCATACTAATGCAGTGCACAATGATATGCAGATGTATACATCTGCTTGCCAAGGACCCATCAGGTGTGGCTCACTGGAATGTTCTGTTATCACTGAGTTAACATTTTAAGGAAAAATCCAACAAGATGTACTGGGTTTAACTCAGCAATATTAAAACATGTGCAGCTACTTCAGTTCCAACAGATATTTCCTTTAGTACCAATAGACATTTAGAGTAGCTTCTAAATAGAAAATTCTGTGTAAAAACATCATGTTCTATTATAGAAAAGTCCTGAGAAACCATTTCTGTGTTATAGGGATTGACCTCTCTTTTTCAATATCTGCTGTAATACCTTGCCCAAAATAGCACATCAGTCTGCTTCAAAAATATTGCAGACTTTTGTCTACTAAAAAAAAATTCACACTTAGAACCAAAACGATATTAAATAAAGTTGCAAAAATAATTTTGATATGATCATTATTTTCTGTACAATTGATATTTCATAAAATTTCAGAAGAGTTATAGAAATATATAAATTTTTACAAAATATTTCTAAAACTTTTAAACAATATGTTTATGTAAACAAATCAAATATTTTTGAAGATGCTCAAATCAAACTACTTTTCATACATTTTGATTACAAAGATAAAATATAGGCATGAAAACCATAAACCTATTAAGAGTCATTAACAGCAATACAAATAGATACTCAACTGATGCCACATAATGTTATAAACATATACCATGATGCTTCTATAATCTTACAGATATTTTAGTTTATGGATCATTTCATTTTGAAGATATATATTTGCCATTTAATGAAGAACATCACTTTATGTAAACAAAAAAATTTAAAATACTTGTTTTGCACATTGTCATGTGTTTTGTTTGTTGTTGTGTATTTTGCTTGTTTTCTTTACCAAAAATCCATTTTAACAGAAGACTGGTAGTTTAAGTTCCGATACAAAAAACAGATATATACCATTTTTCCTAGATTATACCCCTTTATTTTATAACTGTCTCTAAATGTAGGGGGCTTTTTCAAAACTTACATCTTTATGTCTCAAGAAGAAGTTAGACATCGGCTGCAGTCAAAGAAGTTAATAATTGGATTTAATGGCATTCAGTTCAGAAACATTCAGTAGTCTTGTTTTATGACAGTTATATGAAAGTTTCCAAGAGCTGCCCACATTCGCTATCAAAGAACCCTACAACACTTTTGCTTTAGTCAGAGAATCATTGATACTCTAATTATAAAAGCATACTTACTAGTCAAACTGCTCCAGGATTTCTACATCACAGCTTATTCACTGAATCAAAGAGTCTTTTCTCCTATCATGTTGATTCGCAAAACTTACACTTGTCATTACTGCTCTAGATGTAGTTTGGGATAATTGAAAGCAAAATTCAGAATTTCAGAATCACCTTTTCCTCCCCTCTCTTTTTAAACATTTATTTTTCAATGCTTTGCTTACAGTCCTGTAACAAATACTGCTACCATGCTGGTTAAAATCTCTATGCATAACAGCTAATTGGCTATCTAAGACATCTTCTTTCAGTGAGCAGTGGTTATTGAATAGAATACAGTGGTATTCTTGGAAAGGGAAAAAGAAAGACAAGAATAATGGGGACTAGAATGACCATACAAAAAGAGGCAAAATCTCAGATTAGCCCAAACTCCCAGGCCCTAATCACTGACAGAAGAATCTGGTAAATCAAGGAAAAAGACATCAATCCATTCAAACAGGATTAAAGGTTTAAACTGAAAACCAACAAACTTTTTAGCCTTTGGGGAAAAAATTTGCATCAGGAATTTTTTTAGATATGAAACGGACAACTAAAATATTTCCAACTGCCTATTTAGTACTCCACATGAAAGAGAAGAAAACAATACCACAGAATATAAAATCAATGCTTAAGTAAACTGATTCATGTGAGAATGTTGCAGATTGCAATGAACAGGCAATAATTAATATTTGAAGCTGTAAGATTATTGGCATAAAAATAAATATTTATTACTAGAATGTATTTTTGAATGTTTTGTTAACTAACAGATATATGGGATTTTTGTAGACTTTCAATCTTCAGGTTAGAATTACATGCCTCATTAGGTGGACATTTACTAGTGCTCTGGAAAAAACTGAGAGAAATTGCTATGATAGAAATTTCCTTTCTGATTACAGAAGACAGCTACCAAATTTGTTTTCCCCCTTTATTTAATGGAAAAAGAAAAGAGAGGTGTTGTACATTATGGTTTATGTTATCCTTAATTCTCTTGACATAGTGACTATAAATTTAAAAGGACATACAACAAAAGGATGAAAATAAAATTTCTGTGGTACATGCAATACCACCTACACTAGCTTTGTATCACTGTTGCTGCTGCTTTTCCAAATGAAATTTTATTACTCATAATATCATCATACCAATCATTCTAAAAATAGAAAGGCCTGTTACACAGCTTTTTCTGTTTTAATGAATAGGTAAGTCAAATTTTAGCCAAATTATTAACCATAGTACAGATTCATGAACATTATTTTACATACATTTGTATTCTTTGTTACTGTTAGAAACCTTTGAAACAGAGGGTTAGAAATCATGATTTTAATACCTATTTCTCTCACAGGAGCAATTGTTTATCAGGAGTAAAAACTGTTGTCAATTTTTAGTCATTTCCTTTTTTCAATAACTATTGGCAATCCTGATGTAATTCCAGTGGTGAGATACCCATAACTTAGAATAATTATTTGATTTACCAGTATCTTCTCTTTGCTAATAGTCTCTCTAAATATCCTTAAGGAAGCTTCTTTTGCAAAAAATGCATGGTAGCATACATCTTATTTATTAAATGTACTGTGGACTTCTTCAATCCTAGTCAGCATATACAATATGCCAGAAATTTAAATAATGACATTCTAAGTAGAACTTGTTATTGGGCTGGGAATATTTGACCTGGAATGCCATTAACTTAACTTATACATTTTAAAATCATGTTTGAAATGCTGTAAAACTAAGATTGTAGTGAATTTAATTTCAAAGTCATTTTGGATGTCCTTTCAAACTGTATGTGGTAATCCTTGATTTTTGCACTGATGCTAAATGTTAATGAACAGAGCCACAGTGTACCATTTCACCTAGAGCAATGAAAACATTAAAATCTCTTTAGAAGATTGAATAAAACTTTATTTTATAAATATAATCCTTGTTGAAGCTCTACCATTTCACTGTACTTTTGAAATAAGAGCACATGGAAAATATGGAAGAGTTCCTTTGAGATAGCTAACTAAAGCTACAAAATGAGCACGGTACAGTATTTCCAAGGAACACGGTTCAAAAGTTGTACGATTACTACTAAGGTTGTTTTATTCTTTACCACATTTGGAACAGGAAGTCTGTGTTGTTCTTGAAGAATTCTGAAAAGCAATGTCACAGTCTGATGACCTCTTCTCCTCATTAAAACGTTCCCAAAGACAGCTCTCTGCATGATGTTTTGTAGCTTCAGCAGCCATGAACTAATTTGTACCTCTTATTTTGATCATGCACTGGTGAAAGAACCAAACAATATTTTTCTTTAAACACAGAGAGGTCTTTCAACAGCTCAGCATGCACTTCTACCCTCTTTTTAATCTTGGAGCACCTATTTATTTGCTCTTTTCACCACTAAATCTTCTTTGCTCCCTTCTGCCCCCCTGCAAAGCTGCTAGTTAAAATCTTCAGTGTTTTTTCTTCATAGGCTTAAACCATTAGAAGGGTATTACCATAAAAAGGGAGACAAGGACTTAGAGACATGGTGCACCAGAATTTGCATTTCTAATTTTTAATCCAATTAAACTAAAATAATATTTATTTAGCTACAACCTTTCTATAATGGGTATAAATTCACTAAAGCTAATGGAAAATTTTCTTGCTGGAGGAAATTAGTTATAGGTGTTCACTGTGATAACTGATTGGTTCTGCATACTGAGTGTCTCCAGATTTTGCATATAGGTAATTAGTATTCAGCTAGTTGATGTGTTTATTTTGCACACCTTCTTTTTTGTGCGTGTGCAATTCATTATGCAAGTAAATTTTTGTTCTATATAGTGGATTCAGTATATGCAAATTGTTAGCATGTCTAAGGGTATTAGCTTTTAATACATACCTGGAAAGAAAGGCTGCATGTGTTGGCATATTTGCATTACAACCAAGTGTTGTTTTTTCAGACAGCTACTTAATAAAAGCTTATGACATTATTACTTGTATTTCCTTTTCAATCAGTACATTTTAATCAGTAATGTATATTTGGTGTACAAAGTATGTATTTTGTAAATCCAAGCCCATCTAAACTCACAGAGAGCCTCATTCTGCTCCCATTGATTTTGGCTCAAGTCATGAAGTCAGGCTTTTAGCATCTCAGGTTTTTTTAGTAAGGAGAGAGGACAAGGAACCACTTGGAGAAAGTACTAAATCTTGTCTTTTAAGGTGAGAAAAGCTTCCCTGCACTCCTGTGTCCTGTGTGGCACAGGTCCACAAGGGCCCACCCCAAGCCTGAGCAAACACCCTGGGCACGGGGGACTGCCAGCATGCTGCCACTGGAGACTGCAAACTGGCATCTGGAAAGATATCCACCCTTCTTGAGGAAAGTCTGCCATAAACCACCATTCTTTCTCTCCCATCCTGGCTATCTGATTCCAGAACTTTGTGGTCCAAACTACTAAGGGTAGTCACAGGCTCTGGGAATGATAGCAAAGTCTGCAATAACAGAGAAGCAGCATTCCCTGCATCCATAGCTCCCAGTCATGTCTATTCACCTGCAGAAGCACGTGGGAGCACTGAGGATGAGGATGTATTTCATTCATTTATTTAATATTGTACTGGATATTTTCCAGAATTCCATTATCTGGAGAAAATGAAGCCACAGCCAGTTAACCATTCCTGGTTGCTGCTGTGTATTCTACAAAGCAAGGAAATTAATGGTTCTAGGATATGATGTTCTTATCAAAAAGAGTATTTTTGGAATTTTGTTTTGATGTCTTGGGCTGCAGGGTGTTTCTCAAAAGGGCACATTAACAAAACAAACAAACAAAAGCAGTTCTCAGCCAGCTCTTGCATTACCCTTGGTGTAAATTTTTCAAATTCAAATAACCTTAAATTTACAGGAAAACTTTCTACCTTGCATTATAAGAGGAACAGACATGCAAACAACAATTAAATTTTTCAGAAGTCCAAATAAATAGGCAGAGTTGTATTCTCAATTTATCTACTTAGTTATATTTATCCTGTATGTGTGTATGGATCAGTGAATTGTCATCATGTACTTTCTTGCTGATATGTGTTGTCCAGTATTTCTACAGAAAGAATGATTTGTTCAATACTACTCAGAATGAAGTTAAGGTTCTAGCATGTTCCTCAGGAGAAAATTTCATATTATAATATGACTCCTTCTTCCTTTGTATGAATAATGTTTTGTTAGAGGATATAATTTATGCATTTTACTTCGAATAAGCTTATATTTTTCATAATAGAAATGTCATTGGACTGAATTTTATTGTGGGGTTTTTTTTGTTTTTAAAATTAAGGCCGAAATAAATAATATGTCCTACATTCAAGTGAATTCTAGACAAAAAAAGTCTGTTTTTTGAACGTCTGACTGAAAATGGGCTGTATACCATTAGACTGGTCCCCCACCACATTCTGGCAACCCTTATTATGGCATTTTTCTGGAGCAACAAGACTTGCCCTTGGTGGAGAAGGATCAGATTAGGGAACATTTTAAACACATAGGTGCATGTGACTTAGTAACACATCATTTGTGAAGCCACTCTTGATTATATTTCCTAGAAGAAAGCAAAGGTCAGTATTACCTCCAAGATGGGCAAGAAGAAAGATACAGGAAAAAACTGACTAGTCAACCTTATCCTGATCCCTGTGAAGCTGATAGAGCAAATCCTTCTGGAATATATTTACAAAGTTAATCACGGGAAGATGACTGCGAATGGTCATTATGAATCTACAAAGAGGGAATCGTTTCTGACCAACCTGATAGCTTTCTGCAGTGACATGAATACCTCATGAACAAGGGGAGAACAGTGGATGCCTACTTCGACTTCAGTAATTGTCTGCCTGAGCTTTCAAAGTTGTCTGCCATAGCATACTCATAGACAAGAGGATGAAGTTCCAACTAGACAAGTGAAGTAGACTAACAACTGTCTGAAATGTTGGACTCAAAGTGCCACCAGCAAGAGACAGTGGTCAGCAGTGTACCCCAGGGGTCAACACCAATATGATTTAGCATCTTCATCAGTGATCTAGATGATGAGCCAGCCTGCACCCTTAGCAAAACTGAAGACACAAAGCTGGGAGATGAGGTTGATACACTATCTGGTTGTACTGCCTTTTGGGAGGACCATGCAACATGGAGAAATGTGGCAATAGGAATCTCAAGAATTTCAAGTAAAGGTAGTAGCCCTGGGAATTGAAACAGCATTCACTAATACAGGCAAGGGAATGATTGATAGGAAAGATTTGCAGAGGAGACCCTGGTGTTTGTGGTAGACACTGAGGCAGCAATGAGCCCTTACAGCAAGGAAGGCTAATAGTCCTTCCTCATCTGCATCAGGAACAGCATCACATTGCCTGCAAATCAAGGGCATGATCTCCTCAGCAGGAGATCAGGTCACAGCTGGACTGCTGGTCCAGTCCTGGGCTCCCCAGTACAAGACATACACAGGCTTACTGAGGTAGTAAGGCAGAAGACCATGACGATGATGAGATAGATGAAGAGGCTGAAAACACTGGGACAAGTCAGCCTAGAGAAGTCTAAATGCCTGATGGCAGGGAGTAAAAAAATTGAGCCAGACATTCTCAGCAGTGCTCAGGGACAGGCCCAAGAAACAGTGAGCAGAAATTGAAATACAGGAAATTCCAATTAAATTTCAGAAAAACCTTTTTTTTACTGTTCAAACACTGGAGCAGGTTGTCTGAGGAGGTTCTGGAGTCACCATCCTTGGAGACATTCAAAAGTCAACTGCCATGGGCAATGTGCCATAGCTCACCTTGTCCTGAGCAGGGAAGGTGGAATAGGTGATTGTCCAAGGTCCTTAAATTCAACCATTCAGTGATTCTGTGTTTTTTCAGTGCAAATGAATAAGAGAAACCATGAACAGCTTCTGACACAATGATAAATGTTCCAAATTTGTTTCCATAACCATGCAATAATCCCAGGGAAGCTCTGTAGCTGTCATCCCCTGTTGTTTGGATTAAAAGTATTTACCAGACAGGGACAGGTTGTATTTTCCATCATGAAATTATAAAAAGCTCTTGCAGTGCTAAGAAGGATGATGTCAGTGGATTGGTGTGACTTGTTCATAGTCCAGGTAATCCAAATGACCCCACTAGGTTAGAGAGATGCACCAATTTTATAAATATTTCTGTAGCTTTGTGAATAAATTTGCTCACAGCTAAAGAGAGCCTACTTGCAGCAGGAATAGGCTGGAATTTTGAAAGGAAAAAATCAATCCCACTCTGCTGGAAAATTCCCATGATTTCCTCACCTAAAATCTGGTGTTTCTAATACAATCTCTCTTTGTTATAAGATCTTCTGGCCAGATCCAGACCAGTTAGGTCTAGATTTTTAATGACAGAATATTCACCACAATTGCTTATGGTGTAAAATATTACAGCATTTTTTGCTCCATAAACCAATTTTCCAACTTTACTAAGCCTCAAACTTGTTGAAACCTTTCATTCTGATGAAAAACCACAGATAAGGGTATGACAAAACTGAGGAAGTTTCTGAAATCTCCTTTTTCCCTAGTACTACTAGAGCTACTGTTGAACATGACACAGAAACAGTCCCAGGTGGAGTAAGCAGTTGTCTGTGACTGCTGTGTAATGCTTATGTTTCCATGCTGTTCCTCTAACTGCTGGGATAAAGGAGTACATTTTGTTTATGAAAGACAGGCTCTAGGGAAAAAGCAGATGTCACACTGCACATCCAAAATGTGGATCCTTGCTCAACTGCCAGAAGAGGTGAGAGGTGCATTGAGCATCTCAAGGAAAAAGGTAAAAGTGAAAAAAAAAAATATATAAGGCAATGTCATAATAGGGATATGCTAGAAATAACCTAAGCAGAAGGGCATAGTAGATTGGGTTTTGGTACATTTTGGGGTAGGCTTTTTTTTTCCTTTGCAAATAATACAAGCATCCAAAGGGTGCCCTCTTACTTGAAATGGGAGCCTTGAATCATACACAGAAAAGTGCTGGAAAATAATCTCAGGATGAAGAAAGTCTAGTAGGCTTTCAGAACACGTTGAGGACAACTTTCTTTTAGGATGATGGAAGAAGGTACTAAGAAGCCTGCAGCTGTTTTAGAATGGATTCTGACTAATAGGGAGGATCTGGTTATGAAGTTTGAGGTAGAAAGTAATTTTGGTTAAAGTGATTACAAATCTATAACGTTCACAAATCTAAAGAAAGGGAGGAATCAGAGCAGCTGAATAAGGACAGTGGAATCCAAAAAAAGCAGACTTCATCAGACTGAGGGAACTGGAAGGTAGAGTCTCTTGGGAAGTTATTCTAAGGGAAAAAAAAGACTGCAACAGAGTTCACAGTTACTGAAAGGGACTATATTAAAGATATCATGGCAGACTGTCATGATGTAAAGGAAACTTGGAGCATGGTAAGACACCAATATGGCTCCATCAAAAGCTCTTTAAGAGACAGGAAAAGAAAAAGAAAATCAGAAAAATATAAATATAAATATAAATATAAATATAAATATAAATATAAATATAAATGATATAAATATAAATGTATATATAGAAATAGAAAGAAATAGAAATAGAAATAGAAATAGAAATAGAAATAGAAATAGAAATAGAAATAGAAATAGAAATAGAAATAGAAATAGAAAAGCAGGAACAAGTACCTACAAGCATGGATGTAAGACTATGAAGGAATAACATACAGTGTAGATCAAAATGAATATGAGTTTCATCTAACAAGAAACATAAAATGCAACAAGAAAAATATTTTAGAGATGGGAGGACAGGAAGAAAATAATGCCTAGTACTTAACAAGGAAAGAGAGAACAGCAGACAGTAAAGGCTGAAAAGTTAGTAAAAACTTTGCTTCAGCACTCACAAAGGGCGAGATTTGATCAGATATTTGGTAGACAGTGCACTTAAGTAATGCTACTGGTACTGTTTTCAATATCATTCTTGCTCACAAAATACAGAAATACAGAGTACAGATAGATAAACATTGGTAAATAGGTGTGTAACTACCCAGGAAAAAGCACTCACAAGGTAACTATTAAAAATTATCTGCCCAACTGTGAGAAGAAATCAAACTACGCGCTGCAGACATCCATTGCAGGCTGCATTCAGTAATTTCCTCAATGTCTTGGATGACTGACTAGAGAACATATTTGTTACATTTGCAGAGTTGTTCAAACTAGAACAGGTTGCAAATGTTCAGCAAAATTTGGTATAAATTTTTTTAGTAATGTTAATAAACAAAAGGCACATCTTGAAATCAACATAGTAAAATTCAGTGTAGACTAAGTGCTGAGTAAGGAATATTCAAGTGATAAATACAACAGGGAAATAGTTGACTACTCAGCAGTACTGAAAAAAGGCTTTGAGCTTTCAGTGAATCGGACATTTTATTTTAGCCAAGAATGTGATATTATTGTAAAAAGACATTCCAGGACATATTTTGAGGAGCATCATATACAAGCCACAAGAATTGTTTAGTGTAGGAGACATCACCTAGAGTGGAGTGTTTGTTTTTGGATATGGTAATGTAATACAGAGGATACTTCTCCTTTGGGAAACAGCCCAGCATTTAATAATATAATAGACTTAGAAAATATTACCTCCAAGTTCTGCAAAAAGAAATATTCTGTTTTATGAAAAAAAAAAAATAGAGGAAATGGGAATATTCTTTCAATATATGAAAGGGTTTTATAGCTAGTAGGAAACCCACTGTCCTTTATGCCCTCTGCAGATTTGATGAAAACTTAAAGGATTAAAGATTTCTATCAATAAGAACATTTAAAATTTTTAAATGGTTAAGTATTTGAACAGCTGCTTGGAAAACATTCCATTAGAAGTGTCTAGGAGTAGGTTTGATAAAGAGAATGACAGGGTTGAAAATCCCCAATACACCATCTGGTCGATCTGCCCAGTATTGTCCTATACTAATTACTATACCTTGATTTATTATAGCAAGATTTCACTCGCCTGCTGTTTCATTTATTCTTGAAAAAACTACGCAGCATCTCCAAAAACACTTTAGGACATGAAGAACTTTAAGAAATTTGCAGTAATGATGGTCAAATTTTTCAAATCAAGTAGCTAAAATACTAGAAGCTTTAAACAAAACAGGGTAAAAAACATAGTGACTAGACAAAAATATTTTAAGGCTTTCCATATTTCAAGAATTAAAAAGTTCAGGGCCCTCTTTTTCAACAGTTGCAAGTAACCTTCTTGTCAAGCAAGATTTTTATCTTTCCAAGTACACAATTGGTTACCTCCCTCGCCTAGCAGCACCCTGCCACAGCACAGTACTTCAACAAATCTGTGACTGAGAAATGGCTGTAAGTTTAGTCAAAATCTGAATTTAGAAGACCTGGATTTTTATGTTCTGCTACTCTAAGTGCCATGTAAAAACTTTTCACATTAAGGAGTTCAGAAAATATTGTCTTTTTTATTGCCTAAGCCAGCCATTTTTTAAAAGGGCACAGATCTCCCATACAATTCCAGTGTTTTAAAAGGGGCCAGGCACAGCCCTGGGATTAGCACCTCACTGTCAGAGACTGAAATATTATAGTCTATAACTTAAACATTTTCTTAAAGGACTTTTAAAACTGTATTACAAAAGCTGCAGAGAAGACTACCGCACCCTGAATGGGGCCCTGACTGAGGCCTGACACTGCTCGATGATGAAGATAAGTTAATTAATTTTGGGCATAGGCAGCGATATGGGATACACATCATAACGTCACCCCAAGACATTAAGATAAAATAACAACTCAGGGCTGGGGACATTCACTGAGCACAGGCTTAACACCTCCAAGATGAGGACCACAGCCCCAGGGCTATCAGCTGCCAGGCTTGCACAGACCCCCTGCACCAAAGGGTGGGGGGAGAGGCTTTGGGCATCTTGGACAAGCCTCTGGTCAGAGGTGCCCATCCTCCACTGTGCAAAGGAGCCCGGCTGAGGGGTCCTCATGTGGGGGGGGAAGCTTATCCACAGCAGAAGGGGGTGACATGGCCCACCACAGGGGCCCCCCTCAAAGGGGTCCCCAGACCCTGCACCAGAGCACCAGAGATGATGCAACAGACCCCCAGTGTAGCAAGGGGCAGTGTGTCAAGCTGGCCCCTGCAAGGGGAGGCACGTGGGTGCTCCAACCTGGCCCACAGCGTATACTAATCCACGGGATTCTGTACTCTTTGGCCTGTGGTGGTGGGGCCATGACAGTGACAGGGAACCCTCACCACCAGCAGAGCAGATGGAGGGAAGCAACGAGACAGCATTGGGACCCTCGGAGGGGTGATATGCTTCCACCTAACCCCTGTCACCTCACCCTGTCCCCCCAATCCCCCCATGCTTGTTCTTTCTTTCTTTCTTTTTCTTTCTTTCTTTCTTTTTCTTTCTTTCTCTCTTTCTCTCTTCCCTTCTCTTTGCCCCTCTACTATTAAATAAAATACATCAATTTTTTGGCATCAACATCTAAACTCATTTGGTTTTAATCTCGTTTCTGGGGATATTCTGAACCTTCTAAGTTCTTTCCAGTTTATGCACAGAGACTTAGCTTTCTTTGCTTTTCCGAGTCTAAACCATATCTTAACACCACCTATCCTACATGTGGCCTTATATCATTGTGTGCCACTTTGATAAACCAGTTCTAAAAACCTCACTTTATATTTTTCAGTTTCTGCAATCAGTAAATCTTGAATGTGATCCAAGCCACCCTTACCCCAGGGAACATATTTTTCTTTTGCTCAATAGAAATAAGGTGCTGTTGATGTATTATTGGGCAAATACCTTCATTCTGCTCAATGAGCTGGTTCACCCAATGCTGAAACTGGGTCTAGAAGGAAATAGCACTTAATTAACTTTCTTCCATAAGGAAGAATGCACTGTGCAGCTTGTCTAAAATCTCATCAGTCTGAAAGTGAGAATTTGAGTCTTTCTGTTTTCACAAAGACCCATTAGTCTTGAGTCCTCGTGCAGGGGAGTGAACAGCTTGTTTAGCCTCTACCTTCACAATGTCTCCAATTTCATGGGCAGTTTCCCCAGTAACTCAGACAAGAGCTAGAAAGTCTGACCTTGGACATCACCCAGAGACAACCACCTGCTTACAGGACTGACTTCTGTTCTCTTTGATTTAATGGAAGGACAGTCTCTTCTATTAAAGAGGTCAACTGATCCAAGAGGGACTCTGCTTACAGCCAGGAAAAAATCTCTGGTGCGATTTTGTCTAACAGAGGATGATTTTTTTCTTTTCTAATCCACTACTCACACATCACTATGCCCAAACTATTTCCAGTTCAAATGTAGTTTCATCAGAGCTGTAATTTAAACTCTCTCAGTGTGAAATATCTGAAAAAATTCCCAAGAACGTAGTTTGCGTTATTTAGCTGCTTTGTGACCCCAATGGACTGGTTCTCACTGGAGAAAGAGTTGAACTTCAGTACTGTATAATTTAGCTATATGATGCAGAACCTTGGTCAATCTTTCTTTTCTTTTTGGCAATTTAAATAACTGTTAGACCTTCACTACTGATTCTTCCTCCAAAGAGGCTTTTGCTATTCACTTAGGGCCTATGAAATGAAGGATGCAGAAGGGAAGATTTCAGGGGGGAATCCCTGTAAACAAAGAGCAGATAAAGGAACAGTTGATCACAATCCCATAGATTCCAATACACAAAAAGTTGAGTCTCTTGCTGATCTTACAGTAGAACTCCATAGTAATAGTGCCTGATCCCACATTGTTCTCACTATTCTCTGGAAAATAATAGTCAGGACTGTTGAGAACCTGTCTAGTGTAACCCAATTTGTGGGAGAGAGGATTGTCATGAGATTTATCTGGAGAGAGGAAGGACACTCTTCTACAATTCTAAGGAAGTAAATTTTACTCCTGCTTCTGGACTCCCTCAATCTACCTGCCTTCCTGATTACTGCTCTTTATAATAACTCCCAAAGGCTCAGGGTTCACATACATTTATATGACTTTTCCCCTTTTATAGTAATTGTGAATTTTGCCATTCTGAAGAACGATCTCAAACCCTCTATGCTAATACAAAAATCCATGGCACCTTTTCCTTTTTCCAAAGATCTACTGATGCACTAAGAATAATATAGTATGTACTGAGTAGAATAGCTTGAATATTACCTCTGAGGAACTGCTGTTTCTTGATTCTCTCAAGCTGCAGATCCAGAGTAGCCCAGTTCTTCCTTAAGGTGGTTGTTATACAATCTGTGTTTCCCTGCTTCTTTACAGAGGCATTAATAGGTGTACCAATCTGAAACCACTGCAGCTGTTGGCCAAAAATATAGCTCTCTTTCACCAAGAAAAACATAAATCAACACATGTTGGTAGTGTACTCCTTTCATACTGGACCTTGGTATGGCCCAGTTTAGCTGCATCCCATATTATGTTTTTCTATGTGGCAGGGGAGTTGGGATTAGCTGATCATTAAAGGTCCCTTGAAACCCAAACCATTCTAGGATTCTAAGATTATATCACAACACCTGCCCTCCCACGTTTTCTAGCCTGAAACTTTGCTTGGCACTGGGTGGTTTCTTTGCTTTGGCTCCTGACATCAGTCTCAGACTGCTTCCATAAGAAGTGATTTAGCTTATTGCAAGCCTACCTGTACATACCTGTGTGGGAGTCTTTCTAAGTGAATTGAGTACATAAATGTAGTGAGATAGATGGGAAGATGTATATTGTGTTTATTAAATATTATTTGGCCCGTCTATAATCATAATGACATGTCAGTAATTGTTTTGATACTGCTCCCAAGTAGCTCTAAAACCTGCAGGCTCCTTCCATTGGCCAATCTCAAGGCATACTGCTCTCACTGATGTTCTTGCAAGTCAATATCCCACTTCCTGGAGATTTAAAATTGCCCTGAGAAAGACTTAGGATTCTGAATCTATGTTGAAGGTAGTCAAAGTAAGCATTTTTTCTTGCTAGTATGACAGTACAGTTCCAAAACCAAGTTGAGTTGTAAGGTCATATATAAAATGTCACCAACAAAATGTAAGAACATTGCTAGTATCAGTAGTGCAAATCAACTTAATTGACTGCATTAATTCTGAAAAGTCTGAATTCCATGATTCTATTTTAAGAAAGGAATGTTTGAGCTACCTGTACATACTACTTATAACATCTTCCATCCAAACATCTCAAAATTGATAAAATAGTTGGTAACTGTTATTTGGTGAGCATTACCTTTGTTTTATGTCAGGCAAGGAATCTGAAATAAATGCAAGAAAGTTACTTGCCAGATAAATGAAACAATAGGAAAAAAAACCCAAAAAATATGAAATAAACTTCCACATCCGTAAAGAAAATAAATTAATTATAATGTATTATTTAAAGACAAATACAAGGACACAATTGGATCTTCTAAAAATAGGAAAAAATTTTATTTTGTCCAGAAACATTTAATTTAGAGTTTAAAGAGAACGAATTTCTGTTCAGTCGTGCAAGATCTGACTTTGATTTTTTTGGCAACAGCATTATTAGTTTCTGGCATTTTTAGTACTTTACTTTTCTTCCACTAGATGTCCCCAGCCAGTCACAGTGCGCTTTGCTTTCACTGATCGGATCTTTGTAATCTGGACGGGTAGATACTTCCTTTGAAGTGCATATTATTAAGATATCACGATTAAGGACTTTCACTCCAGAGTTAATTTTATCTGGAAGATTAGCAAGACAGATCCTCAAGAAGAACACAATGATTTAATTCTCTGCTGAAGATACAGCAGCTTCCCAATTTAGGAAGCAATTAAGAATCATGTATGCTTTCTTCTCTGAAAATATTTAAGTAATCAAAGTCTTAAAATAAATGAAAATCCTTTTTGTACAAATCCTTCTATATCAAAAGGGAATTCTTAGCAGGTTTTTTCCTGTTACTCGGTTACTTTCAAAGGATGTGTAACAGTTTCACAGAACCCTTCACAGCTGACTGAGCTAACAGCAGGAGTCTTGCTTAATTTGAGTTTTAATGGTCTTTAAAGTAAAATGAGACCAAAATCTGGAATGATCACAAATATCATTTTTGCCTTTCTCACCTCCCCAAAATGGTCCCTGCAACAAAACATAGGAGGCTGGAAACAAAACTTTGATATTAGACTTTTAAGACAGGTAAGCTGAGCTAGAACCAGTTTTGCCTTTTCTGACATGCAGTGAGCTCTGCGAGGCTTTCGGGCTTTGCAAACCCTCAGCTGTAGGCACTGCTACAGCCAAGCAGTGCAGTGGATGGATGTGTCTCTTATTTTGAGGGATGCAATAAGGATTTGTAAAAGGCAACAGGAGGTCTTCAACTAGAACCATTTAGCAGCATGCTTCTGACTCTCAGGGGATCAGCTAAAATGTTAGCTGTGCAGATGAGCAGCTCCTGTCCCAGAGAGAAAAATAAAATAAAAGCAAGTTCTCTGCAACTGACTCATTCCCTGGAATAATGGTAAACGCCGACTAGGGGCCCACAACCTTCCAGTGGTTTCATCAGCAGAGCCACCGTGACTCACTGCGACAAAAAAGGGCGTAACTTTGCCAATACAAGCAATGAATAGATGTGAGAAACAGTGAAACAAAGCCCAGTGCTCTTGTTGCCATCCATTTGCTACAGTTAGTTAGGTAACTTAGTTACTTCCAGAACTCAAGTGAGATACCATTTGCTACGAGGAACAGGGGACTTTGTCTGGGGTTTTTTGTTTTTCTTTTGTGTAAAAGGTTTGAAAGAATTTTATAGAGGAAAAATGTCAGTCTTAAAGGTGAGTTGGCTGAGAAGGCTGCTGAGAGGCTTTTTTTGCTTTTCTTACGACAGGAATCTTGCAGGGTTCGTGTAGGGTTTGATTTTGGAAAGACAAGAGTCTAACTTGAAGCTGGTTTCTCTCAAAGTTTTTTCCTCTGTAGTCCTGATGATCAATGCATTCCCAAAAAAAAAAAGAGATGGTGAAACAATAGTATTACAGGACTCAGGGAAGCAAAAACCAAGCAGTCAAATGTAGAGTAAAAAAAGAGTGAAATCTTTTCAAAACTGTCTGTTGTTTTCTTTCTTTTCATGAAGAAAAGCAAAAAAGGGACTCCCCTATGCCAGGGAAAATCTCCATTGACCCCACTGCAGCAGCTTTCCTGTCCCCTTATGAGCATCTGGCCCACAAGGAGTTCCCGACTGCTGTCACCTGCAGTAGCTTGTGCCCAGGGTTTGGCACTAAACCCTCAAAAGTCAGCCTGACTTTTCACAGTTTTAAAACTTTCCCACACCTCTCACTTATGCAGCTCTATGCTTTGGCCACTGGGCTGCACAGGGGCCAGGCAGGGATGGGGACTGGGGGCTGGCATGTTGTCAGTGTGTGAGGACAGCTCAGAACTGCCCTGGCTGGGCTGCCACACTGTGGGACGGGCCTGGGGTGGCTGTGACCCCTCCACCTGCCCTTGCTCCCACTATCCTTGCAACACAAGGATAGTGGGAGCAGAGCTGCCCCTGCTCTGCTCACTCTGCCTCACCAATGGGAAGGTGGTTTTTCCCTCCCACAGCAACATGCAGCCCCAGTTGCTTCTTTCTTAGGCAGAGAAATCAAACAGAGGAACATCAGTGTCACAGATATCTTAGAAAAGGCAGCCACCCTGGCTAAACATAGGCCAGATGAGATCCCTGATTCTTTTTCTTTCAATCTTTTTTGACTTTAACAACTGGAGTAGTGTTCGTCCTCTTCTACATTCAACTAGCCGCAGGCAGCACCTTGTGAAAGAATTATGTGAAGTAGAATCAGTTTGATACTTCTTTGTTTAGGCCTCAAGCAGATTAAACCAAACAAATTGCAATAAATGGCTTGGGTATTAGTCCAAAAGTCAGAAGGGTTTACAGCACAGTTTTATTGCTGGCTTCCTCTGTCACCGTCAATTCCCTGAAGAGCTGCTTCTCTGAGCATCCCTGACTGCAAAGCAGAGATAATATGCAATCTTCCTAATGCTGTGTGAATCTGTGAGAGAGTATCAGCTTCTAGGAACTAGTCTTGTTATATGGTCTGCATGCTCACTGCATTTTATATTTTCTAACAAACAGAGTGAGGTAAGTTACCACAGAGTTAAGGTTTCCCTGAATAATGTGCAAGGGTTGACTTTTACCTCCTCTGTGTTCTAAAATTCATAGAAGCATCCCAATACCTCCAAAACTGAGAGCTGAGGTCTTTCATTGTCTGGATTTTCTCCAAAACTAGGGCAGAGTATCTGAATTAACAGAGTGCAAAATTTCGGTGACTTTTTTTTTGGTCATAGAAATAGTGTTCAGTGCGTTCAAAATGTAACTTGCTCACAAGGGATGTATGACAATGTAAAAGGAGAGCATTTCCTCCCTGATGTTCACGTGGTAGGCTGACTAAAGCTCTCTGGGGGTTCCCCTTCTGCAGACTTCAAGCAGGGGAAATATTGCCAAATATATCAGATCATCTCTTTTCTTCTACTCTTTCCTGTCTGCAGACAGAACTCCCCTTTGATACCCCATAGAGTTCATCTGGTAGACAAGGTAAAAACCTGAGCTTTTCTTTTTGTCATATGCTACACTCATAAATTTTTCCCTCCACATTCCCAACTTCTCTGCTTTGTCTTCTACCTATTAGAAAACCACATGCTTTCTCAGTGGTTCAAGTGTCCTGATACCATAAAGCAGGGAAAGTTCATTGACTACATAAGCCCACTCTGTCCTCTTCCGCAGCGTTGAGCTCTGCCTTATTTATCCTTCTCATCTTTTTCCAGACTATATTCATCTTGCTGAAAGTTCATGTGTGGTCTAAGCTCGCCATCTATGCTCCTTAATAGAGACATAGAAAATGATTCATTTCATGTCTGTTTTAAAACTTCAGAGGATAAAATTACTCACCTTGGGAGGAGCTTTTCTACTTCTTACCGCCCAACCCCCAATCCTCTTGAGAGGAAGTCTAGACAAAAGTTTAGACTGAATGCTTAACATGCTTTGATGAAAATTAGATGGGATGACTTTTAGTCCCACTCACCAAAACCTTCCCCTTAAGTAGTTGCTCTGCTCCTCCATTCACTAGTAGTTTGGAAATTGCAGAGGCATCTCAAGGAGCCTCAAAAGGAAGGAGGCATGTCATGATTTATAAAGCTTGCAAAGCAGTTGATCCACTGAGCCCAAAAAGGACTGGAAATACTACATAAGTATTGGAAAAGGTTAGTGTTTCCTGTCATGTCTGTGCCTCTGCAAAAGATGTGATGTCTGGAAAAAGGGGATACATTACTTCCAAGGACCTCCACCATCTCAGCACTTCACTGCTCAAAAATTACAAGTTAGAAACCAAAAAAATACTAAATTAAATTCCACCTCAAAAAGGACATTCAGATTACCACAACTCAAGACTCCATTCACAGGCCAATTAGCTAATTGAGTTTAAAGTCGTGCACAGATTGACGTACATCTACAGCTTCAGGATCCTGGATGAGGAACTTCCAACATGAGTTCTATTTGGGATAAATATGTGACACACAGTTGCACGTAGCCCTAAGGCCTTTCCTGCAGGAAATTCATAGAATGTTTTGCTTGATCCAGAGCTCGTGAAACAGGAGAAGGTGGTCTTTCCTTACAATTTACTGAGCCAGAAGAATTTTTGTCATTATATAGAGGCAGTTGGGAATATCATTTACCATTAGTGATTTTTAATTTCCCATCTTGAAACAGCATAAACAAATGAAATAAAAATATTAATATGAAAATGTAAAGAAGGTGGTAAATACATACTCTTTGTAATAAGTGGTATTTTGTTCTGTATAAACACTCGTAGAGAGGGTGTTTTGAAAATTACCAACTATACTAATATGTTGTATATTTTAATTAAGCCTTCTAACTACATTTTTGCGGTTAAAACAGTATTATTTCATTATATTATGAGGCATTAAAGCATATTATGACACAGAGTTCAGATGGGATTGGGTGGGTTTTCCTCTGAACTCCACAGTTTTATTTCATCTTTTTATACTCTATAACTCCCATGCTCTTGAAAGATGAAACTCAAAAAACCTTGCTGTGCATAGGATTTTAATGAAGTTTTCAGAAAAAAAGTTGTTATTAACACAACCTGATAGATGGTCCAAAGCAACACTCTTTCTCATGTCAGATGTAGTACACTTCCAGAACAGACCATGTTTTGATGGCTATAATAACCCCAGATTCAGGAATATTCTTCATCAGTTGTACAGAATTTGGTAAAGTTTTTGTGTCACTTGCACTCTCACACATAAGTATATGTTTTAAGTGTTGGGGAAATTGAAAGAGTCTAAATTTTAATTTCTGGAAAATATACTATTTTTAATTAGTAAAAAATTTTTATCGCCCTTGAAAGTTCAATTTTAACAGCTCTGTTAGTTACCTTGCTAGGAGTTCCTTCCAAATGTAATTCTCTTTTCTAAGATAAAAACTACCAGACCATCAGATGTTCTGCTAGACCTCAGGCTGGCCTCAGATCCTGGGTTAAATCATTACAATCTAGGAACACTTTTGCAAGATGTTAGTTTCACACTTTTTTTTTACTTTTTTTTTTTTTTTTTTTTTTTTTTTTTTTGGATAGAGATTAAAATATTCCCAAGAATTAAGAGCAGTGAAGAGGAAATGACAGTAATCCTCTGGGAGTTCCTAAAAGCAGTCCTCAAAGACAAAATAAATGCTTTTTTTAAAAGCATAGCACTGCACAGAGAAAATCCTTATGATGTTTTAGGATCATAATTGCTCATTTTAAGGTATGGAAAAAATCCCCCAGGAATATTAAAATAAAATCTGCAAAGTGCAACAGATCAGAATAATAATAATTTTAATAACTGTCATAATAATAAAAATAACTATTTAAGATAAACTTCTGAGATGTATAAAATCAAACTTGGAAAAGATGGTGCTGACATTTTATCTGAGGGAACAGCAACCCTCCAACACAGTCCCACATATTTTATATTTGTTGTTGACTAAAACAATGAAGGAGATAGAGCTCTGGTTTTCCTAATGATCAAAGAACACAGAATGACAGCAATCCCATATCTCACTACTGAAATACAGATCTGTCCGATTACTGTCACATAGCATCAGCACTTCTCAGAGTATTGCTGGCAGAGTGGAATAGCAAAATTCTTATCATTGAACCTTTTAGCATGCACAGAAATCTACCCACTACTCAAAAATCTTTACTGAACACTGAAGAGCATAAAGTAGCCATCAGTAAAACCAAAAAATAAAATGTAAAAACCAGCATTCATCTACTTTTACATCAGACCATATAGATTAAAACACACTGCTACAGAAGTACTCCAGGTAACAAGTGTTCAAAAATCATGTATATCAAGAGGACTCTTTGGCTGAGGTTCAAGATTAAGAGACATCAGTTTCAGTACCTATATGTAGAAATCCTCACTGCATTAGGTATCGAAGCTTCCATTTACAGTCAGCAATTTTGAGGCAGCAATGCAAGAGTAATTCAGTTCACATAGGAGCAGCTGGTCAGCTGAATCACTCTGCAGGCAGTTCTGACCATATCAACCATATATCCATTGAGGTCAAGCAAGTTTAGACAGCTAACTCACAGGTGGACACAAGGTTGTCTGAATCCCAAAGCAAATCCCATCTCTTTAAAGGATTTTAAAACATGATACTATGGAACTTCCTGAGTAAAGTATAGCTTCATTCTGTTCCATCTGCTTCCACTAAGAATCAGCCTGGTCCCTGGCTTGGAAGAACAACTTAAACTCTGTATGCCAGTTATGGTATGCAATTGATCTTCTTCTGTCCTTTGTGTATGAGACACGATATATTATCTACTTGTAATATCATATGCTGTTATATTTTCTCTCAAGACCCTGTTTCAGAAGGGAAGCAGCCTGATGGTACACATGATAAAGGAGAATTTCAAGCACAGAAGAAGACACTGCACACTTGTTTGAGATCTCCTTCCATGGTTCTCATATGATTTATAGAATCTATTTGGGAGTATTTATCCTGTCCTTTGCTATTGTATTCCTCAATGAATACTTCTCTCTGTCTGAATCTCTCTCTCTCCACTTCTCATTATTTTTTGTAGGCAAGGGATTTTTATTTTTTCCTCCCTCTGATTCTAATTCAAATCATCTGAGAAACAATTTACATGTAAAAGCTGGATACCACAGCTCAGCCAAACACTATGAAAAAGAGACAGGAGGGAACTGATCTGTGATGCATTCTTAGACTTAGAAGTCACTGATTTCAATGAAAAATGACAGTAAACACATTGAGAGAAGTACAAAAAAGTCTCTAGAATGACTTCTTAAATTAAGACATTATTACAGTACTCCAGCAACTGTTTGTGACCTTCTCAGGCTGCTGAGGCTGAAACCAACAACCCACTACTTCCCAGGAGATTGCCCTAACCACACCACAGATTGTCATCCCATGTTTTAAACTAAGCCAGAGCTCAGCCAGACCCACTGATGAACACTGTGAGAAGGAGGGATAGAGGTCTTGGGACCCGACTCAAGGGCCTGCTTATGCATCATGGATGAAAACATCTGTGGAGAAAATGTACAACTGGCTTGCTTAGCAGGGACTAGCCATTGCAGCTGTCAGGATAACAAGCCAGACCTCTGAAGCCCAGTCTCAGCCACTGCTCTTCCATCATTTATAAACACACTTGGCTCCTACTCTTAAGTACTTCAGTAGGTTCTGCCGCATTAGAATGATTTCATAGATTTTTTTTAATCCCTTTTTCAAGTAAATGAACACAAAGACCTATAAATAAGTTTTAAATTACTGTCTCTATCACACACCGCTCTGGAGGACATAAAACCTCCTGGGAGTTTGATCTGTGTTAATTAAATCCAAAAAAAAAAATCTCCATAAGGTCTAAAGCATGATTAATGAATTAACATGGTGGCCCCATTGAGCAAAAGCCTTTTAAACTCCGGTGAAACAAATCAACGCACATTTTATTATTATCCACTTAACAAATTTAATCTGTTGCTTTATATCATGTGAGACCAGTTTTTCATAAACGCTAATTAAAACCATTAAAAATGGAAATCTTCTTCTAAGGGGCTTATGCAAAATGTGAATATTGATGCAAAGAGATAGGCCTGTTTGTCGTTCTGAAAAAAAGATAGTGCTTCTGCTGTAACCAGCTGTGCTTGGGAAATCTGCTGGGAGTAAGCACAGGCGCCTAAAGCAATTTTAAGCATGAAAAGGCTACAAAAAGCACCACTTAAAGGAAGCTGGTATTGCCATTTCACTGACAGGGTAGCACCAGTTTTGGTGAGTGCCATCACACTTGAACCACAGAAAGCTGGAGAGAGGAAGACAAGCTGAAACAAAAAATAAAGCACCTCCCGATGTGAATACTTAGAATCCACACGTATTGAAGCCAATTTAGTGATGCTCTGTAACTTGACCCATGATTGATCAATGCATGGGAAAAGTCCTGCTTATAGAAAAGATTGGAACTGTCTGGTAGGATGCTCAGAGCATTCCAGGGAGTAACCCTCCCAGCAAGCAGCAGGAAGTTAGAGAACTCACAGGCACACAGATCTTCTTTAGCAACTGGTTTTAATCTGCCAGATTTTTTTTCCAAGCATGCAATGAGGAGCACATGCATATGATTGCTGCCAGATTTTCTGCTGTTAGATCCTAAACAAGATGGCAGATCAGTAGGTAAGAACATGAAAAGAATATGAAAAGTTCACAGTTTAAAAATCTGCATAAAGTTCATGTAAGCAGCCTTTAAATCTTTCTTTCTTTATGTATGCATCTGACCTTTTCTGTTTGTCTTTCACATACAGTCATTTTTCTATTTTTTATTTAAGCTCTTTCAACTAATTCATTTCCCAACACTTCAACAAAAATCAGAAATATTAGAGCCTCTCATTCGCAAAATCATGGAAAATAACTACTTGAATCCCCATCAGGAAATCATCTCATCCATTCCCCAGATCTACTATGTGATAAACTGTACCCATATCATTCCTGATGGATGTTTGTATAATATGATTTTTAAAAGCTCCAGTAAAAGAAATACCTACACAGAAAACTAGACACTTCTCAGTAGCAACATGTGTAGGCCTTAGCATAAGCTCAGTTTTTACTAATATCTGCTTACTATATTTACTAAACCAGAAGTCACTTGCTTTTATTTTACTTTTATATTTAAGTCACAGTCATATCATATATTAAAGTATTTGCATATACATAAAAATTTTGCATATTATATAGCAGTACAGTTATATTTATAAACTTCATAATTATATTTATAACATGAAAATTCTCCTGGCTATTTAATTTTATTAGACAAATATGTCTCTCTATTAGAAAGAGTGTTTTTTAGAAGCTGCACATCATGATTTTAACACAGTGACTATTTGCTTTTAGTCTCAACTATTCTAACAGCATGCAGACCTCCAAACAATATTATTCATCTGTAAGTGATACTTGCTGTCTTACTTTACATTAACACATACCACGACAGAGAATAATGAAGCTAAATTTACCAAAAAGGGTTGGCACATATTACTGGTAAATGTGGTGATATTTTATTCAATTGAGGAAAGACAGCTCTGAGTCACTCTCACTCACATGACGTTCAAGTGCTCACACGCAAAAAATAATATACACAACTTTTTACCCCAGAGAATTTATACCTCAAATGTCTTAGATCTGCACTTTCACTCTAGTTTCACTTTTTGTCAACATAACACTCTGAGAACGAAATTTTGCCAACATGGAATCCTACCCTCAATCCTGTTTCAAGAGACATTAAGCTGGCTCAGCCATTCGAACCTAAGATTTTTCCTCCACAGGGGATTCTTTATGTACTTTTAATCAAGGTTATTGTCTTCCCCCTTTTTCCTAAAACTTAGTTGGAATGGGAAAATGAAAAAGAAAGAAGCGCTACTGTGAAAGCTGCAGTTGCAAAAAGTTTCCAATGAATGGACCATATCCAGGGCACTGAAAAAGTGACAAAATGCCACCTTTATCACCTCATTCTGATTCTGTGTCATTAGCAGGTGAGAAATCTGAGAAGACAGAAAAACTCATAGCAGTTAAACTGACGTAATCAGGAGAGGAGAAAACCGAGTCATTTCTGAAAAGCCAGTAGTCAAGTTGTCTCTTATTTTCAGTGGGACTGTCCAGAAGAAGGCAAAAAATTAAATAACTATAAATCAGCATTTGGCAGCAGTAATAATGCTGCAAAAAGTAAAAAAAGGTTAAGCTAGAGGAAAACAATGGGGCATTTCCAAACTTAGCAATTTAACTATGGCAATATTAATTTCAAAAAAGCCAACGGGAATATTCAGGCAAGAACATGACAGTGGCTTCTAAAATGGCAGAATGATGTGAAAGTGGCAGTCTGAAAGACAGGTACAAGTCAGTGCAAACACAGACATCACTCTTGAGTTCTAGTGATAAAATAAAACTGTCATGGGTATTTCTCTATTATTAACTAGAGGGTGGTATCTGATCAGTAAATAGCTGTTCTATTTGGGCTACATCATTCACAACATGGAACAACCACAATCAATTTTCACACTGGGTAGGAGGCACATGCAACATGTTTGGGACCTAACAAACAGAGTCACTGAGAATGTTGAGAGCAGTTGAACAAAACACATAGAAATATAAAAAATAAAGAAAACTTGTATTTCATCAGAAAAGAAAATGACATGCAAATACCAGGTTAATGCTTTACATAAGGAAATCATACTTATCTTTTTCTGTTGTTATTTAATTACATACCTTTACTTATGAAAAGTGAGTGTAAAACTAAGCTAAAGTAAAAGGGTAATGTTAAAATCTATGACATAAGATAAACCTGTCTTGTGCACACACTCACAATTTATCATGATGTCATTTCATTGTGTAAGACAGGCAACACCTATGTATAAAATAACCTTTTTCTAAATTTTCTTCTAGCTTCCAGACTCTTTATGTCTTTCACTTTCCTACCTTTTCCGTGTGTTATCTTACCACCCAAAAGCCTTAGTCCTACAAAGAACACAGCACCTTATTTTTTTACATATTCTCTAATAAGTAAGGCAAATGGAGAAACTTTCTGTGTTAGACTGCAAAAGTTAGAGTGCAAAGGGTCACAAAGATGCCAAAACTATGGTGAGTCATTCAAACAGGACATAGACACAATCTTATGGAAAAACCTACTGACAAAAATGTGGCCAAGAAAAAAAATTGGTCTACACAATAGCAGCAAGGAAAAAATACCATTTTGGAATTCAAATACATGACATTAAAAGAGTTTCTTAAATCTACATTCATTTTTAAATTAGCTGTTTAGCATCCAGTCCTGCAATAATCTCTTCTCTTACTAACAGCACAGATTTTTTTCAGGTAAATGCATACATAACCTTTCTTCCTTCTTACTCCATAAGGAAAAGGCTCCCAATCATTGAGGGTAAGCACAGAGAAAAATAGGATTCATGACACTTCCCACCCAAAGCTACTTTCAAAGCCATAGAGAGCTGGATGTGCCGCACCATATACCCATACATAGATGAGTATTTGTATTCTGTGCCTGTACACCTATATATTGCCTATTTCTGTCCATCCAGTTCCAGGTACTCAACCTGCACCACAAGCTGGGTGACACCGACCTCAGCGCTGACACGACGTGCACGTGCATAAAACAAGAGCACAGTGTCAGTGCAGGCTACACCTCCATGGCCATGGCACACACGTGGAGGGCCATCTCCTCTCTAGGAAGATCAAACCCTTGGATGCATGACAGATATTTCCTTCTCAGAGGCCAAGTCCCCACTCTAGGCTGCAGGACTTATTTCCACAGTAGAAAATGGTGAAGAAGCATAACTACATTTAGGATCAATTAAAAAGGGCATGTTTAAACATCACATGTTTTGCAGTATGTTGAAAGGATTTAGATCCCCCTTTCTTTTTGTCTAAAAATACACAGTGACATTTGAAAGAAGGAAGTATGGTCCAAATATAGATGTGGGAGATTTCAGCATTGTCATCTTGTGCTGCTAAAAACTATGATAAAATAACCAAACACCCATTGTTCCATATACAGAGAGCCATTACCAGAAACTGAGCAATTACGGAACACTGCATATTTTCCACATATTCAGGTCATGATTTTGATGTCTTTGTTCATGTTTAACATGAACAGTGCTTCACTTCTTGAGTAGCTCCACTTATGTCCGTAATAGCACTCATGCAATAAGAATAAACATTAAATTGCATTATTTTTAATATTCCTTCATTGTTCTTTTAAAACATAAGTAGATATAAATACATCCTTCCATTTTTGTGGGTTTACTTTGGAATAAATCTCCTTTCAAGGACAAATGAACTGAAACAATCACTGATAAATTTTTAGCAGATTAAAATAATAAAATTGTTACTTTAAATCTTAGGTATGCCATGGAAAGATAATGCTTTTTGGATGCATTGAGAAGCTAAGAATTTTTTCTATTAATTATGGCTATTAATTGAAAAATATGTCCTAAGTACTTTGGAAAATATGAGGGAAGTAACTGCTATTAGGAAAGAAAAGACATCTCCAATTTTTGAAAGTGATTCTACCATTTTGTGATAAATTGCTGAACATGCCTATTTTTATGAGACATCCATTTCTAAGGACACTCTAGGGGCAGTAGCACATTAATAGGCTTCCTGCCTCTGTCAAATTTGCAGAACCTGAAGGCCAATAAAACATCAAGTTTGGGTTTAGGTTTGGGGGCGGTTGGGTTGTTTTTTTTAAATAATGGCTGTTAAGTTTAAGTTGACCAAAGAAGAATCAGGACCTCATTACCTCCTCAGCATCAGAGGTTTTATAGGACATACTTTAATTTGATTTTTTTCTCTGCCTTTTATCTAGCTTCATTTCTGACAGCTTGAGAAACTTCTGATAGTCTGTTAGAGAAGACATTACTTTCCTACTACCTTGTATCCAGGCCAGCTATTACAATTAGTAAATAATATTCTGTGTCTGTCATTATGCCATTCTAAAACTTCTGACCAACATCAGCAACAATGATGTCTTTATGACAATGACTTTATGTCCCATGCCATTTATACCTACTTCTTGCAGCCAAGAGGTGAGAGGAAGCCAGAGACTAATTGAGTGTAAAATCATTACATCAGATTCTACATCTTTCAAAATCCCACGGCAGGTTTGCTGTTCTTTCATCAAAAGCACAACAAAAAGCTAAGAGAAGAGGGATCAAGGCTGGTTAACTATCCTTTCACCCTCACACAGTAAGTTCTATGTCGCTGGAAATCTTTCCTCCAGAAAAACTCAGTTGGAGAAGTGTAGTCCCAAAGAGAGCCCAGAGCTTACAGAATCATAGAATGGTGTGGACTGGAAGGCATCTTAAAGATCATCTAGTTCCAGCCTCCCTGCCCTGGGCAGGGATACCTTGCACCACGTTGCTCAAAGCTCCATCCAGCCTGACTTGAACATTCCAGGGATGGGACATCCACAGATTCTCAGGGCAATTTGTGGCACCATCTCACCACCCTCACAGTAAACTAGTTTTTCCTAATTTCTAATCTAAATCAACTCTGTGTAAATTTAAAGCCACTCCCGCTTCTCTTATCACTGCATGTCCTTGTAAAAATCTTGAACAGGACCGAGCCATCAGCCTTGACCCAGCTATGGAATGCACTGGACAGCAGGGAAAGAACAGCCACAGCTCTCTCCCCCATTGCTCTTCCCTTTTTCCACCCTCAACACAGACGGAGATGCAGAGCTGGAGTGAGGACAAGAATCTGACTCAGGCCTGAGCATCAGTCAGCACCAAGTATTGAGGAGCACACCTGCACACACTGCTGCAACTGTGACTTCTAGCAGCATACATCTAAGATTGTGATTCAGCCAAGAACACCAGACCTGTGTCTAAACATCAACCTTTTGAAACACTACAATACCCATGTAGTAACATCAATGTTGTCAGTGTATCACATGCAAAATTTTACACATAATACTGAACTTCACAGCATCTTCATAAAACACATAAACACACTGGTGTAAATGTTTCTCCTTTAACACATTAGCTTTTTCTCTTCATTAGCTCCTTAAACTATGATACAAAGAATTTTATGGCAATTAAATGTTTTTTCCTGTTTGTCCAACACAATTACCTCTAGTCTATTCAGAACATCTCTGGACATCACTGTAATACAAACACATTTGTAAAAATGGAAAACATTTTAGTTGCCAGAGCTTGCTGCAGTGAATATATCTCTTGATTTTAAACAATAAGTAATATATTTCAATCATTAATATCTGTTTTCTTGTTTCTATTTCTTCAAGAAATATTCTGAAAAATATTACCTTCAGTAATGCTGCAGGCACATTATTTGCTGTATGCATTTTCTGTATTAGCTTTTCAGACACAGAACATGTTCTCTTTCAGTTCTAAATGAGTCTCTTTGTCTCCTCTTAGACAAGGTCATGCTATATAAACCAACGTTGCTTCCTCTTTTTTACAGAAAACTTGTTCCCCATTTATTAAACAGAGATGTTAAGTGATGACTAATACGTAAGTGTAACTATTTTGACTACTGTCAGCCTCTCAAAGAAATGTCAGGATATTACTTTAAGATGAGAAATAAGAAATATTTATAAAATGCTATTCCTCTAACACAATTCCACTAAAGAGGCCATGAAAATTAGCACAGTATCTTTTAGTATCTAATACTGCATATGATAAAAAACCAAATACGTGTGTTAGTCTAACAAATAGCAACACTATTCAATACCAAATCTAAACTAAAAGGCATACAACTGATGACTACTTCCTTACAAGGTCTACTGTGTTTAGAAAAAAATTAGAATATGTAAATATTTTAATATCATTTTAAATTATCATATTATTTCTCTCTTTAATCACTTTAAGTGTTGCAGCAAATGAATACACACTTTGTGCCATTTCGCAGACAATAGTATTTTATCATTTTTTTAGTAAAAATGTGGGTATACTTAACAGGCATTGTGATGGTTAGATTCAGAAAATAACATTTGCCATTTCATTATTAAAACTCAGGGTTCAAAATATATTTCCTGTTCTGCAAATGGCTCTGAATCCAATTTTTCTTCTATTGCATTTGGTGATGAAATGTATTTTTTGTCCATATGAGTTTGGGATGTTTTTCTAACCAACTCAGGAGCTTTGAGGAAATAAACTCTTTATGTCAAATCTCACTTATTCATTAATCTTACGTGTAATGTACACAAGAAAGGCATCTCTGACTAGAAAAGGATTAATCATTTCATGGAGGTTTACAAACCATTTTTCTGAGCTTGTGGCAGTCTTTTCCAAAGTTGTCATGCATATGCTTTTTCTTGGGTTGTCTTTTCCATAGGAAACTATTTTCCAGACAAAATTTTCATAAGACCTTTCCTTTGTTTAGAATTTAATATATGCTTCAACACACTCAAAATGTAGTC
This sequence comes from Aphelocoma coerulescens, assembly GCF_041296385.1. Lineage (NCBI taxonomy): Eukaryota > Metazoa > Chordata > Aves > Passeriformes > Corvidae > Aphelocoma > Aphelocoma coerulescens. Next base: position 26,178,418 of record NC_091014.1, on the reverse strand, counting down.
AACTCTGGATATTCTGAAGTATGTGGGTTTCTTAGAAACATCAGATGTAGTATGATCAGGGCTAATTAATATCTGTGAAATATGTTGCCAAGTTAGAAAATTTCAGGATATGTAGTTGTAGAAGCCTACCACCTGACAGTACTTCAGTGCCCTTCAGAACCTTCGGTTTCATAACTTCTGAATTTTTAGAGCATGCTTACAAGAGTAATGTATCTGTCCTGGAAATTACCTGCTCAAGTGCTTCTATTCTTCCCCTAAATAAGGATCAACAGGTTTTGACATTCCAACCATTTTGTAGGTTTTGACACCTACCAACAACAGCCAAATCCAAAGGTCAAGAGATCGTAACCACAAAGATCAGCAGCTCCTCACATTTGGTTTCTAAATCCTTTGCTATAACCAGTTTGCTTGCTGTTTCTGGGTTTTGACACTGAAATGCAAGTGAACAATATATACATTGACAATTGACAAAGTTTTTCTAGTGCTGTTAGCCAGGCCAAAGCCCCAGCCTTTCCACGGGCCACAAAAGGTGCCAGACTGGGACCCCACGAGTGTACAGGAACCACCTGGGTTCCTCCAACCCCTGCTGAGAGTGCACTGGAGAGGCCACATTCCCATCTTAGCATAAGACATAACAAAATCTGATTGAATGGGAGTTATAAACCCCCACAATGTCATTTTAGTTGATTTCCAGTCATGCTACCTTTCTCTGGACTCCCACGGTTTCATTATATTGCTTCACCTGAAAATTCCCTGACTAGATACCCAACTCTCCACACACAAAAACACTGTGCCTCAAGACACCACTTGTCTTGCACTCTCTTGTAAAAGAACTGTAAGAGGAAGCATTCCCCCAACTTCAAATCTCCCTTTTCTATAGTTTAACCTCACTGCAAAGTAAATCCTCATACTGTAACAGCTACCAAGAAAGCTGAAAAGGATTATCAGCAAATGGCAGAAACTGAGGACACTATTAATAGTGCTGAATAATTTTCTTCCTCATAATATACCTGTTCTTTTTGTCCAATCCTTACAGCAACATAATGCATTGCAAGCCTTCAGAGATGAACCAGAACTTCTAGCTTGTAATATTACATAGAGGCTGCTGTGACAGGACATTCTAGAGCATTCTCTAAGAGACAAAGCTTCTGACTACTTTGTGTCCTCTCTAGAAATTTTGATTGTCTCAACGATCATACTGAAGAAGGAAAAAGGAAATATCATGGACATTTTAGTTACTACGTGTTTTATTATAGGAATTTTTTCTATTCTTCCCCACTCTTACTTACTGGTTACTTCCTCTTTATTCAACATGACTGATTTATAAACTGATAAAAACTAGTTCTTGTTAGAAACTCCCAGGAGGTGCTGCTGCAGCAGAAGCTGGGGTTTAACTGCTGAGTCATTGTGTCATCTGATTATGTAAAAAACTACTTCCAAGTTTACAGGTTTCTACCAAAATTAAAACAAAATCACTAGATACTTGTAAAATTCTTTCTTCTGGATCTGTCTTTGTACAATAAAGCACTCAGGATTAAGAAAATATGCTGCAGACCTTTACAGAGAAGTGGAATGTTCAGTAGGCTTAACTGTCTGAGCTTCCTATCCACTACTCAGTGGGACTGTGTGCCTGTCTCTCTGGAAGAGACCTTATGCTAGGAAATAGCATTTCTAAAACTTAAGAAGAAAGAAAATTCTAGACATGTAGCCTTAACTAACAGTCCTCAATGTAGAGAACATCGGTGATGCAACATTTTTGACACTACTTTCATTAGCAATGTATGGAGACAGATTTGTTTTTTTAAAAAAAAACTAAACCAAATGCATGATAATGACAGCAAATCGGATAATGGAAATAAATTGAAGAAAAAAAAATATGATTACCACAGTATCCATGACCTCTGTCCCTCCAAAGTTATCTGAAAGAGCACAGAAACTCAATACAGACCTTGCAGGCTGGGTACAGCCACAGGCTCTATTCTCAGGAGAGAGATAGGCAGAGGGGAAAGCAGGATGGAGAACTTCCTAGAGATTCTCTATCTAGGGAATAAAGAGAGGCAGGAATATAGCCTTCAACAGCTGGATATTTCCAGTAGTACCTACCAGTCCTGCTGTTTATACGTCTGCACTAGGTAAACTAGTTGTCCCACTTTTTCCTTCAAAGATGAAAACCTAATTTCAGGCATGAAATTCTAAGCCTGATGTTCTGTATAGGTTCCCTTGACTAATACATGCCCGATATATACCTCTTCTTAAAAAAGATTTCTATGTACTCTCCCTGATTGCCAAATTGTCCAAGTCTGGGAGGAGAAGGAACGATATATAAGGGAAGAACTATTCATTTCGCACTCAGGCAATTCTATCTTTGGTCATGTATTGACAAGGAAATTACAAACTAATCACAAATAAATTCTTTCTTGATGATAAATAATTGTGTGTCATGCTAGAACAGGAACAACAATTATTTCTTTAGAGATTGTTGGAGTGAAATGTATACAGTGACACCCATGTTATCCTATTTTGGCTTGCAACGTTATTCATGAGGCTTATCATGTGACATACATGCATCTAAACTCCCTGAAAGAAAAAAAAAATTATTCCTACAATTCATGCAGCTGAAGTACAGCTGCAAATGAACCACCCACTCCACCACATCTTCCTTCCAGATAAAGATATGGAAGCGCATGAGATAGAATAATATATTTCTATAACTAGTGTAAAGTCCACGATCCTTTCCCCTCTCTGGGTGTATTTAATATGGGCCCTATGTGGTGAGATTTTGGCAGCTCTGCCCTAGAGACAGCAAACTCCACTGCACCCTAACACCACTGTCCTCACCAGGCACAATCTGCTGCAAAGAAAAAGAAAATGAAAATACTGGGTGAAGAGGCTTAGGGTTCTGGCTTCAGCGGGGAGCTCACACAGGGAGAGGTGTGAGATACCCAGGGATATTTGGGAGCAACCCTGTTGCAGAGTGCACTGGTCTAAGCACGGCCAGCAGCCGGCCCTACCCCGCCGTCTGCCACTAGAGGGAACACGGACATGCTAGAATTGGGAACGTAGGACAATCAGGTATCTGCCTTTTCTTTTTCATATCCCTTTCAGAATTCTTTTATCTTTTATTCTTTTATCAAAATTGTCACCTACATAATGTTTCTGAAATGTGCTCTACTGGTCCATTTCAAGCCAGAAAAAGTACAGTGATAAGGTTTAAGTGCAAGCAATAGGGAAATCTTTTGAAGTGAAAGTTACTGCAATTCAACTTTTTGTAACCCCATCTACTCCGTTTTCTTTCAGATTTGCAGAAAAGCCCAGCAATATCACTAAATTGATTGTAATTAAATCGGAGAGAGAAATTTTCAAGGAAAAAAGCCTAGCAGAAAATACTGGCTCACTAAAGAATTCCCTTTTTTTTCTTTTCTTTCGCCAAGGAAAAAATCCATATTTAAATACAGTAAGTTCTTAATTTCAGCTTCCATGGAATTTCTGTGCAGAGAAAAAGTGTAAATTGCAATACCAGAGAAGCCTTCCTTTCCAACTTTCTTGCATCCCAGGTGAGAGGCACAACCAAGAAGTGCTTGTGCAACACTGACTTGGTCTATTTTTCAGAAGCTATTTCAGCTTCCATAAACAAATGAGAAAACATATTGAGTTCTTTCCTTATGAGTTCAATGCACTAAATAGGGGCATATTCACTATTCCGGAATCTCTTTCTCCAAGAAATTTGTACCTTCTAGTTTATTCGAAGACAACACAGAACATTTAAAGATCAGAAACTTCTGTATAACAGAAAATCTTTTCCATATTCAGATCAACACCCCTTGACAGCTATCACAAACAACACCGTGTTTTGGGCTTGTTGTCTTTAATGGGAAGCACGCTTACAGAAATACAAGAATTCAGTTCTGCTTGTAGTTGCTCTTTCTTCCCCTGTACTTAAAAAGTCTGTGGATTTAAGTCTGAGATTGTTTGACTCATGCTTTCAACTGGACCGGTTACTTACATGTTGAAAGATACAGAAAAACCTTATTAATTAATATGAGTATTTGCTTATAATGGGAAAAAAAGTTGTACATGGTCTTGATCCCTGGTGAGAGAGAAGAGCATTCCCTATGTATGGCACCCCAGAGTACACGGCAAGACTAACATATCTTCAGAAAATATAGAAGCCATCAACAGATAAACCTGCCCATGTAAAGCAGTATAGTGGGCAGGCAGTTAAAAGTCTCATCCACATTGCTAACAAGGTTTTAAAAATAATAACTTAAGATCTCAAAATAATTTCCACAAAATAATTAGTAGTTTCCATAACATACAAAAAATAGACATAATTTGAAATTAATGAAATTTAAAAATACGTATTTGGGGTTTTAATACCTACAGAGGAGATTAAGCTTTAAACACCAAACGAGGAAGTTTTTAAATAAAACTAATTTAGACTTTAAAATTATATATATATATATATATACTCCAGACAGGACAGGCTCTCTCAAGATCATCTATAGATTAAGGAAAATAAGAATATTCATAAATAGTGCTACACTACTTTTAGGACAAAAAATACTTCATAAGCCCATAAGGTGGCAGCAAACTCCTTTTTAATTGAGAGGTAACTATCCGCTCTTATGCACAAAGTTTATGCTACTGAAGTGTTTTAACACCACTTCTTCATCGTCCAATTATCATAACAAAAATTAGTACACCAATAGCATATGTATTCCTCTGATTTCAAAAGCATTATTTCTCACTGTGTAAATCAGATGCTTTCATATTTAATAAAGTAAAACTAAATGCCACTTAGAACCTTGGGGAGAAAAAAAAGAATAAAACCTCCCACAATGAAGGGACAGAACGGTGCCCCACTGTGAACTGACTGGTAACTTCTTTTCATGATACACCAGCTGACCTCAGTGCTCTGGCTGTTGAATGAGCAGAACTAACAACGTGGCTTATGCAACAGCTCATTGCAAAATCCCCTTCTTTAAGTTTTCACATTACTGAGCCCCACGCCTTTTTAATACTCAGCACCTTCAGAAAGCATATATTTGCAAGGAGCTTGGAAAACGTGTTATTTTTCACAGATAAGTTTAGAGCTAAGAAATCTGTCCATCTGTGTGCTAGAGGTTCACTATCAGAAATGAACAAGCGGAGTTGTATATGAAATATGGTCATTGTCATTGCTTCTACAACTCTGTGGTTGAAACACAGTATCTGTGGTGTTGACAAGTCTGTACAAGTATCATCTACCAGCCCTGTCCTGTTCTTCAAATCTGGTTGATATTGGAAACAAGATGCCATATGTTTGGGGTTTCCCAGCTATATTTAATCTTTTCACACTGAAAGCATGTCCAGGCAGAGTGAGAGGTACTGTACATTTGTAAAGGATTGGAAATCACAGAGTAATGGCTAGACTTCTGGCCTCACACACATCCCAGGTACTCATAGAATCACAGAAACATTTAGGTTGGAAAAGACCTTTGAGATCACTGAGTCCAACCATTAATCCAGCACTCAAGTCCACCACTAAAACATGTCTTAGGCAGCACATCCACTTGTGTTTTGAATATTTCCAGACAGTGATTCCACTGCTTCACTGGGAACCCTGTTCCAATGCTTGACCACCCTTTCAGTACAGAAATTTTTCCTCATATCTAATCTAAACCTTCCCTGGTGCAACTTGAGGCCATTTCCTCTTGTGCTGGCCGTTCTTATTTGGGAGCAGAGACCAACCCCAACCTGTCTACAATGTCCTTTCAGGTAGTTGTAGGGAGAAATAAAGTTCCCCCAATTAGGTATTTCCCCCTCTGCATCTACATTTCTAAACTCGGTACACATATAATTAGTCTGGTACTTCTGCAAGTGTTTGATTCACTGAAGCTATATTGCACAAAAAAGTTCCATAATTTCATCATCCTTTCTGATCCTGTACAAATAGCAGCCCATAGCACCCACTGATCATAGACCACACTAACACACACACACAAAAGTTAAGTGTACATAGCAGGCATTTAATTTTGGTCATAGTATACACTAGCCTAACCACATTATTGGGGTCTATGTTTAACAGTCAGAGCTTATTTCTTCAGTTTCCAAATAAAGATGTTTTTTATGCCTGCTACCCAGCAATCTGAACCCTGAGTTTTGCAAATTAAGCTGTGTTAAAAGCTGTTCCACCTGTAAAACAAAGCAAGACAGAAGACTTGCATTTCTGACTTGTCAGAGCCTTCCTTGGCTTCATCAACAAACTAATGAAAGAACAAGTTGTGGGCATCCATTAACAGTAAGACAAAGCCTGTGGAAGTAGATCTGAACTAGATCATATTGTCTCATAGTCTGCAGGATTTAGAGACCCAACTTTAACAACTGCCACCTTTCCCTTGCCTGTAAATGAGTGAGGAGGATTGAATTTGCTGTTTCCTGACTTTCTCACAGGTGTTTCCTATTCCCAGACCTCTCCTTATTTCTTGTACGGTTCAGTAGGCACTGATTTCCCTGTTTCTGCTTCCATAAACAATCACTGAATGTTGCATTTTGTCAGCTGAGACAAAACAGATCAGTGCACACTATGTTGATTCAGAAACACCCAGTGTCAGGATATTCCTTTGACCTTCAAAAATAACATCCTTTTTTTATAAGCATTTCATGTATTACTGTGAGTCATCTGGTTTTACGATTTCCTGATTCAGTAAGATTGTACCTTACTTTGTCATAATTAATGCACCAATAATAATGACTATAAATTACTTAAAATTGAAATAGTAAAAGAAATTAAACAAGTCCCACATCAGCTCACTAAATATAACATCAGAAACTTGTCAGAAAACTGAGCTGGTTTAGTCAAGAAGATTTATTAATGGAGCTTCCACATGGAAGAACTCTGACCTTTAGTTAGCACTATATTTTTTTCCTTTGGACTTTGTTCAAAAGCTAAACTAACCTTGTCTCTTATGGCAAAGCAAAATAAGCAATAAAATGTCTTCTCTATATAACCAAGAATAATTCTTCAGGCAACTGGATGATATTCATGCTTTAACACATACGTATTTTGAGAATAGTTTAATAAAACCTAAAAAAACACAGTGGTCTGGTTCTGAATTGTATTATAAATGAAATCCAGAAATATTTATACACGTAATGAAATCATGGCATAGGAAAGACATGTCTTTACTCAGCACTTACATGAATCAATGACAGAAATAAATTGTATGATTTCATACAGTTACTCAGTTCCTTCAGAGCTAGAAACAGATCTTTGGATTACCTTTTTGGGAATGGAGAACATGGTGCATCCATAGTGCTACTTCTTGTATCAGTGGCTCCGTCATACCTCTCCCTTTTCCCCATGTGAGGTGTAACAATCTCAAGTTTATTCGCATAATCTAAAGCCTTAGGAAAACTGAGCTTTTTAAGCAAGGCACATATTGGAGCTTTTATTTGTAAGCAATTTCAAATGAAATGGATAGTACACTTCTAGAACAGAGAACAGCAGTGTCAGGGCTGAATTTCTTACCCTTATAAGAAGTTAGCAGCCTCACTCTTTCATTCAATTTTGCTTTCCAGATACCTCTTGAGTTGTGCCAATTACCTTTTTTTCAGAGCCACATAACAGACAAGCTTGTTGTGATCCACCCATGCCGATGTGGGACAGAAATGGGCACATGGGCACAGTTAAGAAGGCAGGGAGCTGCTTTGTGGAAGTCAGTGGTGATTTAGAGGTATCTCAAATTACAGCCTGAGGCAGCTGTTTGGACAGCTGCAGACTCTCTCTGGCAAAGGTGTCACAGTTCCCTCTGGTTCCCCTGGTTTCTTGCTTTCTCTCATTCCTTGATGCTAACCCTGGCAGAGTGAACTAATTGTAACAGGTAAACTAGCAGAGTAATACCCTTGCCCACATTTCCAGCTGTCTTAGGAAGGCAATAAAGTTCACTGCAGAAGAGAGGTGGTGAACCCCTGAAACTAGGAGCCAGAAGGTAACATCTGCTGACACCAAGTTTGATCAGAACTAAGTAATGTGAAAAGTGCAAAGGTGCAGTGTTTCACTGGAAACAAGTCTAAGGCTTTCAAAAGAAGGTGGCTTGGGGTGAGGGGTACCATGAGCACCTTACAAAATTTAGACTGATGAGCTGGGCAGGTTTGGAGTCCAACAACTAATTGCAAGTGACTAACTGATGCCTATGATGATATTTATTTGGTTTTCTGCTTCACATAATAGCAATTAAATCCTAATTTTACTCCATTACTTTGTCTAAGCCAAATACAACTTCTTAGTATTATAAAAGGGCAAAGGACTGCAATATTCAGTAAAGGATTTGAGCATTTAAAAAAATTGCTGGGGAAGGGGTTAAACAGAATGGATTGGAGAAAAAGGAAACAAAAAAACAAAGCAATCCATGTAAGATGAAACCTGCTGGCAAAACTCCTTTGCATTAAGCCACAGCTAAGTAAATCAAAGTACTACTGACTCGGCATCTAGGTTGTCTTTCGATCCTATGAGTGATTTGGTTGAACTATTTGGTTGGGTTTCTACAATCCAAAGGAGCTTTCAAAGTTACTTTCTTCTGAGTGTCTACAAACACTTTTGCTTTTGATGAAAAACTCAAAGAGAAAGTTGTATGCCTAATAATAGCTGAGATAGACAAACCAAGCAGCATTTCTTGGAACCTTATTTAATGTTTGCTCCAGTGGAGATGCGCATTCTTACAGTCCTCCTGTCACCTTTGCTTGTCTCTAACAAATGTCCAGAGACCCTTCCAAGCTCAGCTGTTCTGTGATTCTGTGGAAATGACTTAAACTATTCTGGTGTCAAGCCTGCAAATACTCACCGAGCAAAGGGTGATCGGACAAGAAGCAGTGTGATTAGCTGTATATGAAAGATAAAAAGAAATTGCTGTCTCTAAAGGATGAATCACATCACCTTAAGACTGGTGTGTGAGTAAGCCAGATGAAGCACATAATAGCAGTACTTATTTCTTTCCATAGATTATAAAGAGAGCTCAGAGGGACTAGCTGTGACTCAAACATTTAATTCCTACACATGTAAAATTGAATGATAAAAAGCTTTTGCTTAATAGTGACAGACAACTGTACACAGGGAATACAGGAAGTTGTAGACTACCCTACAACCTGCATTTACACCTGAACAATAATGATGATGGCACAGATTTCTACTGAGAAAAGACCTGTGGTAAAGGTAGGTATTGTTACCACCAGCACTGCTGTTACACTACTCATGTTGTAGCACTCTTCTCACCAGTACCCAGGATTTGCTCTTTTATTTACTTACTCTGGTTTGGTGTTGGTTCTGTTTATTATTTGTCTTCAGATTGTGCTTCTTGTCACTTATAAAAATACCCACAGATAACAGTGTCTTTCTGACTGAGCTTTTTCTAGACTGTTTCAGGATTAGACATTCCCTGACTCTTGAGTCATTAGCTTTCTGCTGATCCCAAAGAAATTTGCTGTTCATCCATGGTGGGAATACACATTTTGCTGCTGAATAGAAATTCAGCAAAGAGTTTGGTAGTTAGTAGAGCAGCTCGTTTACACAGGCTTTAAAAAAACATGCTTCCGGTGGCACAAAACTCTGCAGCTATGCTGGTGATGCACTGTAAGGTGCTGTCTCTGCCACCAGCTGGAGAAAGCACATAAAAGACCTCAGCCCTGATGACAGACTGGAGGGAAAATGGACATGTTGTGTCCAGGTGACAAGATGAAAGGAGTCTGGGCTGGGGTTAATGGTGGCCTCATCTGTGGGAGGTGTGCTTTGTTAAGGCTGCCAGGTGAAGGGGTTGTGAGGTGAGTTGACTGCACACTATCATGGAGGAAGAAGAAAAGAGCACCAGGTCTTCCTGACACCTTACAGAGGCAAGAGCCTGAGCCATACAATGAGTAAGCATTGCATGAGACTATGCTTGAACCCACGGTGCATGGAGATCCCCCTCAGAGGGGAAAACTGGGAGCTTATGCCTCCTGACACCAACAGAATGGGTCCTCCTCTGCCTTCTGACCTGAGCTTAGAGGGCCCTGAGGGTGAAAAAATGGGCACAAGCTCCACTGGGGAGACACTGGAGCCCGAAATACACATTAGCACAGAGATGAAGTAGTATCTGGTAGTGGTTGGAGACCCCCTTGTGTAGGGGATGGAGTTGCTGTCACAGAGTTTCCTGCTTGCTGCATTGATTAAGGACACTGTGGAAAAACTGCTGGGGCTCATTGTGCTCTCAGACGAATATTTCTCATTGCTTATCTACACAAGCACCAAGGGAGACCTGGAGCAACTCCAGAGGGTATACTTTGCTGAAGTGGCAGAGGTGATGGTGATGCCATTTCCTGGTCTTAAATCAAGAATCAAACACAGTTAGAAGGGGAAAAGGGATTTTACCTTGGTATTTATTTTAAGGATCCTTAGGTGCACTACGTCCAGGTGGAATGCACCTCAATGCACACCTCAATGCACACCTCTAAAAGACCTGGTATAACATTATAGGTTTTACTAATTAGCATATCTATCAAAAATTCCCCAATTAGAGGCTTGAGTGAGCCCCCCTCCACAAGGAACCTTCCCCTGGATGGTTCTATCTGAGTTTACAAAATGTGTTCTGGAGAGGACCTTGGGGTCTGGGGCACACTAACCCCTACCTACGAAGCTTCTCAAATGTTTATCTTCTAGCTGAACAAACAAGTCCAAAAATGTAGGCAAAAAACACTAAGAATACAGAAGCCGTAAAAAGGTATAAGAGGGGTATAAAAGAAAAGGCAAAAAAATCTTCATGGCATCAATGGAAATGGGAATTCAAGCAAAATTTTCCACAATCTTAGAGGTGAAAGAGAAAGGCCCAGTAGGATTAAACACACTCTTAATTTACCAGCTGGTTGCATGGCTGGTGTCATGACTAGTACTTTGGTTTTTATGACTACGTTATAAATTCGTTTTTCCATGACAGGAACAAGTCAGAGGTAGATGTAGGTCACTGTCAATATTTATTAGAGCATTTATTGATTAAGCTATTGTTATTAACAGAAGTTAACTATTCACACAGTACATTTCCCTCACACAGTTCACTTACACATACACAGTTACTACTCAGAGAAACAGTTTAAAAGCCAACCTCAGCTGCTTACTCAGAAGCAGTCATATTGATGCATCAGTGGATTGTATGAGAATGGTCCCTCCAAGAGACCTTTTTCTTACCAGCTGTATGAGCAGTCCTGGGACATTTATTTGCACACAGCAGCCTCCACAGCTTCTTGATGCAGTCTGAGCTACACAACCTACTGTCAATGCTTGTGCAAGCTAGTGGCCAAGTACAGATTCAGCAAAACATGTTCTGAGTTTTTCAGTTCTCATGCATTCAAAAGGACATCACTGATGGATGAACACAAGCTCTGCAGAAAAGAGAGGCAGAGGAGAAGAGGAGAGGGCATTGTTGAATACATGGAGGAGCAGTTTGAGTGTTGCTTTGGAATAAGAGACAGACTGGGTGAAAACTCATGAATCAGGGTCAGAGAAGAGACCACTGAGGGCAGCACCGTACTCAGGAAGTAAATGAAGCTTCTGTGAAGATTTTTTTAAGCAACTCATACCAGACTCTGGCTATTATGGGAGATTTATCTTCTCTTACATCTTCTGAAGGGGTGACACAGAAAGATGAAAATCTAGGAGGCATCTGGAGGCTGTCAGGGAAAACTTATTACCACATATTTTAAGGGGATCAACCATGATCTTGAACAAGAACTGCTTGGCAATGCGACAATCAATGGCAGCCTTGGCTGTAGGGACCAGGAAACAGTGGAGTTCAAAATCCCAAAGGGGAAGGAGAAAGGTGAATATACAGACCTCATAATCAGAAGAGCAAGATTTGCCTTCCTCAAGGAACTGATACATGGGATCCTGTGGGAGGGATCTCTGAAAGCAGAAAGCTCAAGAGACCTGGCAGGTCCTTAAGGAAACTTTCAAGTGCCAAAACAGAATTATCCCAATACTCAGAAAAATGATCAGATGTTTCAGATGTTTTTCCTAAAAAGGGAACACAGCTAAGCTCCAGTGTAAAAAAAGAAGCAAGGGCAAGCTACTAAGAAAAATATAGAAACATTGCCTGGACATGAAGACTTCACACTGGCCTCTATCCTTAGAGAGAGGATTTAAGAAAAGAACCATCCACAGTGGAAAGCAATAGAGTCAAGTATCTTTAAGAAATATTTAAACATACAGATCCACGGGATCAGGTGATATGCATCTGTCTGCTTGCCATCACCACTGTAAAGCTGCTTTACACTATTTTTGAAAGACTGTAGAAATCAGGAGATGTTCTGATGACTGGAGGAAGGCTAATGTAGCATTCGTCTTAAGATCTTGTTGATCTGATCAGATCACAATTTAGTCCCTGGCGATATCAAAGAATGTGCCCTTTTGAAAGCTATTTCTAGGCACAAGAAGGCAAAGAAGGTGACTGGGCATAGGCAGCATGGTTAGACCATGTACACCAAAATACACCATGGTTAGCATATCCAGTGCCAAATGCCCTTTATGATGAAAGAATATTTGTGGATGTGGGGAAGATAGTGGATGTCCTCCATCTTTTCTTTAGCAAGGCCTTGAGATGTTCCACAGCTTTCTTGGGAACGTTGGGACGTTATAGTCTACATAGATGAGCTGCTGGATGTTTCTACTCATTTTCACTGGGATAGAGTCAATTTTCTCCCCAGTAGCTGTGTTTTGGATTTGTGCTGAAAACAGTGTTGGTAGTGCAGGGATGCTTTAGTTAGTGCTGAGCAGGGCTTACACAGTGAGTCAAAGGCTTTTCTGCTCCTGACATTCCCTCTTCCAGTGAGGAGGCTGGGGGTGCACAAGACGCCCTGGAGGGAAGACAGCCAGGACAGATTTCATCTACTGACCATGAAGATATTCCAGATCACAGGATGTTGTGCTCAGCACCAAAACTGAGGGAGGTTGGTGGGGCTTGGCTGGGCATTGGTCAGTTGGTGGTGAGCAATTGTTTTCTTTTACATTGTCAAGAAAACATTCTTGGATTTTATTTTCCTTTCTCTTTGTTGGGGTTTTTTCCTTACTTTTTTCCCCTTTATTTTATTGTATTGCTTTTATTTCACCCATGAGTTTTCTTCAATTTTACCCTTTTGATTCCCTCCCCAGAACTGAAGGGGAGTGAGAGACTGCATGGGTCTCAGTTGCTACCTAGGGTTAAACAACAACAGTGGGTTAAAAAACATGTGTGATTCTTCAGGCTAACTGCATACTGCGTTGTAAAGGAAAAAAAAGACTGCAGCTACTAAGTCAAGGGAAGTGATCAATCACCTCAACTTGGCCCTTGTTAAACCACTCTGAGAGGGGCTCCCCAATGCGTGGGGCCCCACATTCAGTTTGACCAGCTGGTGAGACTTCAGCAAAGAGCCACCAAGATCATCAATGACTGGAGCATTTGCCTTGTGAAAAGAGGCTGTGAGAGCTGAGCTTATTTATCTTGTTCAGAAGAGGCAGCTTCAGGGGAACTTAGGGACCATCAAGAAGACAGAGTCAGACTCTTCCCTAAGGTGCAGTGGGAAAATGAGAAACAGTGTCCATAAACTGAAAAGATGGGATATCCTGACTATACAAGGAAAACATTGTAAATAAGCACTGGAGCAGTTTGCCCAGAGGAGTTACATGAATTCCATCCTTGGAGGTTTTCAAGATGCAAGAGGACAAAACACGGAGCACTTATGTCTGATTGTTGATCCTGCTCTGGCCAGGAAGCTGGAGTGGATGAGCATGAGCACCCTTCCAATCTGAATGATTCTGTGAAATATTCTTTTTCCCCTCCATCAATTGTATGAAGAGACAAATCATGGGTAACTCTGTGAATGAAAGTGAACATAACTGCAAATGGCGAGGTTCTCACTCCAATCCATGCAGCAGCAGCTCTGGAAATCCGATCTGGCTTTCCAAATTCAATTCTTACCTTCTTTATAGGTGAGAACCTTAAAAATACTTACAAAAAGCAAGTATTTTGAGAACAGTATCACTTTCCCTTTGCTGACCCCTGAAGTAAAACAAGATTATAATCTGTGTAATTCTAAGATCTCATTGCAGTTGGTAGTTGGATGATCTGCTTCTCACCAGGTTTACCTGCCCTTCAAACAAGAAAAGAAAATCATTTATTAATACTCCCAAAAAAAAAAGTTAAAAAAAATGCTACACTGCAGATACTGCAACACATGTATCAGACAACGAGGCCCGTGGAAAGAAATATATATGGACGGATTCTTGGTAGATGTTTCAGAGATGTTTATTTCCCCAGCCGCATGGCCGGGCTCTGCCGAGGAACTGAGGCAATTATGGGACCCGAGGGTCCTTTGCCCGCGCAGGGGAACACAAAACAACCGATGGGGAACGAGGCTGACCAGGGGCAGGGAAACCCTGTGTCTCCCCCCCAGGGCCCCTCTCCCAGAGCTACATGGCAGGAGGGAGGGCCCCAACAAAATAAAATAACAACAAAAAAAATAAAAATTATACCAAAATTGTGATGGCAGTCTTGATAGAATTATCCTCAGTTATATTAGAATTTCAAAGCAGAAGGTATTTTCAGGCTATACCATACTAACGTGGCGTTTACAATTTAAATCATAATTATCTCTGAAAGCTAATTTAAAATCACTGGCATTTCATAATCATCATCCAAAGACATGAAAGTCTGTAAAGCAACTAGGGCATTTTCAGGCTTTACAACAAGACTACTTTTAATGTAATTATAGCAATTAAGACCCTTCTATTAATAACTTTCTTTTCAGATTAATAAGCCACTTATGCAGTACAATATAAAGAGGCTTCTAATTACAGTGACAACATTGTGATTTCTGAAAACTGTTTAATAAATGTATGATAAGCAACTGCCAACTTGCATTAAGATGTTTTAGGAATCCTGCATGAACCTGATGTTTGATAATCCTGTTTTGAAGACATGATTTGAATTGCAAATTGAATTTAAAGGAAAAGTCAGCATTCTTCTGCCAAAAGGAGTAGAATCTTTATTTGCAGGGCTAAGCAGACCTTTAAAAGGGCTAAGCAGACCTTTAAAAGCATAGCAGGGCTTGATAAAACAAGTCTGTTATTTGTTGTTAGTTGATGTAGCTGGCCATCTGATGCAAGGCCCACTGATGACAGAAAAACTTCTCTTAATAATTTCAGTGGATCAAAATCTTAACTGAATTATCTGGCTCAGACAAGGCATCCCCTCAAGACGAAAGATAGCGTAATTCATAAGAAATTAATAAATATATGTTATTTGACTTAACTAAAATTAGGAAATAATAAAATGCTGAAACTGAGTCTCTACTGAATTACTCCAGAGCAATATATCTATTTCAGGTGTTAATGAAGTTTGTCCCTTGCTGCATATGAAGCTCCTGGATTCTTGATTGTTTTAATTCACTTTTCTTGAAATGTGATATGGACTTAAGGAAGAGTTATTCTTCATATTTTAGACATTAATACCGAGATACAGAAAAATCAGATTTTTCAAAAGATTAAGTTAGCTGACTCTACTTCTGAAATTTTTATCCCCAATACATTATTCAGAGTCATGTATCCTTTTCAGGTTACTGAGCTTAGGGTGAATGGTTGCTAAACTACATGGTATTGACAGGTTTCAAATTGAGCTACCAAATCGTGACATGTTTTTGAGAGCACAATTTTTCAGAAGCTTATATTATTATTGTAAGAGACTTAAAAATTATAATTGTCTTAAACACTGTTAAGATCACCAAAGGACTTTGCCCACTGTAGCAAACTGTGCAAAGAAGCAACTACTCATCTAAAACCACCGAAGCCCACCCCTCCAGATATGCCTTCTGGATTTCAGGAAACCTGACTGTGAGTTAAGCTTCCTGACAGGAAATTGAGACAAGATAAAGGCTGTACTATTGTCCAATTATCTCAGGTCTGAGGAGAAGCAAACAAGGCTGGGGGAGGCCACAGCCCATAGACTCATTTGATGAGGCCAGGTTTGCATGCTCTCCTCCTACAAGCCAAGTGGGAGGAGGAGAGTTTTTGGGGAGGTGGTGACAAAGCCTCTGGTCTGCATAAAACAGAGGAGGTGTAATGCACTGCATCTGTGGGTTCGTGAAGGGTAGCTGCATTTCCCTGAAACGTTGCTGGCAATGGGATCGTTGTGGTGGGTGCAGTACAGCACTCCAGCAAGCTTACTCCTTTCACCCACGCGGCTGTCAGGCGCGGACCTCACACACACGCACTCAAGCCGGATTGCTCACACCTTACCAGAGGCAAAGAGTCAGGAGGGCTCTCCCACATGGCATTCCACAGGAGATGGTTTATTGCCGCATCTGCAGAACGGATCAAAGGTGAAAAAGCATAGACCAACCAGTCCCAGGGTTTTATACAGGAGCGGAGGGAGCATCAGAGACCAATGATGTGAGGGCACAGGGGCGGTACAAAGGCCGGACTAGGGAATGGGAGCCAATGGAGAAGGTCTGGGGGCATGAAGGGGCACAAGTCAATCAAACAGAAAAGTCCACATAGCACCAAAAAGCCTGCCGGGAGAGGCTTTTCATTTGTCACCATGAGGTCAGGGGGTGTTCTTAAACCTCAGAATCAGTCCACCAGCAGGCCCCTGCTATTTTGGGGCTCCTTGGCCCTTCAGCCATCACAATCACTGGCTCAGCGGCTACAACAGAGGTGAACATCCACCTCTGGAGGCTACAAGCTGAGATTTAGGCCAGATGAGAAGCAGACCCAGCAGAGACAAAATGGTGCTTTTTACCATGCCAGCTGTCGTCCTTTATATAAACTGGCCCAGCTGTAAAACTCTCCCTCCCATCCCCTCAAAAGGTCACATTTTCATGGGACATTCAACTGCCCTGATGTGAGAGGCAGCTGTCATGTCTAGAAGGTGTCATAAACCATCAAAGACCCCAGAAGGGCCCCTCATTCCTGAGGCCTTCCACCAGAGGATTGCACTTAATCCACATGTTGCAACAGACTCACTGTTGCAAAAGACAGGGTTAAACATCCCCCCACCTCAGGGGAGGTGCTTGGGCATTCCCACCTATACCTGAACTATATTAATCCACAGAACTCTTAAGTTTCATGGGACCCCCAACACCAACAAGCTCAGGGTGAAAAGGACCAATGGGATGCCACTGGATC
Organism: Aphelocoma coerulescens; assembly: GCF_041296385.1. NCBI lineage: Eukaryota > Metazoa > Chordata > Aves > Passeriformes > Corvidae > Aphelocoma > Aphelocoma coerulescens. The sequence continues at coordinate 26,161,260 of NC_091014.1, read as the reverse complement.
TGCAGGGGTGGTGACTTTTCCTACTTAAGTTGTCTCTCTAACACTCTCTTTCTCCCTCCCATCCTCTCTTTTCTATTTCTTTCTCTCTTTCTCTATTTCACATTATATTCACAAAATCTGTACTATTGGCTTTGGCATATGGTCTTACTTGCATCTTAATTCAAACAGAGGCATCCCCCTCTAATAATTGTATCATAACAATTATAAGGTTATAATTAAATTCATCTGTTCTTTACTAAAGATGGAAAGAGAAAACCCAGACTTATTTTCTGCAAAAATTCAAGTATTCATTGAACAGACTAGAAATATTAGAATTACAGTTGGATGCACTTTTGGAGGGAATAATCAATTTAACAAAAAAGCAATTTTATATTCTCTAATGGCATCGATGATGCTGGGCTGAACCTGACAAATAGGCTTTCTAAAAAAACCCAAACCAAAACAACCATTTTCAGGGATCATTTACAAAACCAGGAAAGAAAGATGTATTTTATTCCCAAAATTTATCCACTAGTGCATAATAAAGTTGCCAGGGAATATAGAAATGGTCCAGTTTATATATTCTAAGTGTGACTTCACTCACAATTATTCCACATTAAATGGAATGGGTAATTATCCCTACGCAGGGGTTTCTCCTTCACAGCAGGGATTCTGCACAGAAATGGATATATTAGAAAAAGCACATTTCTTGTCAAAGCTGTTCTGTTCAGTACAAAATATTTTAAGTACATACAAGATGAGACAGAATGTTTCCTTACCTTAGAGGTTACAGGATTTTTGTGGGAGATTCAATATAAAAACAAAAAGTATTAGACAAGGCTGTCCTATACTTCAAGTACAGCTGAAGGCCCTAAACACAAGACTATTCAAAAAGAGATCAGTACACCCACTTAGGTTGTTTGCTGAATGTAGCCACTGATTTCTATTCAAAATGCCTCCAAAATGAGACTCTAGCTGTCAGAATTTTCCAGAGAAACAGGCACAAGAATTTTAAGCTGTGGCAAAAGAAGGAAAAATATTCTTCACTATTCATGTTCTAGGAAACACCTTAATTATCTGGCATTAACAATAAATCAAATCAACTTCTTTCTCTCCTCTAATATTCCACTCCACACACACACAAAAAAAGATAACAATAAACAGTAAAAAAAATTAAAAATAAGAATGGAATGCTATTATGCTGGGTACGATGTGAAGCAGTAAAGCTTTCATCTGAAATGGCTGATGCTTGATAAAGTTATAACAAGCTGGAAATAGACCCTGTACCAGGGAGCATTGGATAGCCTTGGCTCTTGGTACTGTATTTTTGTCACTGGTGGAAAAATAAGCAAAGAAATGAATGAAAAAAGCATTTGAGAGGTAGGCACATACATGGGCACACTGAATGCTGACTTTCTTTTCTTGTGTACCTTTTCAATATATTCCCTTAGTAACTGACAAATACAAGATGCTATCAAATTATATTAAAATGCTTGTTTTGAGAATGGAAGGCAAAACATGGATGAGAAAAGTAAACTAAGACTTCAGTCACTGTATATAAGGGAGTGGGAAGAAGATGGAAACCAAATAACAGAGCAGCAAAGCATAGAAAAAGGCATATATAGAGAAGAATGAGGGAAATATATGAAAAGCTCTAATCTGATGAACCACGTTGTTCATACAGTTTCTTTTTAATAATGTTTTGTGAATCCTTTAGTCTTTACCAGTAAAGGAGTACAGTTGTTGCATACATAAAACCGCTGTGATAGATTGTCTTGTAATGTTTCGTGCCTGCTATACACAGAAAAGAAGAAATACAGGCAATGAAGAAGTGAAAAACTTAAAATGAGATACAAGTTCAACAGTTTCGTTTTCCTCAGCATTCCTTTATCATATTCTATCCAACAGCTTTTGAGACACAATATACCCATCGCTCATTAGTACTCAATGTTTGAACCAGTGAATGATACAGTTTTTAGTTCTTAGCTTACATACTGTTGTAATTTTACTATTTCCTACTGAACAAGCCAGAATCTAGACAGTACCATAGTTCAAGACATACAAACATGCTGATAATCTTTGTGACTTGTTTCTTGGTCTGTGGTATGTACAACAGACAGCTTCCCCATGATGCTGTATAGAAGACATGAACTCTAGATTGTCTCCTGAGTAACCAGCCCCCCATGCTTGCCTCCACCTATTCATCTTCAAGGGCTAATCCCTAATCCCTTCTGGACATCATTTTGTCATAAAGCTGTCTCACAGCTGTATTCAATAGTCTTCCCAATTCTGCTTCTGCAATGACTTCTCTTATTATCCAGCTCCCTCACTTTGAAGTTCCACAAGAACTTCTCTGCTACCAACTACACCATCATGCTTCTCTCCTTCTGCTCTCTCTGGTGTTTGAGTTCTTCTACAGCCAGTTCAGGTCTCTAAATTCAGCTCACTAAGCTGACAGAAAACTAAATAATCAAAAGATAAATACATTTCCTCTGGTTCCTGAGCTGAACTGGCTACTCAAGGAATGAAGTAAGAACCAGATATGGCACAAGGTCATTAGACTGGGCAAAGGGCAGAAATAAAGGAAGAAGTAAAAATCAGAACTGCTGGTTTAGCCAGAAATGGATGTTAGGACCAGATGTCTTCTCTCATCGCTCCTCAGCTAAGAGCCACCTTTACTGAACATTTTTTTTAATAATGTGAAAATGTTTTTATTTCTCCCCCAAAACACATTTTTTAATGGTATGCAAATCATTAAACCACTTAAAGTCAATTGCACCATGTGGCTGTGTAAAGCTAAAAGCATAGGCAACCTACTTGTAGGACAAGCCTAAGAAAGACCAAAATCAGTATCAAAAATAATCATTCACTTGGGGCTGAACTTATGCCTTTGTAGGCTCTTTGTCACAGAAAAGAAATCAGATTTTCTGAAAACTTTTGAAAAACGTTTTTATTGGTTGAAAATGCAGTTAGCTCTGATTCTTGAAACAATGTCACCTGCAGTCCTGCATATCAGATCTCTTGAGCCATACTTTTCATCTGTTGCAGAGCTAGAAAACCTCTACACCAAAGGCCTCCAAGTCAAACAGCAGAATAAAATGGCCAAAGTGAATTGCATGCCATGTATTTTCATTTTAAATGAAGGCACAATTGTAGGGAAATTCTCTCTGTGGCTAACATGACTCTCAGCTAGCATTTCCATCTGCTGTATCAGAGCCTAAACTTGTATTTCAATAGAGGCAGCCAATGCTAGACTCATAGCAAGGCCATATTATTATATGACATTATTATATGAAGAAGGATTGGAGTGCAGTAGAAAGTCAGAAGTGGCAAGCCCAAGCAAGGAGTTTACTCATTGTTGTTCAGATAATTGTCCTAATTTTAATTTTTCTTCCTGTATACCATACATACTATCTGAAACTATAAATCATATCCCCTGAGAATAGTCCTTTGACAACCTGTAAGCTACTAAGATCTCAAGTGGGTACCTTTTTGGCTGGGCTAAGATTAGATTTGATCAGTAGAAAAAGCAAGAGTGTTTGATTTATCAAAATGACAGCTTGAAGACCTATGACCTTAATGACAACTTCAGTCCATTTAATGGAAAAATTTGTGCTTGCAGAGCCAAGCCAGAAAATTTTTTCATGGCTCTAAAAGGAGTCTGGTATGCAGAAAGGCTGATGATCAGAGCCTGTTTCCTAAGACTTAACAGGTTTGCTTTTATCAGATGTGGGTGGCAAGTATCACAAGATATGTAATATGAACAGACATGTAAAGAATTCAATTACCTATTAATGTTCCTTGGCATTTGTAGTCATAAAAGCATGATCTCATATACTGTAACTACTTTCTTTCAATAGCATTAGACATCATCTCTGCAAGCCTAGGCTGAAGTTATTAAATACACATTATAGCAAAAGAGTTGCTATGATTCTATCCAGATGGTACTTAAATTATCCTTCTCTAGACATATACAATCTTTATGTAAATTGTTAGTAATGGAAAATCTGAGAACCACAGATCCTTTGCTGGAGCTCTCTTGCATGGGAAAGAAGCCAAACAAATGCTCTTAACATTATATTGTCAGCAGAGCTGTATAGGAAATTAGTTCCCATTCCACAGTTTTTTTGAGAGTATACATAAAAAATTGTCTTGCATTGCATTGGAACAAAACCAAGAATGTTCCAAGTGAGAAACCTGAGAGAAACAGCCTTCGCCCTTTGTTGAACTAACTACTCCCACAGTGAAAGCCTTCACAACGGTTACAGTTTTCTAGTCTGAGCTAGGCAAACCAGCATCAGATACTGGTCTTCTGCAAGTCATGTAAATACCTTACCCATAATGAAACGGAAATTGTTTTCCTGTGTTCTCTATTGTGATCAAAAATGCTATTCCTAGTGTTTGAATTCCTGCAGAAAATTTTGATTTCAAAGAACTGCTCTGTTGTCATGACAAAATTAAAAAGTGTTTGTCATAAAATTTCTAAATAACCATAATTTTCAAAATTTTGCCTCTGGATATTGAGTGACCTTTAACATAATTCACAAAAAAAAATTATTGACTTAGATGAAGTCCATGTACTAATAGATAAACATCAAATTTTTGATCTCTCTTCAGATGGAAAATACAAGTATGTATACAGCTGTTCCAAATCAAAGTAAACCTGTTTCTTTTGTACCAGGGAGCCCAGATCTGGACACAATACTTCCAATATGGCCTTATCAGTGGATAGAGAGGAAGGATCACCTCCCTCAAACTGCTGCTCAGGGTATCACATGCCTTCTTTGCCACAAAGGCACATTCCTAGTGCATGATCAACTTGGTGTCCACCAACACCCCCATGTCCTTTTCTGCAAAGTTGCTTTTCAGCTGCTCAGCCCCCAGTGGGTAATGGTACCTGGGGTTGTTCCTCCCCAGCTGCAGGACTCTGCAATTCCTGTTGAATTGCATGATGTTTCTGTCAGCCCATTTCTCCAGCCTGTCCAGATCACTCTAGATGGCAGTAGGACCCTCTGTTACACCCACTTGTTTTGCATCATCAGCAAGCTTGCTGTGGATACACTCTGCCCCACCACCCAGTAATGAGGATGCTACTCTCATCTACCAAGCCAGTCATGGATGCACCTCAGGATCATATCAGGTTGGTCAATCATGACTCGGTAAATGCATGCTGACTACCTTTGTCCTTTATGTGCCTGGAAATGGTTTTTGGGATTAGCTGCTCCATCACAGGGATAAAGGTGAGGTTGACTGGCCTGTAGTTCCCTTGGTCCCCCTTCTCCTGCTTGTTTTGAAGACAGTAGTGACATTTACTTGTCTCCGGTCTTCGGGCACTTCTCCCAGTCACCATGATGAATCCAGAATTATCAACTGGTCTCACAATGGCATCATCCAGATTTCTTGGCAGTCATGGATAGCTCCCACTAGCACCTATAGACTTACATATGTCCAGTTTGCTTGTGTATGCCGTGACCTGATCTTCTTCCACCAAAGGTATGTCTTCCTTGTTCCAGTCTCTTCCACTGGTATTTGGGATTTCTGAAAGCCAGTCTTATTAGTAAAGACTGAGGTGAAGACAGCAATGCCTTTTGCATATCCCATGTCACCAGGGCCACTTCCCATTCAGCAGCATGTGCACATTTCCCCTACTCTTCCTTTTGCTACTTGCATACTCAAGAACTTTATCTTGCTGCTTTTGACATCATTTCTCAGGTTCAGCTACAAGTGGACTTTGGCTTTCATAGACATATCTTTGCATGCCAGACAGCGCCTCACTATTCCTCTCATGTTACCCATCCCTGCTTCCACCTTCTATAAACTCTTTTTTCATGTTTGACTTTTGCCAAGAGCTCCTTGTTCATCTATGAATGAATTATCTTTGGAAACTTACTATACAAAAAGCTTTTCAAAGAACAAAAAGTGCATCTCTGGCTTTACTCAGTATTTTTCTGATACCATACATTTAATTTCTTATAATTTATAATACATTTTGAGTAGGTGCTTGAGAAGGTGTTGAGTAGGGCTTGTTGGCTAAGTAAATTTATCTCTATTAGAGATTTAATAATGCAGGATCCTTCTTCAGGTTGTAGCTACTGATGTTGTGACTGGGACTGAAAACCAGAGATGAAATAAAGAACTAGCTCCCTTCTCCAGAACATAATTTCTGAGTTATATCCAGTAATTGACTTAGAAACCTTAAAGTGACACATTTACTTCCTGTGCCAGGGGACCTAAAGCACACAGTTCATGGAGCAGTCCCATCATTCAGAACAGACTCCAAGCCATGAAGCACACTGAGCAAAACAGAAACGATAGTCAGCAAACTGCTGTCTCTCAACTTAGCTGAATCACACATACTTGATAGAAAATAGCTCTGTCTGTTGGGAAAGAAAGACTCCTTCTATCCCAATTTTTTTCAAAGAACGGAGCACAACTTATTCTTTCCTTTTAGAAGAAGTTTTTCTTTTATTGTTTTCTCCCTTTCTCTTTATGTCCCTAAAACTGTGCACAAAGTAGAATATACAGGTTCAAGTTCCTCTTCTGATTGAAGGCAGCTTTGATTTTCCCAGCAAGTGCCATAATCATGAAGCTACAACACATTTTTCCACCACTTTGCTTTGCCACTGTTTCAAAAACTGAAAAGTCACAGGGATAATCAGGGAGAATAAGAAAGAGCATGACTGTAGCCTGTGTTAAGGTTTCTTTGGGTAACAAGCCCTCATTTGTAAAACTGTAAGTTTACCCAATATCTGGCCAATGTAGGACTTGGGACTGCATAGCCATGTAGACAGATCTACCCTGTCACTATTTCAGTGGAGCACTTTTTCTTTTCTGTACACTTCAAAAGTATAGTTAGTACATCTTATTAAACTATGCAACCAAAGTCTGGTAGCGAGGCCACAGGCCTAACATATGAAAGCTGTAGTTTGATTCTCCATCATGCTGAGAGAAATCTTACAACTTTGTATTCTGACTCGGGGGAAGGTCCACTATCTACTCAGGCTTTATAGAAAAAGTGGGGCAGAGCCCCTTCTTTCTATATTCTTTTACAAAAGCTACAGTTATTACTAAACTTCACAAGGTTGTTAAATCAGCCTCTATTTCACGCATGGTCTGAAACTTCCTAACATAATAAGCCTATCTGAAGAGTGAAATACAGTGAAGTTTAGTCTCTAGATTTTGCACGGACCAAGCATGAAATAATTATCAAAATTACTGTGTCAATATTAACATCCACAGTATCTGAAATCTGAGACAGTAAAAAGCAAAAGAATTAAAGTACAATGGAGAACCAACTATATGCTTACTTGGTAACCAGATAATCAGTAACACCTCCAGACTTACAGCTTTTGATTTCTGCACCCAAATTCCCTTCTGGGTTTTTATCAGACCTGGCACAGGGCATTTCATGTAACATTACTTTGTTTATTCAAATGGATACAGAAAGGAAAATGTTATTCCTTTCTCAAACTGAAATGTTTTTTAAACTGAATTAGTGTATTAAGCCACTTTGACACAAGACAGACTCCTTATATTTATATTACACTTCAGATTATACTTACAAGAAAAGATCTTAAAAGCACAGTGTCATTACTTCTAACATATAAAGCACTGAGTAAACAGCAAAACTAAAAGAATTTAACTGGAAGCTAGTCTCTAGTATTTGCTTGAAAAGTTTAAACAGAACTGTTTATTAAATAACAGCTTTACTGGAAACAAATTTTCAGCATTGCTAAGCTATTATGATATCTTCCATTTGAGGATGGACATATAAATCACCTATATAATCTACACATCTAATGTTTGGAGAAACATAGTTATGTTTATCATTATGATATCTGAGTGCAAAGAAATTTGTAAAACCAGGAAAATTATCTGACAGACCATCCATTCTCTGTTGTCCATGCTCCCAGAAACATATATGGTAGAAGTATTAGCCTTTTCCCATCTTCTACCTGTTGGGTTCATGAACGTTGCTGTGGGAAAGTTAGTGCTGGGATACATCGCGCACTTTCCTTAGAAAATACTAATATTTAAAACAGGTATTTGATAGTTCCCTGCCAATTATAAGAAAGCCCAGCTCTGTGCCCTGACACATCAATGTTGTGCTCCTGACAACTTCAGAATCCTTAAGTAGAAGAGTTATACCAGACCACATTCACGGAATAGGAAGTTATTTCTGCCAGGCTAATTAAAGCCATAGAAAACACAGAAAACAGTTAGAACCTTAAAATATATTCTTTATTGATCCAGGTCTCAGAGAAAATGTGTTGCAACAGCTATCTGCTGTTTGCAAAACAGAAGTTTTATATTACTGACTGCATTTTCCATTATATACATGAATTTGTAGGCTTCATATATGAATTTGTAGATAGGAAAGATTACTGTATTCTGGTACTAAATGACACAATTGAAATATGCACAAATCACAACTAGAGCATCCCCAACTCAAGAAGTTTAGGAAAAATATAAGCAAATGAAATTATTATTAACTGAACAGTGTCATAGCTTAGTAGGGAAAAAAATTATATTATCAAAACCATTATTATGCTATTATACCCAGAGAGATAAGGATAAGCAAAATATGCTTAAATCATAGATTTTCTTTCACTTTTTTTGTTTCCTAAAATGAAAATATGCTCCTACATCCATTCCCATACAAAAAGCATATAATGAGGACTATGATGGTTTCACTTCTCTGCTTAAGTTGGTCAAAGGTACCTAGCTAGTCTTTGTAATTGCTGGCATTCGACAGCACATTCACTGAACAGGAACCATCTCCTGCTTATTCTTTTGATTTTAGACTGAGGAAGTTATGAGGCTTGATGGTATTCAAACTATATGGTCCCAGGTACCCCAACATCAGGCACTCTTAACTTCCTCTTGTCTTTCAACCCCCAAGCCAGCAGGAAGTAACGACTAAACCAAACAAAACAGAATGAGAACCAGAACTGAAAAACAAAATTTCAAACCCAACCAAACAAAATACATGCAACAGCTCTCATTATTCACCTTTATTAGGGAGACACACACTAAACACAGCACCATTACCTGGTGGACTATGTTCTCTCATTTTTTCTAATGCTACAGCTTGAGTCCACTCTCTCTTAGCTTTGTATTGAACTTCCTGGCCAAGGTCTGCTGCACAGATTCACCTGCAGGAGCTGTTGGCCCATGGCATACACCATGATGCCAGTCCTAGCAGAAAAGTCAGGGTTTTGCTTGTATCTATTAACAGATATCAAACAGACCTGGTCTCATTTTTGCTTTGTTGAAAACATCTTTCAATAAGTGGTGTCAGACAAAAGCATTAAACACTGAAATATAAGTATCTCTGGCCCCTGGGGAAGAAACAAAATGACCTAAGATCTACTTGAGAAAAGCTGGTATGTGTGGAGAGGAAACATTAGATTCTGCAAATGAATGACAAAATTATCTATTCACCACCACTTCCTAGGGTAGCTATAAAGTCAGTATGAATGTTTGCTACTTTTTGCAAAGATAAAATAAATATGAAACATTAAAATATTTATGGAAATATTCAGTCTTGCAAATGCTTCATTTTTCTGTAATTTTGCATTACGTATACATCATAGGTAAAAAAATATTTTATACTGTCGGTGACATCCCAGGACTGAACACATGCATGAGAGTTTGGACTGGGATCAGAGTCTAATTTTTTTTCCACCGGCAAGTCGGTGCGGGCTGGGACCCAGCCCTTGTGGGCACGGCAAGGACTTCCTTGTGGCCAGGAAGCCGCTGGGAAGTCAGGAGCAGTCTCGGCTAGGCGGGGCACGGCAGGACCTCGCCCGCTGCTGCCTCCTGCTCCTCCTCGTGGCAATAAATCACAGAAGCATAGAATTGTTAGCGTTGGGAGGGACCTCTGGAGATCATCTAGTCCAATTTCCCTGACAAGGCAGGGTCACCTAGAGCAGGTGGCCAGATGGGTTTTGAATGCCTCCAGAGAGAGAGACTCCACGACTTCTCTGGGCAGCCTGTTCCAGTGCTCTATTATCCTCAGTGTGAAAAGGTTCCTCCTTACAGGTGAAACTTTCTGTGTTTTCTGTGTTTCTGTGGTTTTTTCCACATTCTGTCACTGTGCACCACTGCAGAGAGCCATCATCCAACTGACACCTGCCTTTGAGATATTTGTATGTGTTAATGTGATCCCTTCTCGGTGTTCTCTAGACTAAACAGGCCCAGCTGCTGCAGTCTCTCCTCATAAAAGAGATGCTCCAGACCCCAAATCATCTTTGTGGGTCTCAATTGGACCTTCTCCAGCAGCTCTTTGTCTCTCTTGTACTGAGGAGCCCAGAAGTGAATACAGCACTCCAGATGTCGCCTCACTAGGGCCGAGTAGAGGGGCAGGACCACTAGCTGGCCATACTCTTCCCTATGCACCCCAGGCTACCACTGAACTCCTTGCCTCAAGGGCACACTCGGATTATAGCCCGAGATTTCCTCTCTTCTCTTCCTTCAGGAGGCTCCGCGTTTGCAGGTACCTGTAGCCGAAGGGGAGAGGCTGCACCAGCGCCGTCTCCTCCGTGACCCCCAGTCCCGCCGGGGCTGACTCACGGCCGGGCGGGGCGGGGCCGGGCGGGGCGGGCGGCGGGGATTGGCTGCCGGGCCGGCGGCGGCCGGCGGGGATTGGCTGCCGTGCGGCCTTTGTTCGGCTGCAGCCACTGCCGCAGGGCAGCGGAAGTTTGAGCGTCGCGGGGCGCGCGAGCGGAGCGTCCTCCGTGGGAGCTGCCTCACAGCCGGACCCGCCCCGCCATGGACCTAGAGAATAAAGTGAAGAAGGTAAGGGGGGCTGCCCGCCGGGTTATCTGCCGCGCCCGCCGGTGTCCGCTCTCCGGAGAGTGGCGGATCCGCCTCGTCGCTGCAGCCCCCGCGGGGACTGCCCTGGGGTCGCCTCCTGGGTGCCGGGATCAGCCCTTCCCGGCGCCCCGCTCTTCCTGCCTGGCCCCCGTCGCAGAGGTGGGAGGCAGGAGAGCTGCCTGCCGGGAACCTTCCGCTGCCCCGGTGCCCACAGAGCCGGGCTGCCTCGCTGCTCCCGACCGTAGGTAGTCGCCGCAGTCGGTGCCCCAGGTGCGGACGTACCGCTGTTCTGTCATGCAAGTAAAACATGTGTTCGGTCCCCCCAGTAAACCCCTGAGATCTGAGAGTTGTTTTCATATGTGTACCCTGTGTATGTAGGTATGAAACTTAAATTACAAGCAGCTAAGAATCTGTCGCTACGTTAGTGATTATTTTCTGACCTATGATGTGACTGACTCCTTACAAGTGTGATGTCAGCCTTCCTATGCATTACCCCCTTGAGCGAGAAGCCTGGGTTTGGCTTTTCTTTCTTTTTAAAGGCATATTGACTAGTTAGTTGCGTCAAACTGGCAAGAAACAAAAGGTAAGTAACAGAAAGCAATGGGTAATCCAATTGTATTGAATCTCTTTCCAAAACTCCCCATTTAAAATTTCCTATGTAAAGCTGACTTAAGGTGGGATACTCATAGGCCTCTGTTTCTAGTTGTTTCACAAATTAAATGTAGTGCTAAAGCGCTGACTTTCTTAAATAAAAAACTTATTTGTAGTATCTGTTTTGATACTGTATAATAATGGGAAAAGGAGCTTGATATGTGAACATGAGTTAAATCTGTACATAACCTTCATTGATATATGAGAACTAGTCTTTTGAAATGCATGTTGTATGAACGTGTGTGGGGTTTATTCCTCAACTGTTTTATTTAAAGGTAGCAACTTGTTTTAAAATACACATATGCATTTTTGTATACCCGTGTGCTTTTCCAGCTTGCAGGCCAGAAACTGACTCGGGAATGGAGGTAGTTGTGTAGTGTGGAAGGCTGCCTGTTAAGGCTGAATCCTAGCAATGGTTAGCCTTGAGCTACAGCTTGCTTCAAGTGATGTCAGCACATGATAGTGTCACTTGGGTGAGGACCCTGCTTTGGAGGAACTGCCTGTATCAACCCCCAGTCACTAGGCCATCAGTGTATAGATGGGTGTAGCTAAGTACTGTCGCTGTCTTTAGAAGCTAGTTGTGTGCACAGGGTTGCTCCCCTTGTGTAACTCCTTGAATGTAATGAAAATCAGCTTCTTGAGTAGATTTGCTTATATTTACTAAGCACAGTTTCAAACTTAAACTTAATGGCATCACAGAGCTTGTTTGCTGGAAGTTTATTGAACTCCAGGAGGTGAGAGACACGTATTTGTGGAAGATAGAGCAGTCTAATTCAGAATTTATTCCTCTAAAGAGAAAATAAATATGGAGTGTGAAATGACTGATAAAATTCTGCTGATAATGGAGTCTTGGTTTGAGTGAACTTGTACTTGCTGAACATCTGCTTTAAATTGTGCTGTAATTATTGGGTAGTTGTGTGTTTTTTAAATTTATTTGACTATTTTTGTCATATTTTTATTTTCTCATCTTTTACTTTTCTCCTTTATCAACTTCGAAGATTCCTGAAGACTTTTCTGAACCTGCTTAGATAGACACAGAAGCTACAGCTGCAAAAGAAACCAGCAAAGCTCTGTTTATTGAAAGTAGTTTGTATTTCTATTCTGCTCTGCTTTAATATTAATATGCAGAGATGTCTATGATTTGAAAAACTTAACATTTTCTCTGTTTCTACTCTATGTATATTCAGAAAACTATTTCTGTTATTGAGCTGTTTCCCCTGCCTTGCTTTCATCTTCTCCTCATCTTTTTTCTCTTTGTAACTTGGGTGAAGCTTATTTTCCAAGAGAACAGAAGAGGATCTGTTCCGAGGGAGAACTGGGAAGCTTTGCTAGGTACCAGCGAGTTTGGTACAAAATTCTTCTTTTTTGACTACCAAGATTTATTTAACCAAAACTTCTTAGATTTTGTACACTGATTAGAATAACAGTTCATGTCAACTCTGGAATAACTGCATATCTTCTTTTTCTGTCCTTTAATTCCAATTCTCAACCTGTTTGTTTTATTGTCTTTTTGCTTCTCTCTTTTTTGACAACTTCCTTCTTTCTTGAAGGGTGGAAGAACATTCTGAGAAGTTTCCAGTCAAGTTTATCAAAACCAGTAAACTACTTGGCTTTTAGAAGAAACTTCTCCTGAGGTGGAGATGCCTGTGTCAGATTTTTAGTCCGTCAGCAGCAATGGGTTGCTTTACCACAAGTTGTAGTTCTCACCTTTTTTTGTCTTGCACCCTGGAGCAAAATAGCTTGAGTCCTCTGCAAAATGTACTTTGTACTTTATGTAGCTTTCCATTTTGTAGTGACTTGTATGTATTTATTGCCTGGCAAATAAGCTGGTAAACATTATAGACTGGTGAGTGGCTAACCTGCCTGTTGGGTTGGAAATTCCTAGAATACTGGGGTGAAGAAAGCAGGAATTGTCATGTTGTCCCCTGGTAAGTAATTCCGTTGCTTTTTTGAACTCTTTTAAGTCTGAGTTTAGATGTTGGCTATTCTGTAGCCCTGGTGTTCAGCAGAGCAGAAGGAAATGAATGCCTGTTGGAGCAGCATGCAGTGTGGAGGCTCAGACACTCAGCTGGTGCTGTAGAAAAGCTTCTTCCCCTGCCTGCAGCTGCTAATTTATAACTGTACAGGGTAATATATTAGGGTGTTTTCTGTTTCTGGAAAACTTGATAGATGAAGCTTCCAAGGTGACATTCCTAAGATTTCTGTAAGTGTCAGTAATCCATGAGTCCACTATTCAGTTCTGAGCTTCTGTATTGTCTCTTTGGAAAGCTGCTACATACATTTATATCTACATGTCTAGATTTGTATAAAGAAAAAAAGCACTCAGAGAAAGTCTGTTTTCATCGTTGGTACCAGGTTTGGTGGGTTTTTTTCTCCAAATGTAGCAGTTCTAGCACAGTTTGTCTGACTGGAATTGCTTCCTTCCAGTGGAAGACCACTAGGACTCCAGCAATGTACCTGTTGTTCAGCAGGAAGAACTACTGCCCCACCTGCCACAATTTCTAACCCATCCTTTCAGCAGTTTAGATGTTTGCTGCCTCGTGACAGGAAAGCACCAGTCCTGTTTAACATACCCTTCTTAAGGAATCTTAAGGGTGCGATTACTTTGGCTCAGACTTTTAATTTAAGTTCTACTATTTGGTTTCTTTCATGTCTTGTAAAACTCATCTTGCTGTCTTAACAAGTGGCCAAAGCAACCAGTACTACCTTGTAGCCAGATGTCTTGCTTGTTCTGAATCTTGGGCTCTGGACAGCCGCAGCCTGCCAGAAACAGAAAATTTCAGCATGAACTTTCTGCACTGAGCAATATATGTAGAGAACACATGCAAATGTGTGAAATAATGTGTAACTTTTTTGTAGTCAGTTCACCATGCTTTTTAGACATATTAAATGACTGGCAAACATCTAGGCAGTGAATAGTGTCTTTTTGGCTGCCTTGTGAGTACTGAGACCTTCATGGTCTGTTACAATTTTCCTTTCAAGGGGATGGGGAGTTTAAGGGCAACTGTACAATTTTCTCCTTTTTTTCTCAGAAGAGATTGGATTTGCTCTTGCATTTGAGGATCATGAAGATAGTGTTGTGTATAAAAATACTGCACAACAGAGCTGAAGGCTAAAAACAGTATCTTCAGCTTGAAAAGTACTTGTGATAAAAACAGACCCCTGCTTCTCCCAAATACAATATATGCTGTGTTCTCAAACCTTGCTTTGAGGCTATAGGGAAAATGAAGATTTAGTGCTTTGTGTTGAAGACTCTAGCAGAACTTTGTTCTAAAAGTCTGGATTCCTGCCCTGTCTGCCACCTCTGAACTTGGTAAAATGAATCAGTAGGTCACGGTCCTGCTTTTCATCCCTGCTGGCAGCATGGTCTCATGCTTCACTAGAGAAAATAAGAATCTGGCAGTGAGTCTGTTCCATATAAACTTTCACAGTATAATACTGGCTTTATAAAAAGAACTTTGATTGTGATGGAGAAGGGGCAGGGCAGTTTGGGGGGAAGAGGTGCAACTTCTCTAAAGTGGAATTTGTGCATGGTTGTTTTTCTATGGTGTGAGACTTAGTTTGTTCTGTTACAGTTGGAAAACCAAACACAGGGTGCTTTAGATATTGCTAAGTCAACAACTGTAATGATCTTTGATAAATGAACGGTGAATGAAGTATGTATAGGACCAAAGTCAACTTTTCTGTGTTTTGCAAAGCATGATTTAGTAATGTCTGCTGGGCTGCACTTCCTGTTGAGGTCACTGTTTGTTTTGGTGTTACTGCTATGGAAACCCATTATAGTAGATCTTTTTTGCTGTTTCATATGTATAGTAAGATCAAGGAAATGTACTTTTATTCAGGAGTGAGTTTTGCCTGCAAGTAGAAGAATGAAAACATTTATGAAGATGTGAGAGGAGCTACTTCAGTTTTGTTCGTGTGGAAACTAAGCAACTGCTTCCTGCATGTGCTGTGGGGTTTGAGAGTTTTCCCCCATCAAAGTTAAAAAAAAAAATTTAAATTTTGTGAATAATTTTTTGAAACACCTGTCTGAATCCACACCTCTAGTTATTTTTTGTTCAGTATCCCTGGATAGCAGCTTGGCAAATATGGCAAGGCTAAATTAAACTTTTTGACTTTTACTTTTTTTTTCCCATGGCAAAAGTACTCCCCAGGTGTCTGACTATAAAATATCATGAAATGCCTGAATAGAAAGTCAAGAAACTCTTTGAATGCAGGACTGCATGACTTTTAAGATCAGATGGAACTTTCTTGGATAGGGTATAATTATAAGCCAAGTATTTTACAACAAGGGGGAAAATTAACTTACTTTGAGTTACAGTATTCTGTCATAAAAATAAAAAAGATCTGCTTCTTCAGTTGTTCCTGGAAAAAAGAAAGAAATGTTTCTATTTTCCTCCAAGTAAGTAATAATAATGGTGAGTAGGAATTGTCAATGAAACTTGATTTGTAAAAGTTGCTTAAAACAACTTTTTTTACTTCAAAAAAGTGTACTGAACATGTCATGCAAATTACTGTCTTCTTCCTAGCAGATACAAAGTTTACAGTTACAAGGGTGTAGATGTAAATATCTATAGTGTATTTTAAAGTTGTATTTTACAATCTATTCTAAATAGATATGCATGTTTAATTTATATATAACTAATACTTATGAGTATGGGATGTGTGTATATATACACACATATATACACATATATATACACACACACATATATATACACACACACATATATATACACACACACATATATATACACACACACATATATATACACACACACATATATATACACACACACATATATATACACACACATATATATACACACACATATATATACACACACATATATATACACACACACATATATATACACACACACATATATATACACACACACATATATATACACACACACATATATATACACACACACATATATATACACACACATATATATATACACACATATATATATATATACACATATATATATATACACACATATATATATATGTGCCTGTTTTTTTATAGAGGTGTGTATGTACAAAACCCCCTAATACATAGTTTTTGCTGACGACCAAAATTGGTGGGATTCTTCTAGGCCCTGGTGACCTTCAGGAAGAGTAGGGCTGTTAAGATGAAAGCATGTCACACTTGCTACCTAGAGTCTTAAAATGAGTCATATGTACAGATCAGGAGAGTAAGGAGGCTTCTGTCCTGACATTTCCAGAATATACCTGATCTAACTGTACTCCAGTACTGCTGTGTATGTGTTTCTGGTTTTGTTGGTTTGTTTTGTTTTTTAAGTCTGCCTCTTTATTTGTGCCTTGTTTTCAGTCTGAGGTTGTCTATCTACAGCTTTTAAAAGCAGAAAAAAAGCAGCATTTTCCTGCATGACTAAAGCTCCTAAAAAATGAATATGTAGGTGTCCAGGCATGCTTCTGAAAACCTAATGTTAGAGGATGCAACTGGGTAAGAGTGCTGACGCCAAAACAAATGCATGGAGTATTATGAAAATGCCTCTGCAGTACTGGATGATGGATAGTGTTGTATTGGAGGTTTAGAGATAATGTCAGATGCATGCAAACTAAGCTAGTGTAATGCTGCACTTTGTGAATAAGCAAAGCTTGTTTTCTATCCAGCTGAGCTAGCTTTAATAGCTGTTAGCCTTTTGAAGGTACACTATGTAGCAGAGTTCTTAAATATTTATATTCTGAGCTATTTGATATTTAGTAGAAGATATCACAATAAAATAAATTCCTGGGACTTATGTATTATCAGACAACTGCAGCTCCTTGATATTTTCCTCTGCCTGTCCTGCCCAAATTATTTTTCAAATATTTTTCTTGGATGCAATCACTTTTTGGCATCCTTCTTTCTGTGCAAAATGAACTTCTGTACCCAGGCTTCTTAATTCCAGTCAACTTTTCCCTAAATCAAAATGCATATTAAAAAACCTCATGCCACATTTGCAATCAATTTTAATAGACATGTTAAAAACAAATACAGAGTGGTTCATGGGATCCCGTTCTTCATTACGGATCTGAATTTTTTTTCCTTCTCATACAGTGTCTGTCAAAGTCTTATAAGAGCATTGTCCAGATATTCACATGTCTTTCGTAGTGGTTTGTTCTTTTTTTCATTATGGAATCTTAAGAAGTAGCATTGCTCTTCTGTTTTTAAAGTTTAAATGCTGTAACCTATTTTAATTTTCAGTTTGTTGTGTTTCCCTGCTAGAGAAGACTTCTGATGGTACAGAATGTAGTGATACAAGATCAGGTCTCAGCAACAGAGCATGTATAGCAATGAGATTTCTCATGGGTTTTTTGGGATTTTTTGTTTGTTGTTCTTGCTTTACGTTCCCTTTTTTGAAAGTGCCTAAAGCACATTAAGATGTACTAGAAATCTGCTGTGCTATACAGGTGTTTTCCCACTCAAACATCCAAATAGATCAATAGTTAGGTAATCTTCAAACCAGAACACTCCTAGCATTTTATGGTAAATCCAAGAATAGCTTTAACATGGATCACTTCAGTTCTGTGCTTGGAGCACTGAAGAGCACAGGAGAAAGATCTGCAAAAAGGATAATGAAGATGATTTAGTTCTAATCTGAGCCTCACTGTTAAGTGTTGCAGTCCATTCTCACTGTATAGCCACATGCTTTCAAATTCTGGAGGGATCTGTAACATTGGAAAGGTTTTTGATCTTTTGCAGAGGCGAAGTACCAGTATGGTGTCTTACTGTCTGTTGCAGGGTGAAGCTCACCTGTTTGGTGGTACAGGAGTCCTCTTGGGGTGAGGAAGGAAAAGCTGCTGAGGCCTGAGTTAATTCTGGTCTCCGGGTGGGACTGAGGAGATAAGAAATCTTTGATAAACTTAAGAATAAACTCTTCTGATAAGCCAGGTTTAAACTATTTCGTAGGAACTGCTGTTTCTCTTGCACATCTGAACAAACTCTTAGACACTTGAATATGATCATTTGAGTTTTTAAGATGACAGTAAGCTTGTGTTCATGACTCCTCACTGTAAAGTCAGCCAGCTTTTGTCACTGGATTCCAGTCTGAACTGAAATGGGGCAGTTTTTCACTAATTGCCGCTTGGCTGTAACCATTTAAAGTTTTTTGCCCTTGAGTACTATGTAATCTTGAAAGCAGCATGCAATGGGAGATCTCAACCATAGTTACATCATCTTCTGTGCTCAGGCTATTTAAACCTATATTGGGTATTTTAGTAATACCAGATGGGTTTGGTTAGCTTCTACTGTAAAATGAAAATTAATGGTGGTAGACAGACAGGAACCTTCTTCTGGCACTATTTCAGCTGACCTATCTGTGCCATTTCTCCCATAACTCCATTTTTGGGGAAAATGGGTTCCCTCCTGTTCTGAGGCACGCATTACCTCTGCTGTGCTCAGCCTGCTCTGTATCTCTTGAGTGCTTCAGCTTGGAGCTGGCCATGTTCTACAAAAGACATGGGGATAGATATGGCTAGCAGTAAAGAAGCAGCACACTGCAGTTTTAGGCTTTCTGAGTTTCCTAAACTACAGCTGAATTGGCTGCTGAAGAAGAAAGTGACTTCTGAGGCTGATGCTTCCTTACAGCTGAAGGATGTCCTGTTACAGGACTCTGGAGAAATATGTGTAATGCACCGATTTCTAGATAACAATAGCCCACAGTGCTTTTGAGTTTGGCTCTTTCATATCTTAATTTTTGGCAAGCAGCCATGTAGTTTCTCTGTCAGAACAAAGGTTGAGGCTGTGTGTGCATCTAGAATCACATCTGATCTGGTTTTCAGTGTGCCTCTCAGTCTTCAGCTAAACCTTTTCCATAAGGTGCCCAGACATCCCTTCTTTCTGTTTCACAGCAAACTGAAAAACCTGTTTCAAAAGAAGTCTCATTTGCTCATTCATTTGTCTCAAGCTGCACAATCATTTACATAATGATGTGCTCATTATTTCTGGGGAGGGAAAGTAGAAGCCTGTATTTCTGAAGAAATCTGCACTGACACTGCTGGCTGTGAAAGTGCAAGTAGACTGGCTGGTTGTTGTCCCTGTAATCTGGAGAGAGAATATGTTCTGGGTGGAGCATTTAGATAACACATATTTCCTCTCCTTAATTTGTTTCTGAAGAGGGGTTTTTTTAGCTGAAAAGAAAAACAACAATTAAATGTTAGGAGGCTTGTAAATTATAGCTAAAATGGATTTTGCAATTTTTTAATATTTCTTACTTGAATTTCATATTGTTTTGGGAATTCTTGAAATGTCAAGGTTATATTTCTCTGTACTATAAAACAGTATTCTCTAAACAAGTGGTCCTATGTTTCCAAATCTTGTAATTACAGTACTAAGGAGTTTATTTCTCTTTCTTCTCATTCCACTCCTTTTTGAAGGAAGGGATAGCCTGAGCATAAAGAAATAATGCCAGTTTGTAACTGAAGTAGCAACAAGAGAGAATGGGTTAATGTTGTCTTTTTGGGGGGGGGGAGAGAGATGGGGTTTTTTGGGAGTTTTGTTTGGTATAGGGCAGTTCAAGCATATTTTAACAGCTTTTTAGAGAGGATGACTTTAGAAACCAGACAAACAACACCAAATAAAAAACAACCTGTCTCTCCTTCCTTTTTGCCATTCCCCCCTCGGCCCTCCCCCCCCTCCCAAAAAAAAAAGAAAAAGGCAGTTGTTTTGTGTTGCTTTAGCTTCCTTTTTCCCTTTAGAAAACATCCTGGCCAACATCTTGTTCTGTTTGAGTGTGAATTGAGAAGAGTGCTTGGTTTTTATGTGATACGTAGTGGGTGTACATGCATACGGGGGATCTCTGGAATCCAGATGAGAAGACTCCTATAAATGCCCATCTTCAGTGGAGATGAACTTTTATTAACCAGTTAGTATATCAAAAGTGTGGCTGATGAAGAAACCTAATCTTTAAAGTTATGTTTAGCTTACATACCTCCTGGTAGACTTCGGGTTAGCACCTGTAACATGTGAACTTCTTGAGCCCCCAGGTTGATGAAGATGTCACCAGGATCACAGCCAGCTTGTATTTCATCTTGCAGATATGCAAGAAATAGTGTTATGTCCTTCCCTGCAGTAGCTTAGTAGCTGCCAGCATGTGTCTTTTGTCTAAATAGATCACAATCTTCAGGAATGTTTTCGTCAGGGATGTCTGATGACTGTTGAGGCGATGATCCTTCAAATTATAAAATCACTGAAAATATGCCATTTGCTGCATTTTGCCGTGTGTTCTGTATTAAGTGGTTTGTGAATAATCTTATCTTTATTTTGGACAAATAAGTTGAAAGTTGACCTGGTTTATATCCTTGTACAAACAACAATAGTAGTATGATTTTGCTAAGTAAATGGCAAACTTAATAATAAAACTGTATCACCACATCTAATTAACTCTGACATTGTGTTGTTGTTGCCAGAACAAAAATTAGTACCAGAAGTTGTCAGTTCTAGCTCAGTTTCCATTCATGGTAAAAGCCAAACTGCAGGTGAGCTGTTTCTACCTACAGCTAGTTGGGAGCACTCCTTGTGCTGCTTGGGGGTGCGGAGATGGGTTCCTCTCTGCGTGTTGGGCATGAGCCTGCATACCCAGCTGTGGCCACATTTCCATGGTCCTTCATCTGTCTGATTTGAGAGCAGTGTTCCTCAATGGTTTAAAGCGCTGGAGTGAGATATTTTAAATTTACTGTGTTATATGAATGCCTAAGTTATCGTGCTTTATATTTGTTTTTCACCTCATACTTCAAGTGGGTGTTACTTGGTTAAATTTGCTGATGTGTTGCTATGTTGTGTGAACACCTAGCCTTTACTGTGCATTGTTTTTATAGTCTCTCATATTTCCTCTGCATTATGAATTGGTCATCCATACTTTTGAAATCCTTTGCATATCACTTCTGGTCACTGCTTTTGCTTACTGTGGTGTTCTCTTTCCCCTCAGAAAGTAAGCTGGTATGAGTCCAGCTGAAATGTAATTGTACAGGGTATATGCTACTCTGTCACTATCAGAGTAGCCTCAAATATACTCAGAAATATTAGACATATCACTTAGTTGTTTCCTTTATTCCAGGTTAGTGCATATAAATGTGGGGTCTGTTTATTTCTTGATCTCCTGTATTATACCAAGTCATATACTGTAAATCACTTTGTCCAGGCAGCTGGATTAAATGTTCTTTGACTTGAGGTCTTCTGGCCTCACTACTGTGGTTTCACAGCCTCAGACCCAAGGAAATGCTGCAAAGAATCTACTACTTCTCTCGTGTGAAGTTTGTAGAGCAAGCTGGGCTGGGGAGACAAGTCACCAGAAAAATACTTGGTTTTGTCTAAGGCTGACACTGCCTGCTTAGCTCAGCCTTGTGTACAGGCTTGTGTGAGCACTGCTACTTATATGGATACAATAGGAAGGTGAGTGGACCCTAAAATGCTGTCCTTATGTCAGCTTAGTCAAATGCTTAATCTTTTGCTTTAGCTGTTGATTGCAGATTATAAAGGCATCAGTAAGATCATTCATGCAGCATAATTTTTGAAGCTGACTGTAGTCATCTCGCTCTGTACACAGATGGGCTTGGGCCATGAGGAAGGATTTGGTGCCCCCTGCTTAAAATGCAAGGATAAGTGTGAAGGATTTGAACTTCATTACTGGAGGTAAGTGACACCAGGTGTGTCCTAAGCTGTGACTCAGCACTGCAGACCTTGACACATGTATGCAAATATCTAAGTAACCACTTAAGTTCTCTCTCTCAATTAAACTATTAAGATGCTTTAAAAAAGCTGACACAGTTCAGGGCTAGAACCTCTCAGCTGCATAACAACAGAGTATCTAATCACTTGTGAACATACATTTCATCTGCCCTGAAGTGAATGGTAGCACTTCTACTGCAGCATTTGCTTTAGCTGACTAAACAGTTCAAGTAGATTTGTAAAAATATGTCTAGCGTTATGGTAAGAGACAGGACAGGGAAGAAGTGTGTTTTATCTCTGTAATAAAATGCTTTTTCAACTCCTGATCAAATACATAAACTTTGATCTGAGATACTAGGTAAAATTATTTTGAAAATATGTTGAAACTTTGTATACACCTACAACTTCAGGTGGGGAAGAGGTCTCACAATTCAACAAAGCTAGCTAATACTGAGCCTTGGATGGTGTGCTGTTCCTAAACCAATGAGTTGATAATAGCAGTAAATAGTCTGTCATTACTTATGCAGAAACTTTGTATTTTATTAAGACCTTTCTTGTTTTACTGAAACAAGATTTATATATGTATATTAATGCCTATTTGTATCAGTGGCCCAGTTCACTTATAATACTGGGTGTGCTTTAAGATGTGGCTTAGTAATTCTAATTTTGTAGAAAAAAGGTCTCTCTCAAAGGGAAAAGCCTGAAAAGAACAGAAAAATAATTGTTAGTAGCACTAGAACATGCTATCAGTGAAAATTGTTGCATTTAACCAATGCTATCTAATTACAGTGAATATTGCATTTGCAGTAGAGTTTTGTTTTGTGGGGTCTTATAAGGTAGCTGTAGTGGCATTAGGTGCTGAGAAGGCCTAGGAGATTTTACATCTTTGTCCAAATATTTGACTGCAGATGAGACTGTTTAGAAAACAATCAGCCAGAGACAAAACACAGCTAAAAGTTGATAAAAGTTGATACATAATCAAGAAGTTATATTCTTATCTGTAATATGTAGCTGTAGAAACAACTTACAAATAATGACATGGATCAAGAAGTGATAATGCACTAGTAAGTAAATGTGCTCATCTAAAGATAAAAGATGTAATTAATTTATGGAAAGACTTTTTCAATATGCACTGCGTCTCTGAGGGGGTGTGTGTAGAAGTAATAGTAAAATAAAGCAGAATTAATGTGTGTAAGTAATGCAATAAAAGAGAATTTAAAGAAGTACAGGAGTCAGTAGTGTTTATCCATGGTTAGATGAGAAATTGTATTACTTTCTACTTGAAAGCTCTTTTGTTCATAGTCACTGTGATAGATGGGGAAATCACAAGTGGGGGAGGAAAAAGTCCAGTTAACTTTCTTTTTTTTTTTTTTTTGTTTTTAACTTGGTTCCTAATGTTACACCTTGTAATTGCTAACTTTTTCTTTAACATGAAAGAATTTGGAGTAAAAAGAAGTAAAATGGCTAAAGTGGTTTAGTCACATCATAGTATGATTGCAAAGTTAAAATGTTCCTGCTTCTGTGTGTACATTTGGGGATTTTTGCCTGTTTATCTGTGTTGCACTATCTTCCTGTGGTTAGGGCTCATTGTGCCAGGTCCTGAATACATAGCTCATCAGAACACTGTCTCTCCTAGAAAGTAAGAGCTTGTAGGCAGCATGGAGTTAAGAGAAAGGAATGAAAAATATGTAGAAACAGTGACTATTTAGCTAAGATTTAATTTGGAAATTGAGTTAATATAGGATAGACCAGATAAATAAGGTGGCTGGAAGTAGTCTGAGAAGTTTCATCTAAGTGTCAGACAAATGTGGCACATACCTCTGAAACAGTCAAAAAGTTTGCAATTGAGACAATTCAAGAATGGGTTAGAAAATGCTGTTTCTCCAGCAGAGCTGCTTCTGGGGACAATAAGGGTGTGAATCTGAAGTCTTAATTCAGTTTTGTGTAAGTAGTTTTCAAAGGAAAAGATAAATTAATATTCTTTGCATGATGCGTGTATTTTAGTAGTCCACCACTTAAATGGAAAGTGATGCATCCCAAATATCTGTTTACTTAGTCATTAGTGTTTAAATCTGAAACTGTTTTAAGTAGGAACAAACCATAGCACAAGTGGACAGAATATTGTCTTTATAACATGAATAATCAAAATCAGTTCAAGTTTACCCACTTTTTTCATTGCTACTCATCTGTAAAAGACAAGTGTTGAAGTAAGAATTGTAATTACAGAAACTGTTACACATTGGGAGAATAATTGGGGGTAGGGATTGAACCTGGTCAGCAGCCAAGCACCCACACAGCTGCTCACTCCCTGTCCCAAACATCAGGGTGGGAGACAAAAAAGGAAGAACAAAAGTGAGGAAACTTACGGGTTGAAATAGTTTAATAGGTGAAGCGATGGGTGAGCAAGTGATGCAAAGGGAATCACTGGCCATCTCCCACCGCACCCTCATGCCCAGTCAGTCTCCAGGCAGTAACTACTCTAGAAGTCAGAAACCCTGACTTCTTCATGCTCTTTCTGTTGTATTGCTGATCATGGCACTGTATAGCATTTAAACCTCACTGACCAATTTGAATCAACTGTGCCCCTTCCCAGCTTCTTTACTTGCCAAGGTGGGGGCAGAGTTCAAAAACGGGGAAGCCTTGACTTTGTGCCAGAAGTGCCCAGCAACAGCAACTCCTGTGGAGGCTGTTCTTGCTACAAACCCAAAGCACAGCTCCGTAAGGCATTATGAAGACGGTGACCTCCGTGCCAGGTGCAGCCTCTCAAGCTGAGGCCGTAGCGGCCGCGTGTGCCGGGCGTGGTTCTGCTGCGGGCTGTGCAAGGCTGACACTGCCCTCTCCTGGGGACAGCCGAGGAGCTTCAGCACATCGCTCAGCTCTTGGTCTGATACATGAAAACGGTGTTCCTCAAAGAGCCAACATGTAATTTCTTTTTGTATTTCCATACAAAAGACCCTCATTTCTTCCTCGGGGGAATCAGGTTGTAAAGTGCACAAAAAATCCAAGTATACCTATCTAATAGCAGGGCTTTACAAGGAGCTGCTACACCCTTCTTTTCTATACTGGGAGTATTTGGAATATATCTCTTCTGCAGTGGCACATGCTATTTTAAGCAGTTTGTGCTGTAAATCTTGACACACTGTGTGGGCAGGTTTTATAGGTGCAGAACTGTAAATTGAGGCTAGTATAGAAATGGTGGTAAACCAAGCCTTTAGTAAAATTTATCCCTAAATTTTGAAATTCTTATAGCCTCAGTGTTGCGAGCTGAACACAAAATGAATAAAATGAGAGATATGGTCTACATCTGGTAGTTGGATGGTAGTTGACTGGTTAACAGTTACCTGGTTTATCTTAGTGTCTTAATAGCTTTTGCTTTTAAAATTGTCGTTAGAATCATGCTTCTGTCCAAGTACAACAGCAGCAGAAGCTGGGGAAGGTCTTCTTCATTCGGGTGTTGGATTTATTTTAGACTGCAAAACAACTCCCACACACATCCAGTGGCTCAGGCTGGATGTAAGAGACTGCTACTCAGTTACATATTGCTCTTTGGGAATGTATTTCCCACTAGAGGGAACTATGGGACTGGAATCAGAAGTTGCTAAAAGCAGGAGGGAAGGTTCTGATCTATCTTGATTACGTGTATACCAGAAAGCAGTAACTGTCTCTGGTGTGACCTGCCAAGATGTTAAAAAAAACTTCAGAAAACAAGACTCTCAAGCTTGGGAATGATCTTTTTCAGCATCTGGCTTCTCTGCACAGATGCAGTACGTGGAAGGCAGGGACAGCCTTAAGTAGGCTTTAAGATTTTCTCATAGTGCAACTGACAGGGACGTACTGAGATGCAGTTGAAAGCAGATGCAATTACTACAGCTGTATTAATAGCAAGAAAACATAACAGAAGGAATCACAGCATCATAGACTTGGATGAAGAGGCAAAATGCCTTCTCAGTAAGTTCACTGATGATGCAAAGCTGGGAGGAGCAGCCAATACACCAGAGTACTGTGCAGCCCTTCTGAAGGATTTTGACAGGTTGGAGAGATGGGCAGAGAAGAACCATCTGAAATTCAACAAAGGCAAATGTAGGGTCCTGCACCTGAGGAAGAATAACCCCATTCACCAGCACAGGCTGGAAGCTGACCTGCTGGAAAGCAGCTGTGCGGAGAAGAACCTGGGGGTCCTGTGGACAACAAGCTGTCCCTGAGCCAGCAGTGTGTCCTGGAGGCCAGCAAGACCAACAGTGTCCTGAGGTGCATTCTGCATGTGGAGTGCTGTGTCCTATTCTGGGCTCCTCAGTACGAGAGAGACATGTAGCTCCTGGAGTGGGTTCAGGGGAGGGCAGCAAAGATGATTAAGGGACTGGAGCATCTATCTCCCTTAAGAGGACAGGCTGAGGGAGCTGGGCCTGTTCAGCCTCAAGAAGAGACAACTCAGAGGGGACCTCATCCATGTCTATCAGTATCTGAAGGGAGGGTGCCAAGGGGATGGAGCTAAGTGGTGCCAAGCAGTAGGAGAAGAGGCGATGGGCAGAACCTGATGTACAGGGGGTTCTGCCTGAATATGAGGAAGAGCTGCTTTACTGTGCAGGTGACTGAGCACTGGAGCAGGTTGTCCAGAGAGGCTGTGGAGTCTCCCTTACTGGAGATATTCAAGAACCCTCTGGACACAATCCTGTGCCATATGCTCTAGGTTGGACAAGATGACCCACTTTGGGGTGGCCTACTGTGACCCACTTTCAACCTTACCCTTCTGTGATTCTGTAATGGGAAGAGGTTAGCCTTTCTGCATGGAGGGCACAAGTCTCAGGATTTGCCAGGTATTTGTTGAGGATTTCTCTATGCTTGCAGCTGCTGCCTCCTGTCACTAGGAGCCAGCATAGGAAGGATCATGATCTGTCTTACTTTTCCTTTCCATACACCAAAATGTAGAGTATCAGGAGGACAGTTAGCACTCGAATTTGGAGAAGGAACTGGAAGTCTTTGATCCTTGCTGTCAGCAGACATTCAGGACACAGGAGTTCATCACTTGAGAGGATGGAATCTCTGTACCTTTCTTCCTTGTTCTTTCTAACTACTCAAGACCTGCTAGCAAGGCACTGTCTAATAGATGTGTCTTTTACAGTGATACACAACTTTTATTTCCACAGATTTTGAAGTTTCCTCCCTATCTTCCATGTTTTGAATGGGAAAAGCTTTTCAAATTGCTGAGATGTGTGTGAAGAAACATTGCTTTGCCTTGATGAGGTCCTGAGAGCTGTGAAAACATAAGCAGGAGTCCCTAACACCTCCTTCAGTAGGGATCTTGCTGAATGTCCTCAAGTGAAGGACTTGTTCAACATGTTTTCAACAATGCAGATGGAGAGAACAAGAAATTTTCCCTGCCTGTCCTCTTGACAGAGTCAAAGGAGATAAAATTATCTAAGCAAATATGTTTTTATGTATTTATATGTCTGTGAGTGTATATAACAGCAATTGTTTTTTCTTGCACGTGAGGTGTTTGCTTTATCATCACTGATAAAAATAAAGCGTCAATTATCAGACAGACTTGCGAAATTTAAATTTGAAGTAGTGAAATGGGGTCACTTCACTGAGATAGCTGTATTAAAGCCAAAGCAATGACCAGCTGTTCTGTTCTAAAGAGAAGTAATTGGCCATATACCTTCCGCAGAGGAGACAGTGAGTGACTAATGAGCAGGATTGCACTGTGGCAACTTAGTGAAAGAAGTTAGGACTAAATTGTAAACAGTACTGTTCAGGAAGAATTATGTGTGTAAGTGTCAACTGGATATCTTTTACTCAAGAGGAGAAATTATAAATTAAGACAGGATACTTTTTTTGGCTGTTAGCAGCTGTATGGACATCTTCATATGGCTGAGATCCAGGGGCCTGTTGGGGAGCATGGGAAATGACAACAACCTAGGGGATTTTCCTTTGATTTACTGAGATCTGCTGATGTCAGTTGTGACTCAGCATTCTCCGCATTCTTTCTGTATTGTTTTGTATTCAGAAGCATAATGGTACACAAGTCCTAATGCCAAGGCCAGTATTACACTTGTAACACAGCCCCTGTAACAGCTTCTTGCAAGCTGTTGGCAAAGAATCATTCTCTTAACTTTGAAAGAGCAAGGAGATTAGACTGAAATGTACACAGTCAAATTCCTAATTTCAGTGGGTGCAGGGGTGGGGAAGATTTAGTGAGTACCTCATTATTTTCAATGCAAGTGTAAAGCACAGTAGTTTTATGCCAGTTTTCACAGTGAATCCCAGGAAGGACCTAAGGACAAATTGTGTGCTTTCACTTCTTTGCAACTACCTATTTATGACAAAAGCAAAAAAACTCTCTCACGGATACTGCAGTCAGTGAAACATGTGAAGCCTTCAAGGTGGAACTGAGAATGATGACAGCAGCTGAGTCAGGGTGTTCATCTAATTGAAAGTAGAAACAGGATCTGTAAGCTATTCTGCATCCTGAAAGAATACTGTTAGAAAAAAAGATACTCAATTTCATGATGTAACATGAGCAAAAATAGGTGCTCTTGTGGTTTTTCCAGCATGTGAAAGTCTCAGGACAAATTCCACTACAGCTTGTGGAGGGTGGTATGGTCTCTGCAGGCTTTCTATGCTGCTTTACCATAGCTGGATTCTGTAGAGTGGGAGAGTGCACAGCCTGTCATGTGGCAGTTGTGACCACACAGGCAATACAGCAATATGAACTGCTCGTACTGAGGTCTATCTTGCAAGCAGAGCAGTTCTGGAAAGCATGATCATACTTCAGTTGAGTAAGTCTGTGCAGGGTACCTGAGAACACCTGGTCATTCACCAGTGTAATTAAATCACATCCCATCAAGATGCAAGACTAAAACTGGGGGTTACTATTGCTAAAGATTTAAGTTGTAAAAGTAAATAAAGTGCTTGGTGTCATTGTTCAGATGGATGAACTGCTTCAATTCCAGTAGCATGTGTACTGTGAGGCATAAAGCTGCATGATGATCATGATGTAATCACTAAATCTGCAAAAAGCAAGGTCTGATTCTGTCACCTGGTATTAGATCTCAAAAAAGGTATGATTGAGAATTGGTAATAAGGTATAATGACATGCATGCCATAAAATGAGCAAAGTGAATATGAATTGCTTTATTAGTATATTAAATAGTCTCTAAGTATTAGCTATGTGAAGGACCTGTGTAGACAGATGCTGAAGATCTTGCAAAATTTTATGTTTCAAGTGCTTGAGATGCATAGTACGGCTTTTAGGCTTAATGGCCAATGCTAGCTCCTGCTTGAGTGTTTTGGTAAACTGGGAGATTGCAAAGTGATTAGTGTTCAGTAGCTATCCAGATAAGTATGAGCTTTGAAATTCTGCACATCTTTCCTGTTGTGGAAATGAGTTGGAAGCTGTCAGGCAGTCTACACCTCAATTAGTGATCTCTTTAGGTATTTATGTTACAAAGCGGAGCCAGTTCTGCTTAACATTCTTATTTTGCAAGAGTGGCTCATTTTGTGGTAGAGTTAGCTATTTTTGTTTGGAGTGGGCTTTATAAATTAAGCTACCACAATGTATGGTTTCTGTATAGCCACATGACCAGGGCAGCATCCACCGCACACTGAAATGTTAGTACCCTACATCCTAAACTGGAGTACATATAGGGAGCATATGTTTGGGACTGACTCTGTATAATTTCAGGTGGCCAATTAAAGGTCCTCCTTCCTTTCCCATTACCTCAGGGGCCTGCTGTAGTCATGGCATGTTCTTGTTCTGTTCCTGTTACATACCGTAGCTTAAGGCACCTAACTTGCCTTCAAGACTGTAGAAAGCAAGATGCAGAGCAACATTAGAGTTTGATGGGTTTTGGAAAGCAGGGTTCAGAAGCCTTTTATAGGTAATAGTTTATGCTATTTGCTGTATGAAGGATAAATAATGGGGTAAAAAACTGCTCAGTCCTCTTCAAACTCTAGAGATCCAGAAGGTTGATGTGTTTTCTTAGTCTATAGTAAGAACCTTTAGTTAACATCAAGTTTCACTAATTTCTATATGCTGTGGCTGACTGCTGTGAATGGAAGTTGTGGAGGCACCGCTAATAAATAAATGAACTAGCTTGTCTAATCCAAGGTTCTGTTCATTATATGTGAATTGTTTAATTATGCTTAAAGTAACAAATTACTTTCTAATATTCGTTAGCCAAAGCAGTTGAAACGTGTTGTATATGAAAGAATATAATTTATATCCAAGTAAGTAGATATACTTCTACCTTTTAAGGCTGTTTTCTGTGAAAATTCTCTCTACAGCATGTGCCAGTGTACCTCTGACTTGGTCCAGAGCTGTTTTGAAAGGCTTTGTCCATATAAGCTTTTCACTTTTCTTTCATCTTCTCTTTAAATGCTGTGCTTTGAACAGAACTTGGTGCAATTACAGTCTTTGTATGTCTGGATGCATTTTCTTCCTTTCTAGGAAATATTTGTTTCCACATGATAGCAACCCTGTGATAACCAAATACCATGCATACATGAAGAAAGTAGTATAGTGTGTGTAACTTTGAATGTATGAAGAGCAACTGAAAAACTGAAAGTCCAAGCAAATGATTGCTGGTTGATGCATTAAGTTATCGTATAATAAATTTGGTGGGTGACTGATAATGGGTATGTATGTGTTTGATCAATACTGAGATGTAACTGAAGGAATGGCATAGCATCATATTAAAAATGCATTAGTGTAGTCAACTGATAGCTATCTGATAACAATATCTGTAAATAAACAGTGTAAGTAATACAACAGGACACATAAGGAGGTGTTTGACATATTGCAGAAAAACATGTATAATTCCTAATCAAAGCGCTGAAAACAAGGGTTTGGGTTCCTGGTGATGTTACTACACACCAGATGGTGTGAGATTGTAATTTTGTTGCTTTTTCCATGAATTTCAGAAAAATATGCCGCAACTGCAAATGTGGCCAGGAGGAGCATGATATCCCTTCAAGCAATGAGGAAGATCGGAAAGTGGGGAAACTCTTTGAAGATACGAAATACACAACCCTCATTGCAAAGCTGAAGAACGATGGCAATCCCATGTATAAACGCAATGTAATGATACTGACCCACCCAGTGCCAGCCAAGAACATATCCATTGATACTGTGACTTATGAGTGGGCTCCTCCTGTTCAGAATCAGACACTTGTAAGTCCAACTCAGATTTTTTCATGTTCGAGGTAGGAGTTGGTGGGGGATAAGTAGTAGAGCTTACTGGAAGGGTAAGTTTTCCTCTTGTAGTCTTATTTTCTTGCTCCTCAAAACTGAAAATATGGTGCCTGTTTAATGAGTCTTGTATCTGTCATCTTGCTTTATGGATGCTTGTTTGTAGAAGTTCTTTAATACCTTGGGAGATGAGGTAGTTTTTTAATAGATAGGATTAAGAGTTATCTGCTAAGTCCCTGGAGTCCAATCAATTTCTGTAACCTGCTTTTTTTTTTAAACAAACTTGAAAAATTTGCATGTGGTGTGGTCTTAAAGGAAAAAAAAGCCAAACCAAACACCACATCCATTTATTTTATTGTTTAAAGTTAAGGGGAACACTTAGTCTTGCTTATAGCTTTTACTGTATATGGTAAGAACAAGGTCAGTGTTGACATCTGAAAGAGCAGCTCCCTTCCAGTATATTTTCAGTTGAAGTAGATGAGATGGTAGATAGCCTTCTGAGAATTTTGCTTCACTTTTCAAACTTCGATTACTAATTTATTGTACTAAAATGTTGTGCAATCCATGCCAGAATTACATTATCTCAAATTATTCCTTTTCAGTGAATTAATCAAACCTTGTGCAGATAAGACTTATTTAACATTCAGTTACTAATTTGATTTTTAAGCTTTTCTTTGCTTTATTAAAAGTAGAGCTTTTTTTTTTTTTAGTTTAGCTAGAGTTACTTCTTCAGTGGGCTGTATGTCCCAAGCAGATTATTTCAGATTCTGTTTTTCTAAGACTATCCTCAGGATCAGTATTTACAAATAGAGACAAGGTGCTGTGTTAATGTTATTTACTCAGAGAAGTAATAACTCTTTCCTGTATGTTGTAAAAGGCTTAAAAAGGAGCCTGTCTCTTTCTCTGGGAAGAAGCCAATTAATGCATCTGCTGTATTTTATCTCCATTATTGTTTCAGGGGCTTAATATTTATGGAAAGAACCTTGTTTTTGACAAAATTTGACTGTCACTAAAAACTGTACAGATTATTTTAGTTGTGTTTGCTTATGAGAATGGGTATGTAGTTGAAGTGCCATCTGATATCTGACTCTTCCTGATTCAGGCTAGACAATACATGCAGATGTTACCAAAGGAGAAGCAGCCTGTTGCTGGCTCAGAAGGCGCACAGTACAGGAAGAAGCAGTTGGCAAAGCAGCTGCCTGCTCACGATCAGGATCCTTCAAAATGCCACGAGCTTTCCCCCAGTGAAGTTAGACATATGGAACAATTTGTGAAGAAGTACAAAAAAGAGGCACTTGGTGTAGGACATGTCAAGCTCCCTGGTGAAGTGGAAGTGAGAGCTCCTGATGAGAATAACTTGAAAAATGGTGACAGAGGTATCTCATCTGCTGTTGGAACAATGGAGGAGAAGTCCCCAAATCAGAAAGCATCTCAATATGTAAGTATAAGAAGGGAAAGATAAAACAAGAAGGTATATTATCATCTGAGCGCTCTATTTGGTCACTTTAGCCCAATTAAATTGTTTGTTAATTTGGAATAGTAAAAGTCTGGGAGGGAAAGGAAGAAGGGGAACTGGAAAATGTTGTGAATGTCTGCATAGAGCCTTGGTTTCTGACAGTATTTAATGCTCTGCAGCAAATAACTTCCCGGGTGACTCTTTCATCCTCAGTGCAAAAACATGTTAGCTTGGAAGATAGCATATTAGGGTGGCTTTTACAGAGTAATAATCAAAAAGCTAGTGTCTTATGGACTAATTGCTACATTCTTCTCCTCTTGAAGAGTTTAGTTTAATTTTAGAAGTTTGTTTTCTCCTCTTTCTTGGAAGAGCACTAAAATTACCCACTTGACAAATTGTGTTTAAAATTAAATGAAACTGAGGAATGATAAAGTTACACCTCCATCCTGTGTCCAACAAGTTGAGCCATACAATGGCTTTTTTGACCAGCCTTTTCATATTCAGCTCAATTTTCTTACCTATTTTTTTTTATTTGGCATCTGATTTCTCCTTGTAATAGCTCAATGAAAACCAAGGTATATAGAACCACCTAGTTTTCATGGATATTTCAAAAATCATAGCCTTAATCAAGTATTTCTGACATAACTACTGCTTGTGCATGTCTCAGCTACCAATCACAAACACAAAATAGGGGTAGTGTTACTGAAGGAACACTAAATCAGTTTAGTGGAGGTAGACATTACTTAGCAGTGTCAAAAGCTCTACTATAAGCTGATTTCTAGAAATGTTGCTATTATATGTATGAATTCTTAAAATTATTTTCCTGTGGCTCGCTTACAGAAAATTAATATACAAGTTCTAGATGGAGAAAAAGTTTTGCTTAACATTGAGGGGTGTGATGTGGTTTTTTGTTGTTTGTTTCTTAACTGACAGTATATATGACTACTGGTGTGAAATATAAAGTCAACACATTTTAGCTTTTTGGACATGGCCACTTACCCTAAAAATTTTCAAGCTGTGCCATTTGGTTACCTGTAGCTATTTGCTAATTTTTTTTTTTTTTTTTTTGGTCACTGTCTTGTTATGGAGAATCTAAGAAACTAAAAATTTTTTTACCATGGCTTGATTAGGTTACTGTCATTTTGTCTTAAGTCAAGCTTTCCTTCTGGTTTACTTCAGTTTCACAACAGCAGTCCCTAACTTATCTCCTCAAGGAAGACCTACAGAAATACACATCTTGCATTGTACCCTGCTGGCCAACTACCTTGGACTACAATAAATCAATAACAGGACGCACTCTGTCCCCTTGAGTAATTGTATCAGAAGGTGCTTTGTTTTTACATTACATCTGTTTATCACTTCCATACTTTTCTTACTCCAGCACCTGACTATTCTTCCTGCAGTTTAAGCCAAGCATATATTATCACTGTGGCAGTGATTTAGAAAGAGACTTGTAGGTACTTAATAGTGTAAGTGAACATTTGGGTTGCTTACCTATTGTTAGGTACTGAGTTTACACTGGGTTAAATAATTGGGATTTAGATATGTTATTTTAAAGTATTTTGTGGGGGTCTGGTTTCTGCAATGAGACTCTGTTTTGCCAATATGATTTATCATTATCTCAACTGCTTTTTAACAGCTCAAAATAAATTGATACAAACAAGAGCCCTTAAATACTTAGCAGAAGTGCCATCCTTGTCTACAATTTTTTTTATTGGTTCTGCAGCCTTGCCCATCAGATTTTCTTGTACATTGTCTTTCAGACAGAGTTTGAAAGCATGTATTCCTGTAGCTGTGGTAAAAAGAATCTCTTGAAAAAATAATTTTCATTACAGGAATAGACTGCAGTTCTTTGAAACCTGATAAAAAATAAAAAAGCAAACCAAACAACACTAACAACCAGGTCTCCACTATTAATGTAAATATACCTGTAATAATTGTCTCTGTGTTTAAAAAATATAAAGCTTTCTCACCATGACTGAAAGCTGAATTAAAGAAAAATAGGTACTCAGCATATTTTCATCTTGTAAAGAAGGAAATTTTATGTACCTTTTAACCACCAAAGCTGGAGATGTTGATGGTAGGCAAATGAATCCCATTGCCTAGACCTGGGTCTAGGCAGCTGCTTAACCTTCCAGTGGACTTCTCTTGGAGTGTGAGGTCTAAAGTAGAAAGGTCAGAAAGCTTTATATACATGTATATTTGAACTTTCCCTTTCATTAGTTTTTCTGCATTCTGTTTCTGTTCCAAGTTGTTCTTCCTCTTTTGGTGTCTTTCTGTATATCTTTTGAAATTGTCTGGCATGTGGGATCTGATCAATATATCTTACAGCTGAGGCACTTTATATGTATTTTATTTTTATATGCACACACAATTAAAGCCGTTTGTGGCTGATGTGAGTCATAGAGGAAAACCTTCCCAGGATGTTCAGCCCAGTCTACAGACCAGCTGGAGTACAGGAAATGCCAAACTGGTGATTAAACTGTAGATAAAAAATTTTTGGTTCAGTAACATAAATCATCTGTGTTTTTTTACTTGATGGCAAAACCCTCTCTGTAAGCAGGTATGGGGCAGAAGGCTGACTATGAACTCTCTGGAACTATTTGTAGTCTAGCTGTGTACATACACTTTGTAGGTTATCCATAGTCACTCTCCCTGTCCTAAGATCGTTACTCACAGGCTGTTGGACAGCAGCCATGGGTGACTAGCCTCCCTAGAACACAGCTTTATACAGAATGTTTGAAATACTCACTTTTTATTTTCCTCACCAGTGATGCAGATACGGCTTGGTATTCTCATGACCTATAAGTACAGCCATTTTCTTGTCATGCGTTCTAGTCATAGTTTGTTATCTTGGATGGAGGCTCATTATTCTCTCCTTGTTCCTGAGCATGTAAGGTTTACAGAGCATAGCATGAATTTTGATGGCCTGTTATTTTCTTTAAACACTGGACTGCAATTGTAGAATGTGAATACAGTGATGTACAACAATCCTTTTAAGGAGCACTGATGCTATGACAGTAGAATGTGCATCATCTTGAATTGCTTAGTTAAACCTAAACCATGGTTCAAGTATATCCTGTACCACTCCTGTGTCTACTCATGGGATTAAACTTAATGCTTTCATTTCAGTCTGGAAAGATGGAATTTATTAAATATATCAATAATACATAATTTTTATAAATATACCTCTCAAAGACTTAATTAACTTGTTAATAACCTCTTTCCAGTCCTGCTATCACTGCAAGCTGAACATGCAGGAAGGTGACCCAGCTGTCTATGCAGAACGTGCTGGATACGACAAATTGTGGCATCCAGGTTGTTTTGTCTGTTGCACCTGCAGTGAACTTCTAGTAGACATGATCTATTTCTGGAAGAATGGTAACCTGTATTGTGGAAGACATTACTGTGATAGTGAAAGACCCCGCTGTGCTGGATGTGATGAGGTAGGAAATATCCTAGTCCTTTCTTGTGGCTCGTAAGTTTGTTCCCCTGAGAAGTGATTAAGTGTTTTACTAAAACATTTTAGTGCAGGAAGATGATATGCCTTCAGCAGTTTAGTTGATATTTTAGTTGCAGAGAACTGAAACCAGTATGGACACTGCACATTCAGGAAGATCCATAGTTTGCTTTGGATTTGGTGGTGATTTTGCACAATCTATGGGGACACAGGATGTGATATGTGAGGGCAAATTCTTCCAACAAGTCCCAGTTATGCAGTTGTTTTCCTTATCGGGGCACTAGGGGCTGAACTGACCCTGGGCAGCAACAGGGAACAGCCCTCCTGGGGCCTCTGGCATTTGTGGGCTCTTGGGAGCAGCATGGAGGCTTTTGGGAAACAGTTAAACAATGGTGGAACCACTGGGAGTTCCCTGCAAATTACAAAGCATCCAGAGGCTATATTTATTAAAAGTTGCACTGTTCAATTGAATGTACTTGTTTACTTGTATACTTGTTTATATCTTCCTCATAGCTAATATTCAGCAATGAATATACTCTGGCCGAAGGGCAGAACTGGCATCTGAAACACTTCTGCTGCTTTGACTGTGATTGTGTTTTGGCTGGGGTAACCTATCTAACAGTGAATGACAATCCAGTCTGCAAATCCTGCTACGTGAAGAACCATGCTGCGGTAAGGTCCTTACAGATGTCTTGGTGTTGTGAAGGAAGGGAACATAAGTCCGTGGAGCTTCAAACTCTTACTTTCTCTTAGTCTGGGAGTATCTGAAGAGTATCAATTGAATGTGTGTTTAGGTTTGAGTCAGCCATCTTTTTCCCCTTCGGGAAAAAAAACCCACAACTTTAAGCAGGCAAGTGTTTTGTCAATTCATAAACATGAACAAAAGCCACTGATGGCAGGGGGGGAAACCTGTTGGAAAAATACCTTGAACTTAGCCAGTGGTGAAGCAGGATTTGATAACAGAAGGAGTAAAGTGGGTGAAGATGAGTGATGCTGCTAAACATTTAGTTCTCATCAATTGTAGTTCATTGAGCCTGGTGGGAATCAGCTTCAGCTGATCTGCTAAAAGCCTGTAGTGGTAACTGCAGTCTAGGTACTTTTGTTTCTTTTATTTCTAACCACATGTGTTAAAAAGAGTGATTGACAGGATAAAGCTAGAAGTTTGGAAAAAAAAAGTTTTTGATTCTTGCTTATGCTGGAAACTAGTCTGAGATGATGGTCCATTCATATCTGTAAGTTAACTAGCTACTAGTTGGGGGCTCAGTCTAATGTGCACCTAGATGGTTTATATAGTAAATGGAGAAAAAATTTATTATCTCTAGTTGGCAGTTAGTAATATTTTGAGGTGGGTGTGAGGAATTGATTTTTGGAGAGGATTTTTTTTATCCTCTTAAAACATTAATTTTCTTGATCTAAATTATAATTTGTGAACAACCAGATTTTAAGATGAATTGTGCATCCCAGACTTTCTAATAACCTTTAGTTATTTGGCACTGCCACACAGCCGTCAATGTACAGGAAGATTTGTAGTTAATCTCTTCATATATTTAGGTTAATATATGAAGATCTGTGCTGTTTGACATAAAAGGTTTTTATGATTATTTGGCTATTGGGAAATCCTAACCATCATAACTGTCTAAGCTTAGCCC
This sequence comes from Aphelocoma coerulescens, assembly GCF_041296385.1. Lineage (NCBI taxonomy): Eukaryota > Metazoa > Chordata > Aves > Passeriformes > Corvidae > Aphelocoma > Aphelocoma coerulescens. The sequence continues at coordinate 26,123,379 of NC_091014.1, read as the reverse complement.
CAGCAGCAAATTACTTGTGTATCCATCTTATTATTCTGTCCCCTCAGCTGAATTCTAATCAAAACACTTAGAGAAAAAAATCAAAAGCTGGAGACTTTTTTAAAAGGCTTATTTTAACACCTGTCTCTTTCCTCCAAAAACATTTAAGAGTTCCAGGTTTTACTGGACTCAAAAGAAGGCATGTGTATGCTTCATTTCAGTGTTGTTTTATTTCTAAACAGATCTGCCAAGGCTGTCATAATGCTATAGATCCAGAAGTTCAGCGTGTGACATACAACAACTTCAGCTGGCATGCTATGGAGGAATGCTTCTTGTGTTCCTGTTGCAGCAAGTGTCTGATTGGCCAGAAGTTCATATCTGTGGAAGGGATGCTTTTCTGCTCCGTGGAATGTAAGGAAAAGATGATGTCATAAAAGAAGACATACACAGAACCAATCAAATATTGCTGTGTTCCAAAGGCTCTTGCATTTCTACTGTAAAATATATAGTGTCAGGACATTTAAAATTACTGCAAGTATTAAATAGCATTTTTCCAAAGATTTTTTTTAATGTCTAAAACTTCCTATGTAATCTTTGTTTCTTAGCTGTAATAATACTTCCTTTTTTGCAATACTTTTTGTGAGTCTTATTTCAGATTACTTCATATCACAGAAATGAATGTGTTACAAACTCTATACATTCTAAGGGAGCTCTTCACTGTGAAGAATCTTCTTGCTGTATCTTGCCTAATGGAACAAGAAAATGTGAAAAATGCTCCAATTTGACTTGTTTTGTATGATAAATGTAACTCCTCCACCTCTGGTTTCCCTAATTTATCATTTGTGTAGTTTTTCTGCTTTCATCAAGCACTTTAGACAAAATGATCAGTTTTACTGCCATGTACAGCTTTGTTTTCCTGAGTTCAAGTATCCAGCGAGAATGACACTAAAAAAAAAAAATTTGCCTTTAATAATTTCCTTGGCTTTGACACATGGGTTTCTGGGGGATAGTGACTACTCTTATGCCTAGTTTTGAAAGTAACTTCACCAGTAGAAAACTGTTGGCTTGTTTCTTACTTGGAACTGTTCATGCCTGGAAAAGCTTTAATTTTACAAATACTAAAGTTATGTTATAGATAGGGGATGGGGGGTGTTGGTGTTAGAAAATAAGAGCAGGTCTTGCTTAGATTAAAAAAAATCCACCAGAAGGGTAGTGGGTGTCACTTTTAGCCTTTCAGAACTGGCTTCTCTTTTATATCATGAGTGTTCCTTTCATAAGTTGTGCCTTCTATCAAGAGGGATGTGGCACACAGTACTGTATGCATTTCCAAGAATGTATTTCTGCAAACGGATCCTGCTTTTGATTTTTATGTTCTGAACCAAAGCACGAAAAAGTCTTTCCCAGAAGACTTCAGTATTTGAGTGAAAAATTTCACAGCTGTGTATTAGCTTTGCTCTACTAGATAAACCAAATGTGTGGCTTTCTTAAGAATTACAGACCTACAGTGAAGCTTCTTAGTTATCTTTGTGCCAGACACTGAATGTCTTTAGCCTAAAAAATTAATAAAATTATTTTTAAAGAAAAGTCTATGCAAGTCTTATGTTCAGTTCTTGTAAGCTTTATGGTGATTGTATTGTAACACCTATCAATAAAATTAGTGTTTTTCACTTAAGTTGTCTACTAATTCTGTTCTTGTTCAATCCCTTTCAGGGGAGGCAAGGAGGAAGGGAAATGTTCCCATACTTTACATTAGCTTGGACGTAATTTCCAAAAAACTGAAGGCCTGTATTACGATACAGTGGTTACTGTCTTGTGTAACATTGTTAATGTGCTTATAGGTGCAGAACAGTGGGTCTTGTTCCAAAAAATGCACAACTTCAGAACTTAGTGTAATTTTTTGTTCATATCAACTATTTTAAGACATTGAATGGGAAGTTTTGAATTCATACAATTGAGGTAATGTATTGAGAAAATAAAGTGCATTGTGATCGTTTGAGTGCTGCAAAAATAAGACCCACTGAGATACACTGTGATTTTGTATGTCGTCTAAGTTGTAGGCTTTACATCCATGTTCTGGGAGCCTGTACAGCTTTTCTCAGAGATCCTCAGGAAGTACAAAAAAATGTATGTATTTCAGCTCATACCAATAGGGCTGTATCCTTCCCAGATTTGCAGATTTAAATAAGGAACACCAGAATGTCTCAGTAAGAGAAAGTTTTTCCGTGTAAGTGCTACTTAACCTGTAGCAGGTTCTGTACTTTAACCTGTACAGGACATGCTGTGAGAATGCTGTTTGGGGGTGGGTCTTATTTAATGATTATCCATAAGGATGGCTTAATAGTGACTGGGGTTTATGTGTCTTGAGTACATCTGTCCTCAGCCACTCACTACCATCTCTTCTGGAAGAGGCAGCTGACCTTTTATAAAGAACTGTGAAAAGCTCTTCTGCACCTTTCCCTGCCCTTCCCTTGCCACGCTATGTAACAGCTATCCCAATAATGTGATTACTTGCACTGGTAGCAGTCATACTTTTCACTTTAAATCTTTTGAACAGTTTTGTTTATTAAACTTGATGCTAGTGTAGCATTCATTTAAAAGGCTGAGCAGGAGATACCTTAGGGCTTATTTATTCCATCAAGACACAATTGTTAAGGAAATTTATGTCAAACCAAACAATTTTCAATAGTCCATCAACTAGGACTGACTTTTTCCATGCCTCTTCTGAAGCATGTTGGCTTGCTGGCTTTAGCTGGGGCTCTTCTTGAGTATCTTCCCTTGCCTGCTTGATCCCTTCAGGCTCTCGTCCCTGGAACCTGATGCTTCTGGGTGTTTCTTCTTTGGGGTATGCAAAATTTAGTTTCTGTTCATGCAGTAATTGGAAAGGATTGTGTCTTAAGAACATCAAGTGTAATGTACAGGTGATACAGAGAGTAGACAAAGATACTGCTGTGTGACTTCAAAATAGGTCAGAGATGATTCGGAGGGCTAGACTGTTCTTGTAATGAGCTAGGAAGGAATATATGTTCCTGCAGATAATGCTTTTTGTGTTAGCTGAAAGATACATCAACATACTGGAGCTTGAAAACAAGCCTTAAGGAGATTTCATTCTGTCACTGTCATAATAAAAATATTGGCAGTAAAGTGTTGGGGTTTTTTCTCTTGCATTTTTTGGCTATTTTATTAGGAGTCCCTTTGGACCTATTTATCTTAATAAGCTAAGAATAGAAGCTGGAAGCTTTTGCATACTTCTGTAATAAAAATATATACTTTCCAGATGAAATTTTGACCTCTCTTGAATGTTGAAGTTCTTTGCTTAAGAGTAGAACTTTGTTGGTAAGAAAGTCTTATAAGCAGTCATTTTAACAACAAAATCTTTTTATTTAAGGAAGAGCTATCCTGTGGGTCTGTAAGATGGAGACTGGTAAAAGCTTTGCAAAAACTTTAAAAGAACAAAGCTAAGGAAATGCATCTTTGAATTAGTAACATATTTATGCATGGTTGGAATAATTGTAACTTTTACTGAGATTTAGATTACATTTCAAACTTAGTATCATTATACATATGCTAGAAATAAAAGAAAAATGTATTTTAATCATCTCTTACATATTTTTTTACCTCTGGAAGGCTAAAGTTTCTCTATTAAAAGACAGGCCAATGAGCAATCAACACAGCAATGTTCCATCTGCTTGCAGAATCATAGGTTTTGAGTTTTATGGAATACAGTTTATGGTGTGAAGCAAAATTATCTGACTTTGTTGTAGTAATGACCATTAGCACAAAAGTATTTTCTTTCAGAGCTAGAAGTACTTGGATGCTCTAGACCGTCTGTTCCCAGAAGAACTGGTGAGGTGAGGGTGGCAGAATGGTAACATTTTGCTCAATAGCTTCGGCCAAATTTAGCATGGGTTTGGGATGCTAGAGCTAGGAATGGGTGGCAAGAAGGAGGTTGGCAGTCCAGGAAAGGGTCAGCAATTCACCTAGCAGCAAGCTCTCCAAGGGACCAGTGACCGATGGCTGTACTAAGAACAGGATGAAGGGATCTAGTGTTAGGTAGTAGTTCAAGGGCAGAAATTCAGAGTTCATGTAGGGTGTCCTCAGATCCTCGGTGTGCTCTCCCACCACAGCAGACTCCCATACCTTGTTGAATGTCAGTGGAAAGCCATCTTAAAAATCACAAGCAGTCCTCTGGGACCCAAGCAGTCATCCTTTCTCAGCCCAAGCAAAACACTGTCAGAGAAGATTCCAGTCTGATTCACATCTATATATATGAATGCTTTTGTGTAGTGAAAAAGGGTGGGAGAGACCAGTAGAAAATCTTTTGCTAGGCCTCTACACCTCATGTGTTAGGACTGTGGAGTGCCCTGTTTTTTCCTAGAACTGACAGGAACCCAGTCCAGCTGCTCCTTACATACCTATCAGGCTCCATTGAGTGCAAATGTTATTTTCTTTATAGTTTTCAGTGTGAAACACAGGGAAGGTTTGTTCACCTTCTTTTGAGTCTCTGAGTGAGTGAAGTGTTTGCTTCCAGAAGTGGGAAGTCTGGATTCAAGGCTGTCCTCAAGCATTTTAGCTCCAAATTCTCCCTCCCACCTTCTGGGAGAATGTCCCAGCCATCAAGGTGTGGTGTCGCCTCCAGGTAAGCACCCTTCATATCATCTATTGTAGGTAGACCAAAGCAATTAAGAATTTCATAGTCAACCTAAACTACACATGATACAGCTAATGATTTTTAATGTCAGCTGAAGTACACCATTGAAGTTGTATTGCTGTGTCATTAGCAGTCAGCAGCTAGTAGGGTCACACACAAGTAGATTTGGGGATTTTTGTCTTGTAAAGAGCTGCTTGTTAAGGTATAAAGTTGGACCCTCTCTGGACGTAGAAAGGTTGTAGCTGGTCATCCACATTCATGTATTGCATCTACCACCTTATTGCTTCAAAGTGCTGAGGCTGAAAATGTCTATAGGCCAGGGGCTTCCACCTCTGCCTTTACTCAATCCTTCAGTAAATAAGCAAATTGGGTTTGTTAATTAAGCATAAGGCCAAAGAATGGTACTTAATAAAGTCAAGTGTACTGCCAAAGAGGTCCTAGAAGTAAGTGTTAAATGGAAAACATATAATCTAATTACCAGCAAGTACTGAAAATAACACCTTCATTTTTTCCATGTCCTTATTAACATAAAATGATGGGTAAAGGAGCTTTAGGCAACAAAAGTCCAAAACCATCTGAGGCAGGATTAGGCTCAGATTGTAGACTGCCACCCTGTGTTCACTGCCTAACTACAAAAGATGAGCCAGATAGGTTTTACCTCTGGCAAGCACTGAGGCAATACCTGCTTCACTGTGCCACCACCAGAGCAGCGCAGCAAAGTCCGCTTCAGTGGTTGCTATGAGCAATCACAGCAAAGTGTAACAGATCAGTTTCCCCCTTTGCCTCCCCCCTAAACAAGTGAAAAAAGAACCAAATAAGAGGATGTTTCTGCTACAAATTAAGCCCAGCATTGTTCAGATTTGGATTCATGCCCAGCATTGTCTGAAAATTTTTGCACCCGGTTTATGAGAAACTAGTCAAGCTTCATATATTTTTTTAACATTTCATTTGTTAAAAAAAATTAGTGTCACAATAAAGCATCAAGGCTGTTTATTGGTTGCCCTGAATGAATTGTTTACATGAGTCAAGACTTGATTTTTATGTTGGCAGTAACTGAATTATTGGAAGCAGCTACGTGATGTTCCTCAGTTCCCCAGCAGATGCCGTCTGTGCTGCGCTCAGTGCACGGGCTGCTGCGTCCGCAGGGCAGCGCTCTGGACAACAGCAGGAAAATATGTTTTGAACTGAAGGAGGTGTTCTGAAGGCTTCAAGAAGGAGTAAGCTGAGGACAGGACTGTAGGTCCAGGAGGCAGTGCAGAACTGGAAAACATCATGACCAGGAATTTGGATAGGAGAAAGAGGCACAGGGAAGATACTTTAGAATGAGCATGAGTAGAGTGGGAAAATAGAGGGGGAAAGGTGTAATAAACCTGGGCATAATGTTGAATCATGGAAGCACTCTGAAATAGTTTTGAATTACCATTAAAAGGTGAAAAACATGAAGTGCTGAAGTTCAATTTCTCTAGAAAAGGAAAATTGATGATGCTGTTTAATTGCTATGGGTAGAAATCAGACCATGAGGGTAAGAAACAGGCTGCAATAACCAAGGTCGTGAGACAAGAGGACTTCTAGGTAACAGGTGGTGAGGAAGGGTTGTTCTTCAGCCCTGGTGAGGCGTATCGGGAGTGTTGTGTCCAGTTTTGGGCTCCTCAGAATAAGAAGGACCTGGAGCTTCTGGAGCAGGTTCAGCAGAGGCCAACAAAGCTGATTAAGGGTCTGGAGCATCTCTCTTATAAGGAAAGGCTGAGGGAGCTGGGCCTGTTCAGCCTTGAGAAGAGACAACTGAGAAGGGATCTCATCACTGTCTATCAGCATCTGAAGGGAGGGTGTCAAGAGGACAGAGCCAGGCTCTGCTCAGTGGTCCTGAGCAATGGAACAAAAAGCAACAGGCAGAAACTGATGCACAGGAAGTGCATATCCTTATATTATATTATAATATAATCCTTATATTATATTCTGAATATAAGAAAGAACTTTACTGTGCTGGTGACTGAGCACTGGAACAGTTTGCCCAGAGAGGTTGTGGAGTCTCCCTCACTGGAGATATTCATAACCATCTGAACACAATCCTGTGCCATGTGGTCTGGCATGACCCTGCTTGAGCAGGGAAGTTGGACCAGATGACCCTCTGTGGTCCTTTCCAGTGATTCTGTGATTCAGCAGTAATCCCTGCTCTTAATGTTGCACACTTACATCTAAAAAGTCATCCGTTACACCTGTATGGTGATTAATAGATATACCTCATTGAAATAAAAAAAACAGAAATCTTTTTGTGTGCTAATGGTCTGATGAACTGTGCTGAAGCCTGCTGCCTGAGATTAACTTTATGACACTTCCTAGCAAGGAGATCTGTTTCTGAGGAATTTCACTTCTCAGTCTGAGGAATCAGAGCAGAAGTGAAATGCAGGAATAGCATTTGGAAGGCATTTGGAAAAGTTTGAGGCAATCCCTATGTTCCTAAACAAGCAGGAGACTGATGTCCATTTAAATTTTCCAAAAGCTAAGGGCATCCAGGCCAGATGTTCATACACTGGTAACAGCTAAGCAACATGAAAGCAAAATCAACTACCCATCTTTTAACTGTGGGATTGGTGTTTGAGGGCTCATAACATCACACAAAGATCTAAACTGAAGAGACCTCTAGGAGCCAGCCAGTTTGATGCCTTAGGATTTTAGCTTTTATATTTTTCATATATTTGTAATTCTGCAATTCTTCAGTGCATAACTCTAAACTCCATATACAGTGTTAGCTGCTGTTCTCCCATTTTGGTCAGACAAAGCTGTTCCTCTCGAGGCCTGAAACTCAAGGACACCTTACTCTCTCAGTCCCTGAAAAATGTAAACAAAAGTGAGTTGGAGGGGAACAATCTTGGGGTAAATTACTTCATTACCTGAATGTGTAAGTGAAGGATTAACCCCCAATATGCAAATGGACCAAACTTATAAAAGTATGAAAACCCATGACCCTGTCATCCATTTTTGGGTGTTGTCTCTGTGTGGGTTTCATTTGTCCTAAATGCACCTGAAGGCCCTTCAATAAATACACCCATTTTTTATTCTCTTAATTTTGTCAAGCCTCTGTTTTTAGGTAGTCCCAACAAGGCATCAAGTTCAATCCTCTGCTGAAAGCAGGGTAAAATTTGTGGCTACATCAAGTTACTCAGGGCCTTGTCCAGACAAGTCATAGTCACCAACCTGCTTATTCCAACGACAGTTGTAATTTAGGTCTTTGTATCTCATGGCCTGCTCTGGTTTTCACCTTCGCACATCACTGAAAATGTACCTACCAGCTGCCATTTCTCCCTCTAGCCAAGATCATTACTCCATAGCATTTTCCTTATGTAAGTCAAAGCATTTCCAAATACCTGAACCAAAGCAGTTTAGCTCCCAGAGATTTTGTGATTAATTGACAATCTAATTGTATTATATTAATTTGCAGAAAGAGTTTCTCCCTTAGAGATTTCAAAGAGTCTAATTGGGAAACCATACTTATAAATGTATTTATGACTTATATTGTCATCTACATTTACTAGGTAGCAGAGACTCCATAACTCAAGAACTCTGAGGTTTCCTGCAGCTTAATATGTAAACTCTGACTAACACATTTCCCATGGTTAGGGAATTTATTAGGTCTTATTCGCCCATGTGAAGTTTCTCTTGTCTTTTAAGAGGCTGAGGCTCAGCAGAGGTTCAGCATTAACAGACAAAACTTGTTTTGCAAGTTTTTTGAAACTTTTAGGAACTTAATATTTAGATGTCTATCCCTCTGCCAAGTTTGGCTAAGGTTACGGAAGAGTCTCACACACAGACCGCCTACATGGAAAACACATCCACACATGACTCAGTCTGAAGAGTCCTTCCAAAAGTACCTTAACTAACACTTCAGTGTGGTCTGCACCCATTTCTGTCTGACACTAGCAAGCTTCAGAACAGGCAGAAAAATCCATGTTCAGCATTTGCAGCATTTCCTACTGGTGTGTTTTAGTGGGGTGACCCTTTGTTCAGTATGTTGGCATTTTGGCTCTAACCTTTACTGCATTTCAAATTCTGGACCCAAAAATGGCACATTCTGACAGACAAATTTTAAGTACTGACACTTTTTAGTTAGATTGCATAGAAATTTGACTCAATGGAAGCTATTGAGGCTTATCTTGTCTCAGTTGGACACATATTCATCAAAGAAAACACGGAAAAAAGTCAACAACATAGCCTAAAGTTCCAGCTGAAACAAGCTGGGAGGTATTTTTAATTACTAAGTTTGGTGGTGTATTCAGGAGAGAAATCAAGTATAATCAGTAAGAATAAAATCAGTAAACAGTTCATCAGTTCTTAGAAAACATTTTAATGACCTTCCAGAACAGGGAGCCAGAACATTGTGGGCAGAATATAAACAGCATCTCTCTCATTCCAGGAATTCAATGCACTTTTTTTCGCTTCAAAAACTCTCAATATGATAGGCATTCAGAAGTTTTTCAGGCCACTTTTGTGGAATTGTGTCTATTCCATTGCTTCTTTTTTTTAATTTTGTTTTGTTCTTTTTAATGTTAGGGAAATTAAATATTCCTCCACAAATTTCTTAATTACAGCAAACAAACAGGTTCTTAGCCCTCTCTAATTTAATCACAATGCATGGAAAGTATCAATATAGGCTGTTTGGAATTCTTTTCATGTAAAATTTCTTTCCTGTGTAAAAGCATAAGTAATCAGCATAATTTAGTAGACTGCAGAGTATGACTGCAAAGAGAAACATCCAACACCTAATTCCAGTTGCCGGCTGAATGCAACGGGACATTGTCTAAATTCCTTGGGCATTCTGTTCCTCAGTTCACATCCTATGTGGCATGGGTGTAATAGCAACTTCACAGGGATATTTTGAGGCCTGGTTCACTCTAAACGGTAAAGTTTACTGAATCTGTAAACTGTATGACTGCAGTGCAGTTATACAAATGGTCTTAACAGTCTTTTCTGAAATACCTTTTCTCTTCATTTTGAAATTCCCATACAAAACTGCCAAACAGACTCTGGGCTTTATATTTAGGAAGCCTGTAATCATTCCATGAAGTTTAAGAAATCTGGCAGTGATCTGGAAAACTTAGGAGGTAATAAAAGGTTACCATGAGGAATGCAGAACTGCCTTGTATGGTAGTGGAGAGTAGAACCAGTACATATTTTGATAACACAGCACAGCTCTTGTCTTTGGGGTGGGCCTTGGTTGTATAGCTCTGCCTGCATCTGAAATGCATGGCAGTGTAAACATGACACAGAGGTTCTCTTAAACATTTGTAAATAGTTCAGCAATTTTGAGAAACGGGGTGGAGCCTGCAGATGGCTAAAGAAAGAAGCATTATTCTCATGCTTGCTGAACTCACTGTCCCAAGCCCAGTTCTGCTCTTAATGTAAACCACTGCCACTTGCCTTCAGGCACAGTTGTACAACGAGTGTCTGACCAGACTTGGAAGGCACACACTGTTCCAGAGAGGGCTGTGCTGCATCCAAACCTGACACAAACGTGATACCCCAAACTGAGGATTTCTTTCTACTTAGCAAGAAAAGATGCAGTATTGAGTATATTGTGGGTGGCTTGGAGGACATGCAACTTTTTTTACTGAAAACTAGTTCTGAAAACCAGAGCTCCTGAGGTATCATCTTGAGGCTGGGTTTTCTTTTTCTCACTGCTAACCACTTAGAGAAAGCCATTGCCTTTTCTAATTCTGTGGTTTAATTTTAAATTAGGATGGCAGAACTAATGTTTCTGGAACCTTCTGGAGTCAATTAATAATTTTTAAATAACTTGAAGATGAAAGGCAGTAAATGTTTCCTCCAGGTGAGTGTGTTTTCAACATTCCAGTTTCACTGAACTCAATATAGAAGTTTTCTTGGCCAGCAATACCTGGCTATTACACATAGGCCTTGAGGCTCTTGTTGTATGCTGCCACTCAGCTTCCCTGCTCCAAATCTCAGCTCAAGGTGTGGTATCTTGTATTTCAGAAACACCCTGATAGTGTTACTGCAGGTAAATTTTTCTTCTTAGTTCAGCCAACTGAACTTGTATACTGAGTTAACTGCAGTTATTTATTTACTTACCCGAAGACAACATTTAAATAAAAAACCAAATCAAATCAAATTTTAAAAAAATCAACATCCTTTAATCCAAAAATATCCCAGATGGTCTCATTAAGATTGCATGATTTTAAGTATTGTTTGCTATAGTAGCACTATACTAGTCTGCGCTACTAATCATTCAGAGAACATCTGTGGGGTGGGAGATCTCATTAGTGCAGGAAAAGGTTGCATCAGCAAATGCTTCATCTTTCAAATTGATAAAAACGGGTTCTACTGACAGAAGTCTGTGGAAAGGGAATAGGATGTGGAATTTTAGACTCCCAGGCTGGAGCCTGCCAGCATTCATCATACGTGGTGGTGCACAGGTCTCAGTCCCATTAGCAGAGGTAATAGGATGACAGAGCTCTTTGGGAGGGGTTCTCTAGGGACTCCAGTAACAGGACAGGAATTGGAAGCCTCTGAGGAATGTCAGAGTCCCACCCCATTAGCTAACCCACATCCTTCACTTTACATTCATAGTGATAGGGCTGACATCCACAACTGAGGCAACAGTAGATCTGCGTCATCTAATCTAGCAAATTACTTTCACAGGATTCCCCACATCTCATACAGTGGACAAGAAATTTGGAGGTATACTTTTTGTTCAAGCACAGTTCTTTTACACCAAGCCAGTGACATTGCCTCTTCTATTGCTAATAGTGACCCCTACAAGAAACCTGTCAGAGGGAAGGTACAGAATTGAGACCTGGCCAGCTGCCTGCTCATAACAACCTGCAGCAAATTCAGCTGACTGATAAAATCATAGAATGATCACAGTTGGAAGAGATTTTAAAGATTTTGCAGTCCAACCATTCACCCAGCACTACCACTGTAACCACTAAACCACTAAACCACATCACCCAGTGCCAGTTCCAGACACCTCTTAAACATCTCCAGGTACAGTGAGTCAAGTACCTCCCTGGGCAACTTATTCCAGTGCCTGACCACCCTAACAGTGATTTTTTTTTTTTCTAATATCTAATTTGAAACTCCCCTGTCTCAGCTTAAGGCCATTTCCTCTGGTCCTTTCACTGCAGGCACAGTAGAAGCAACTGGCCCCCACCTCATGACAGCCTCCTTTCAGGTAGTTGTAGAGGGTGATGAGCTCCTCCCTGAGCCTCCTCTTCTCAAGACTAAACAAACACAGCTCCCTCAGCCACTCCTCATAAAACACATTTTCTAGATCTTTCACCTTATTGCCCTTCACTGGACACAGTCCAGTGTCTCCATGACGTTTTTAAAGTGAGGTGCCCAAAACTGAACTTAGTACTCAAGATGTGGCATCACCAATGCTGAGTACAGGAGGAAAGTTCTCAGGTTTAGGAGGGGTTCTTTTCTTTTGGGATGCTGTGTTTTAACCCCAGCCCACAACCAAGCCCCACGCAGCTGCTCTCTCACTGCCCCACCAGTGGGACTGGGGATAAAATCAGAAGGGTAAAGCTGCAAAACTCATGGATTGAGATGGAGACAGTTTAATATGGAAAGCAAAAGCCGTCCATGCAAACAAAGCAAAACAAGGAATTAATTCACTGCTTCCCATGGGCAGGCAGGTGTTCAGCCACGCCCAGGAGAGCAGGGCCCTATCACACATAACAGTGACTTGGGAAGTCAAACACCATCACATCCCTCCTTCCCCCTTCATCCTCCCACTTTACATACTGAACATGATGTTATATGGAATATTGCTTTGGTCAGTTTGAATCAATTGTCCTGGCTGTGTCTCCTCCCAACCTCCCATGTATCCTAATCTTCTCACCAGCACTGCTCAGCAATAACAAAACCATCTCAATATTACCAGAACTGTTTTCAGCACAAATCCAAAGCACAGCCCCTCAGTCCCCTATACCTCAGTTCAAACCAGCACACGGGCTTAAATCAGAAAATGTTGTGGTGGAAGAATTTGCTTTAATAAGGACAAAAAGCAAAAAAGCCCATTGTCCAGAGCATCTGCATGCAGCTGACACTTTCTCTAGTGATAAAAAAAAAAGCTTTGTAGATGCTCATATTATCAGGACTGTACAGCAGCTTACTTTGAGCATAACATCGAGGCTGCACGCACTCTATGCCTGGAAAAGCAGCATGGGACAATCTATAGATAAGCAATGATGTAAAGTCTAGAGAATAATAATAGAAAACTGAATTGGAAAGAAGGCAAAAGTGACTTCTTTTGGAAAATGTTGCTTTTGGGTCTCCAAACCATCTCATAGTCCCCCAGACTGTGCTAGGTATTGTCTTAGAAGGAGCTATTAGAAGATCCATATTTTACCTTAGTAGCATATAAGAATAAGGTAACTTCTTTAGACTAATAGATGATGTTTCACATCAACAAATAGATCAAGGTAGCAATTTCTCTTCCTCTTTGTGCAAAAAATTGGTTCATCCTTCACAAAATTTCCTGGTTTTTTTTTCCTGAGCACATCTCTAGCACACTGACCAGTCAACATCTGCCAACTTAAGCAGATATTTCACTTCTCACCATGGGTGGGAGAGTGAAGATTTAGGCCACCATCTTAGACAAGACTTTTCTCAGAATGAAGCTATTTGCAGTAGAGCCTCACAAAATATGAGAGTCCATCTTGAATGGGCAGCAATGATAAACACGTATTGTGGCAACTAGAGTCAGAGAAGAAAATGAAAATTCCTGTCTTATATTAGCTGCAAATAAGCCAGTATGTAACAGTCTTCAAAATATGACATGTTTTCTTTTCTTTGTTTTGACTAGATTTGTAATAAGTCAAACAATATAATAAAAGTCAGAGCAGAGCTGCTAAAGCCAATCCTCTCTTTGGCCTAAAACAACAGTAATTAAGGCAAGAGAAGCATTTTACTCTTTCAGTAATTTTGGAAACTAAACTGGATGGCTAAATGAGTCAAAGCTTAATTTTCTCAATATTTGTCAGAAATTCAACATGTTTGTTTTTGCCGGATGATAATGTGCTATACTCACCATGTTCAAAGTCAAGGCATAGGACTGTTTAGTAGCTTCTATTTTATCTTTGTGATTTGCATACAAATAGGGTTTAGCCTCTCATACTCAAACTGCTACACTGTTAATGCAAGGCACTTATCTAGATTGCTGTGAAATAGTGCTGTAAAATATGATAAATACTGTGTGAAAAACATTTTTGTGTTGCTTAGACACAAGACTTCAGTGAAAGCAGGGTTTGCTTGCCAACTTGCAGGGGAGTTAAATGGGTTCAAAAAGGTGCTTTCTGTTCTTGCAATATCTAATTTTTCCATGTGTACTTTATACCTTGCCAGGAAACAACCAGGCAATAATGTTGCAATTAAATAGCAAAATAGGTAACATTGGAGGTTATGGGCAGCTAATGCTGATGTTCCCGCTGTCCCTTTGAATGTCTCTTCCTATTGACTGTAAAGGGAATCTGGATTCCTAAACTTGCATTTCCTTAATTGTACCTAAGGTATATGCCTAAAGTAAGCGCAGTATATCACTAAGTAAATGTAATAATTGTATGTTAAATCTATTCCCACTTCAGTGTCTGTGCTTTTCCCTTCTCCTGCCATTTTAAAATAACAAAAGAAAATAACTTTCAGATGCTTAGTGTTCAGCTGGATGTGAGATGTGCAAGCTCTTTTTCCTACACCTCCACTACCCTCTGGTAAAGGCAGAATAGACAAGTGGTAAACAAATCCATTCAAACCTGGTCCTCACATTTTAAAGCTGTAACTGCAAATAAGAACAATGATATTGATAGGAATTTCAAGTGCTAAACGCCATTAGAGATACAGTATTTAATCCTGCAAACTGATGAGCCCTCTTGGCCTGGTCCAGCAATACACTTAAAAAGATCTATGGCTTTTTATTTTACATAAGATTGCTATTAAATGCTTTGCTGCATTGGGTGAAAATAAATAATGGCAAGATAAGGTTCATGTCACCTAATTTTAGCCATTTAACAGTAAGATGTCAATCTGAAGCTAATCATCAAAACTCAGCCTGTTATTAAAGAGAGGAGGTAAAAGCATCTCCAGAGGGTGATTCTGTTTTAGACATTTATTTATGAATGACTAAATTTTACCCACTCATTCCTCTTTTTCTCAGTCTCTCTTGATGGTAGCACTTTAGCTTAGACTACACAACTGACTTTCTGAGAGTCAAAGTAATTGAGTTTAATTACGTACTAAGTTCTGCAGAATTTGTAGTGATTTCACATTTAATCTATGTATCAGCTCAAAATATTGATATCATTTTAATTCAAAGTTAAGGTCTGCATCCCTCTGTTATTGCATGTAAGCAGAAAGAGAAAATAAGTGCTACCAGCCTCTTGAAGTCTTCTTTTTTTTTTTTTTTTTATTACGCAAAGGTGAAATCACTTGGCCACCAAATTGTCAGAGAGAAATAATTTATTCTCTTCTTATCTGTTACTGAATCTGCAGATTGCTGTCACACCCACAGTGATAAATTTATACCTAGTTCTCTGATGGAAAGAATTCAGGCAGTGAGAAGTAACTGCCTGTTAGGAGTGGAGCTCTTATCTAGATGTGGTGTCGCAGCTAAAAATGAATTAATAATTTATTGAGAAAAAAAAAGCACAGCACTTCAGTTCTCACATGTTAAAAAGTTTTTTCAACAAGTGGATTACAACTGAAGCTAAAGATTATCAAAAGGCAGCCACACAGCATTGTGAAAAACTCTGTAGTTGAGGTTTGCCAAAGACTTCCTGTGTGGTCTTGAGAGCCTCTGAACGCTGATAAAAACTGTAAAAAAAAACCTGTGATAATATCTAATGTCTTTTTCTCTGGAAGTGCACTTAGTACTGAAAGGAAGAAATGGAAAATTTGATCATAAAAAACTAGAATGAGTAAAATGTGGGTAGAAGATGTGAACCTTTGCATGGTACCTGGCTTTATTTTAATTTCCACATAGTATCAGTAAAATAAAACATTTATCACAAGCCTGACACAACATATTTTTTAGTGCAGTGAAGGCACTTTAATGATATGTTCCCACAAGCTCAGGTTAACACATCTTTACTGTCTGTCAGTCAAATGGCAGTGGCTGGATGTGCCTGTGGTCCCAGCAAACAAATCTTCATGGGTGACTGCTAATAACCCAGTTTACTTCGTGGTTGCAACAGACCAGGAACACGCTTGGAGCAGTCAGTCACTGCCAGACCACTGAAAGCCAGGAATATCTTGCAATCAAGAAGGCAAATGGAATTAGAAATGGGAGCCTGAAGAGATATTGACTCTTTCACCAGTGGATTTTGGAGGGAAAAATGGTAAGATTTTCCCCTTTACTACATTTTTCTTTTTTTAGCTGGCAAATAATTATATTACAGTGTAAGTCTGATCTACAGTTTAATTAAAGTGCTGTGATTTTTTTCTCACAAATTTGGTCTATATTTCTACAAATCGTTGAAATTCACACATATTTCTTCTTAATAAATTATTACAGTGGGGCTTATTTAGCTTCCAAGCTGTTTACATCACCAGCAGGTCTTCCTTTTAATTACACAGAAATGCATTTTTTTTTTTAAAATCTATTGATGAGCCTTTGTTTTCAAGACCTGTATTTCTCATCTGATAGTTTATATATCTGATTTGAGCTTACATGGACACTTGACACTTCTTCATTTAAGACCTTTGAACTTTTCAATTTATTCATCGATGCAAATTTAAACATAATTTTCTTGTTGGAAGAAGTGACAAATTTGAAGTATACCCATCAAAAAACCATACTGTACTAATTCTAAAAGGTAATGCACTGCCCTGCAGTCTGGTTAGCCTGTATGGACCCAGAGAGGTCACTGGGGTTCCTTGTGAATGCAGGAGTCAGTGTAGGATGCAGGGCTGGGGCAGAAGTATCTGCTTGCTTTACCTAGAAAATGGATTTCAGATATTCCTGAGGGGGCTTTCAGGATCTACCCAGATGAATGTGTTCCATCTTGAAGATGGGTAATACTGATAACATACAGATGTTGTTTATTTGTAGAAGCCCATTTCTTAGATTTTAGAAATGTCAGGAGTATACTGAGGAAAAAAAATTTTCCAGTGTGGTGCAGCCTACCCTTGGTAACAAGGCATTCGGTCCCTTCCATGAGCTGCAGCACCAACCACTGACTCACAGAGAGTCTAAAGCAGCTAGAACCATGCAGAATTGCTTTATTTGCAGGGCCAAGAGACTCTGGGAAAAGGCATCTCTGGAAACTACTTAATAGCCACAAAGACCACATAACATCTAAGAAAACTTCCAACAGCTCATGGGTTAGATCTCCAGCTGGTGTCAGAACACACCCTCCATAACATTACAGCCTTGGGACAGTTGTAGTAGGTCACAACAAAACCCCATTTACACCAACATCCTGTCTCCAGCAGTGACCACAAGTCAGTGTCTAAGGAAGAGTGTGGGAACTAGGAAATCACAAGATATATCACAGAAATGCGTTCTCACCCTTGAGTAATTTTCAAATCAAAGTAAACTCTAAGAACAATATGGGTATGTTGTAGGCTTCAGACTGGTTTTGTTGGGTGTTTTTTAATTTGGTACTATTTACTGATTTCTTACCTGTGGGCTTGTCCAGCTTCCTTTTGATACTCTGTAAACTTTTAGCATTCACAGCACCCTGTGGCCAGCAGTTCCCAAGCTGTACTATTTAATGAAGAACAATAACTGGGCTGTTTCTCATCTCTGTCCCTTAACCTAGAGACAAAAACATGGACAATTGTGGCAGTCCATTGAGATTTTTCACAGTGATACTCATTAAGATAGTACTAGACTTTCCAACTGTTTTATCACTGTTGAGCACTGCTTTCTTTTTTTTTTTTCACTGATGCCACTTGTGTCCCCTCCCAAGGAGTAGCTGGGGTCAGTTTCCAGCTCTCCCGCAGGCTACCTCTGTGCCCTCTTGGGCTGTGACCTTATCTGTATAACCAAGTGTTGAAAGCACTGGCAGATTAATCCCTTAAGCTCAATTTCCACATTCTTAACAATAGTTTCCTTCCCCCACCCTTTGCTTATCTTGTATATGTATGCAGAATGGTTCTCTGGAAGTGAGGCTGCTTTTTTCTTAGGACACAGAGACCCCAAATCCAGAGGAAGGACAAATAAACTTTTAGGTTGACTTTAAAATTGTAATATTTAAATGAAAAAGAAAAACAATCCGTCTTTTTCTTTCTGTTCTGCATCTGGTTATGAACTCTTAAGGTCTTTCTTCATGTTATGCAGATTAGAATATTTTTTTATTAAGCAGTAGTAGAGCCTCTCATGGCACAAAAAAACAGGGGAAAAGAAGGCTTGAAGAACACTAAAAATCTTGAAAGCCATAATCAAATCATGAATATCACTAACTTCAATCACTATCTTTACACAAATACAAAGTGCATTATTTTTACTGTTTTATTTTTGACAGTTGCTGGTCTCTGGATTATTATGTTTCTGAGGAAAACAAACTGGAAAAATAAAGCGCACTTGTGTGTCTGCAAGTAATTCTCTCCTTGTTGTATTCATGGTCATTTTACTGCAAGATAGCTCACACTATGAAATTCAAGAACATTTGCTTTGGGAGTATTTCAGGTGAAGCCACACTAAAATTGTACTAACAGTGGTGTGTCAAGGTATTATCAGGGTCAGAGTAAAGAATCTTGCAATGTGCCGTAAGTACATTCTTCAATATGAGCACTTCCTTATGTCTTCTCTTAAGTCAATAACTCTGAGAATGAAATGGGGTGTATTCAGAGTTTCATTGACTTCCAACAGAAATGGAATCAATCTTCTTCCATGTCAAATTATGCACCTCTGAATTCAGACCAACAAACATGGTTTCCATCATTTTATCTTTCCCTTAATAGATGAAAAAAGAGTGGTGAAAGAGCTCTCAAGATACCACTGACTCACCTTCCAGTGAAACCGTTCCCCACAGGTGATTGTTTGTCCTGTCTGCAGATCCCAGTGAGGAAGAACCTGGAGCATCCCTTGGTCATCTGATGTCACTCACTGACCATACACTGCTAAGCAAAGCATACTGTTTGCTGAAAAACACTCTCAATTTGGTAATTTGGTAAGTGAGATCTGCTAATTAAGGAAGATCTTTCTTAATAAAGAAATTGTTCATGGGAGGTCTTATTGCAATGCCTCTGACCTGTCTAAACTAATTGGGCAGTCATGCTTTATTTATACCTAACACAGACTTTTTCCCATCTCAAACTTGAAGACTTTTAATACCCTAGAAAGTGCTGATTTAAAAGAAGTGCGGATTACCTTGCAATGTACCTTTTCAAATATGTAGCTTGAGGAACCAGTGTTTTTCTATCTTTTCTTCTAGCATATCCTTACTTAGGCGAGACTCTTAATAAACCAGCACATTTATAACCTTCACAGTGTGGCAGCACAGAAATGCAGTGAGGACAAGGAGCTCATGGGTGCAATGTTCAGAGCCCTGCTGGTGCCAGGGAGGCCAGTGGCCCCTTCATGGTAAGGGCTTACCACGTACTGCCAGCCCACCCTGCAGAGCCCCCCTGCAGCTTCCCTCTGCACCAAGGTTTTTCATGGCATGTGAAACATTTTGCTGGCTAAATGCAGAAGGGAAAAACGTTTAGAAATAGCCAGCTTACAAAACTATATAACAAATGCAGTTGTAGTGAGGAATAATGTTTGTTGGCATTCCCTGAACATATTGCAGATCATTTACAGGTCTCAGCAAAATTCCTACAGAGCGCCAGGCCCAGGGAGTGAATTACTGTGCTTCATGCTGGTGAAGCCATTTTCTTTAAACAAAATACAGAGTTTAGGAACTGCATGAACTTTCCAAATGGCGTTTTCTCCTTATCTGGATAATGAGCAGTTAAGAATTAATAATTTCTTGTTAGTTACTCTTAGCTTTTTCTAATTTCTTTCAGCTCCAATGTCATTGAGAAATTTCTAAATTAATTTCAGGTCTGTTACTCAAGTTGCTGTCCTTGAGTTCCTTACCATAGTCCCTGACTGCCATCTGAGTTTTTTTTCTTATAATTTGCATGAGATATGTCTGTAATCTGGAAGGATGCACTCTATCCAATAGCCAGGCATGTTGCAAAAGCCTCTTGTTATTTTTGTCCAGCTTAGCAGTTACTCGAGGAACTTTCAGTGCCTCAATATTAAATGGTTATCTAGGTATCTGTCAAAAGGGAACATTGTTTCCTGACTGATTCTAAAGCGTATGGATTCTACTTTATTTGTTATAAATAGCTTATTTCTGCTTATGTAACAGAGTTCCTCAGACCAACTGGAATAATAGTGTGGCATGCAGCTACAGTCCGAGAAGCTAGCCAACCAGAGCATGATTCTTTATCATAGTTTTGCATTGTTCTGCTAACTGCATGATGCCAAAAAATAATAATAATAAAGAGAAATCCTTTGTTCCCTTTCATTAACCTAGAAGGTCACAAAACAGACAGTTCCTTCTTGATTACACTAAATAAATAAAAGTCTGATTCATAGAGGGGAAACAATCATCTGCCAACTGCCAAACCCTATAAAGGGTAAATCTGTTTTTACTTTGTGAGCCAGATTGATGAGTCACTGAGGCTATGACTAATACCAGCAAGAATTAAAATGTACCCAAAAATATAACCTCCCTTTGTACTAAACAAGGGTACCTCAGCAGCAGACTCTGCTCCAACAAGTTTTGATGGGGAGTAGGGACCACCCCACTATTTGCTCTCCAGATCCAGGGGCCCTCCCTACCACAGCTACTGACATACATTTGCTTTATTCACAGGCGTAAACTCAGCAAGGGAGTTGAATAATTAGGTTCTTCATTTGGGAGATCAGCCACTATGGAAATAAACGCCCACCTCTCGTCCCTCCTCCCTGCCCTGGGCGAGCTGCCTTCAGAACATGCCATAACCAGAGGTTGCTCCCAGAGCCCAGTGACATGCACTTGGATGCAGACAGGAGGCTTCTCAATAGGAAAACACAAGCAGACTGGTCCAGAGAAGGACAAAGATAAAGATCAGGGGGATTTTTTGGATCTTCTTGTGAAGCATACTCTCCAAGAGGCTGGAGAAAGTGGGATGAAATGAACTGGTCGCTTAGTATTTTGAAAATTATGCAAGAAAAGTGTTAAAACAATGGCAAAAGAATTTAAAGGGTCTGTTTATTCAATTCATTCCTTTAAATGGGTGAATTTGCAAGTCCATTACAGTCACTGACAAAAATTCCTGTTTATGGTAACTGTGCCAGAATTTCACCAACTGCTCTTATCCCCTAAATGCATGTTTTAGTAACTCATCAAAACTAATGCTGTAAGACTTTTGCTTTTAAGTTCAGCTCTTTCCACTGAGACACATCACAACCTAACAGAAACTGTCTTCAAAGAGATAAGGTAAATCTTTGTCATTCCTTAATTCAGATACATTTTGTTCCAAAAATTAACTCCAGCATCCTCAGCCATTCATGATCAGGGTCCATGGATAATCATTAGAAATTACACAAAACAAGAGTCACCTAAAGTGAACTAAAATGAAATGAGGAAAAAATAACTCTCGCCTATGGATGCCAGTAATTGCCAATTCTCAGGTAAACATCTATATTGTCAGCCTGGCATTTGGGACCCTTTGCAGCAAGGCCTAGACTGGATCTGAGCCCCTACATTTGGGTGTTGTTTACTAAAAGTAAAAACTAGAGTATCACCATATATTAAATCTCTAGTTTCCTGA
The DNA here is from genome assembly GCF_041296385.1 of Aphelocoma coerulescens. Lineage (NCBI taxonomy): Eukaryota > Metazoa > Chordata > Aves > Passeriformes > Corvidae > Aphelocoma > Aphelocoma coerulescens. The sequence goes on along the minus strand of NC_091014.1, from coordinate 26,101,988 downwards.
TTAGAAATCATTTTGGTGAGGATGTCCCAATGAGAAAAAAAGAAAAAAATGTACTGTACTCAAACACTGAATCATTAACAGGGAAGAATACACACTTATTTTAGGCCTTACATGAATCTAAACAGCAGAATAGCTTCAACTTGTACCAGACTGGAAGAGCTGCAATTGAGACTCAAAGATGGTTAGAGCAGGTATTTTTATGTTCTCTACTGCACTGTAATTGAATGCTGTAACCTTTGGAGAGCAAGGCTACCAGTGCTGAACTGGAAAACAGTACCCTATTTTTATTGAATTTTATTTCATTTTATTTAAAAATAAATTATTAAATTATTCATTTTTCTAATCCAACAAAGTGTTTGCTTTTATTTAAATATTTTAAATTAATTTTATTTTTATTACCATTTAAAGCATGAGCCTGTTAAAAATAGTGGGGGCTTATGATTAAATTTTTTAATTCAGCCTTTAGAAAAATAATATTTGCACAGCTCCATACATTTGGTAGATTTGTCTTGAGACACTTTTCTAGAGAACCCAGAGACTTAATATTAAAGCTACGTTATATTTTTTTAATGCTTTGATCTTTAGAGTAATGGGAATGGGGTTAACAAGTAGATAATTCCACCTTTTTACTATGATTTCAATCTTTCACAGTTATTTCAATCTTTCGTGGTTATTGTAACAATGACAGTTGCATATGTAGTAGAATATAAAGAAATATGCAAAAAGGCACAGAAACATATTTGGCCTATGCAGTCACAAAAAAGTAGGGAAGGTTCAGATACCAAGCCCACCTGTCTTGCCAGCATCAGTTTAGATATAAATACCTATTTTTTTCCTGGTGGTTCCATCAGAACAAATTAGTGTATATCCCTTGGGAGAGCAGGGTTATAAACTGCACTCATATTCCTGTCTAGGAAGCCTCTGAATAATACATGTAATTTGTGACTCATATGCCAAGAATCCCAATTCAATGTATCTATCAGCAGTACTAAGTGTTTTAATTTTTTTAATAAATGAATGAAATGCTATAAATCAGTCATTTAACAGTTATAAGATTCTCAAAAGGACAAAAAGATTATATATTTATAAACCCTGTAAAAATGGAGGAGGAAAGTCAGTGAACTGGCGTGGAGTCTATTTGAAAATCCTTCCCTAACCTTGTGCAAGTAGCTAATTTTTCTGTACCTCAGTTTTCCAGACATGATAAGCTCATAATCATTCTCTGCCTTGGAGAAGTGTTGTGATGACAAACCATGTTTATTTGAGTGGTTTACACATACAATGATGAAGGCAGCCATAAAAATAAGTAGGCAGATAAAAGTGATTCACTGGCTGAAATAAAATCATGTTTGTGAAATTAATTTCAAATTTCATCTTCTTTGCTGTATATAGAGACCTATGGCATGGGAAATAAAACGTGGGTTTACTGCTGAGGTGCTGACCTGCAAAGAAATAGTTGACATCTTTTTCTGGTTTCCATTATTTTGTTCATCTTTCTCTCTTGATCTCAATCGCTTGACCTAATTTTTTCATTTCTGTTTGGAAATTTCAAAATTTTTTCCACTTCATCCCCTCCTCCCTAATTAAATATCTGGACAGATGTGTGGGGACAGGCTGTTTAGAGAGCTGGGTGACAGAGCAGGATGGAGCACGACAAGGCCGTGAGTCTTTAAAGGAGCAGGGCTGTGCCCCAGACTCAGTGTGTTTGCAGAAGCAGGATGACAGATGCATAGAGGAATCTGAATTGAGCTTAGAAAAGACCTAGGAGTGTGGAGAGATAAAGCCCAAAATTCCAGCAACAGAGAAGGTTCTGTCCAGTCTTGCAGCTTTGTGTGAATGGTGACATACTTCTATGTTATTTACAGTGAGGAATAAAGTATAGGGTTCAGAACTTTTTTGGCTACTATTTGTTTCATGTATCAGAAGCCTCTAAAGTGCTGCACTGTAAATCCAGACAGTGCACAAGGCTGGAGGGCTTCAAGCTCTGTGCTGAACTTGGCACCTGAATAACACTTCTGAGTTTCTGTGGCTGAGAAGCTCCCAGCTTCCACCAAGAAGAAGCAAACAGGAGGCAATGAATACAACCAATATCTAAATGAGAAGAGCAGGAGAGCACTGTGGATCAAGGGCAGCTGAGGAGTGATCTCTGTACATCAGCCTAAAGATTAATACAAGCAACTTAATGGTTTCTTTCAAGCAAGCTTAAGAAGGTTACTGCAGCAGATACAAAGGAAAAAGAAAAATCAAGCAAATGGGGACACATACAAGCAAAAAAAAAAAAAAAAAAAGCAAAGAAAACAACAAAAAAACCCAAACAAAAAATCTCACACTGAAATCATGCCAAACAATAATTTAGCTAGAATAGTCTTCTGTCTGCAGAACAACTGTAAATTTCTCCTCTGTGTGTGTGACACAACAAGTCCCCAAAAACCTTAATAAAACCCAATAATCAGAGAGGAGAGCTTTGAGTAACATGCACTGGTGGTAACAGTATAAAATGCACAGCTAGCACTGAACTGATTGATTGCTTGATGGCACACGGTTTTGTCCAAGCCAAGAGAGGCTGTAAAGGTGACAAGCTGTTATGTTCTTCAAGCTTTGTGCAGGGGTGGCATAGAGACTTTGAGAACTGCCTCCAAGACAGAGAGAGGGCAAGGTGCAGGGAGAGGCAGCAACAGTACTGCTATTGTGTGTGTAGCAGCCAAAGCTGATGAGAAAAGTGCTGTCTTAGCATTCTGTGAATATCTCCCACGAAGTTACCAGCTCTCCCTACACTCTGGTCTCACTTAGGAAAAGGAAAAAGCCAGCATAAAAGTTTCTTTCTCTTGGTGCTTTTGTTTCACCCTTGCCTTTGAACAGTATGTTGAGACAAGATGATTCTTTTGGGATGCTTAGAAAATGAGATAGGGACAGAAAGGGAAAAATACAGCATGGCATATCATATTCCTGGCTTAAGCAAATGAAATGGAAACAGGGACATTAGCTTTCTCAATTGTTCTGTATCATGAAGTTGTGAAATTGAAATGGAAATGAAAAGAAAGGTAACAAAATGGAGAGTTGTCACACCTTAGTTGAAGGCTCTAACAAGAGAGAAAAGCTGTATGTCCTTAATGTGTGTTTTAAAAAATTAAATGCAAAGACTCTTTTATGAGAAAAGCAGGTTCCTACAAATGCAGTGAACAACACAGAGATCAGCGTGATGCCAGACTGAATCAAACTACTTGTATAAGCAGCCATTAGATGTGATTTATTTTTTGTACCATAACAATAGTGGGATGAAAGTTAAGGAACATTTAGAGTAAGAACAGAGCTGTAGGTGAAGAGAGTGGAAAAGAAAATGGAGTATTCAAAGCACAGTCTACATGTGAGAAAACAAGAGAACTGGAAACATATCACAAGGGCTCATTTGAATGGACACTTCCAGAGGCATAATGCTGAAAACCCAAAGGAGACAACTCACCACACCAAGGGAAAAAAAAAAAAAAGAGCAGAGGTTTCTGAGTTGAAATTTCCATGTCCAGTACTCTTTTATTGTATGGCAGGAAAAAAAGACTGATTAATAAGGTTCAGATTAGGACCTGACACAAGGAGAGGGCAGTGGCAAGGAAAGAAAAAGGAAATCATAAAGCAAAGAGAAGGACCAGCAACAGCAGTGCTGAAGTACTAACAGTTTGCCTTGAGCAATATTCAAGAGAAGAAAAGAAAGTGCAATTGATTAAAGCCAACTTTGAATAATATGACAGCAAGGCCAATTACTAATGGAATAAAATAAGCTTACATACTTCTGTTTTTATTGCTATTTTCAATTGGGCTGACTCCCACCAAGTATATTTTTCTACATGATATTGGGTTTTTCCAGATTTAATCCATAATATAATTTTAAAATCCAGATTATAGTAGCAGAGGGAGAAGAGCAGAAAGAAGATCAGATCCTGAGCATATTTCTGCTTTTCATTCTGACAAGCACTTTTAAGAACGAAAACAAGCTCTGAACAAGGGCAAACTACTGCTGGGGGAAGAAGCTGGATGACAGGCTTGTGCAGGGGAAGCATTGGCGTTGATTACTGGAGCCATGTGTGTTCAAAAACCATGTCTGTACAGCAGAATTAGCCAGGATGAGAGAGGTGAGCAAGTGATTAGGGTGTGACATAGCAGCAAAGGCCAGAAGAGGCTTCTTTTAGAACAGTTGCACACGTTAGAGAAAACTGGCCCCTCTTGTTTCTCACTTACTTCAGGATAATGGGATTTTTCATGCATTCTTTGCAACCAAACCGGATTACCGTTAGGAGGTACCTGACTTTCCAAAGGCAGTGACCTGGACAGGTCTCTAAACACATAAAATCTGGAGCAATAAAAATCTATTGGCCCAAATGCTGCATGTAATGCTGCAAAACACTGCATAAATATATGAGAAAACAATCTACATAGAATTTATGCTCTGCAAAGAACATCTTTCAATTACATGTGTTCAGTTTTAACAATATCATGCCAGTTTTGAAGACTTATGTACAGTTTATAAATTCAGTGGTGAGTGCTCAGCCTCTGCCCACTGTAAACCATGGGCCAATATCAGGGAAATAATCTGGAGTTCCTGATTAATGGGAATCATGTTTCAATTTTTTTTTTTTCATTTGTGTAAGCCACTGGTACATGTGTGTGTAACTGCTGCCAAATAACAGAGGATGTGAGCCTGGAAAAATTATCAATTTATCAGCTCTTCAGTGTAAGGAATAAAAATTTCAGTCTTTAATTGAAAAAGACATGGGCTTATTTGCTGATGCTAACCAAGGTAAAATTCATACAGGCCTGTCTGAAATCTAGTGTTCTCTTTGCAGAGAACGACAAATCACTGGAGATGGATTATACATGAAAAGCCAGAGCCTTCACCCTATTATGAAGAGTATTCTGAGGAATGAGCCTTGCCAGAAGCACTTCACAGAAATCTTGCCCAGCTGAAAAATGACACTGACAGCCCTTTGCCACTCTTTGAAGAACTTTGTTCTTTATGTGTTTTATTTCAACAACCTCTGAATGTGAATAAAGCCATAGACAGGCAGTCTGAGGCATACAATCGCCCACATATTGTATGGAGAAGAGCAAAATTAGGTGCTGATCAAAAAAAGGCAACATAGAGAGTGGAAGTAAATATTCTGCAAAGGAAGGACACTGCAGTGTGGGAATCCCAGCAATAGCTTTTATTCTTTGCCTTCATCTTCAAGCTACTATTTGATTTTTGGTGGAGGAAATCTTTCCCCCAGTCTCACCATGTGCTTTTTGTTCTGTTTAAGAACAAGAGAGATTCAAACCTTGGCAAAGAAGCACAAGAAAGGAAAGTGCAAGAGCTTAGACAACAATGAAAACTTTTATTCTAGGACAAGAAATAAAACAGGCTCAACTGCTTTGGTATTTGTTGTAAAACTCTGGCCTACGTATTTTTCCTATTAGTCCATCTGGCAGCCTTCAGTAACTGTTCCTACACCTTGACTCAGCCAGCAAGGGTGAGTCAGCGACCCACAGAGCAGGAACACGAGTGAGGAGCTGAGCGCGTACCAAGTGCACTTGCAGCCAGAACTGAACTGAAACCAGGCAGAAAAGAAGAGCTGTTCACCTAACATGGTGTTCTCATTTCAACTAATTTAAACATCCCTGTGGGAGAAGCTCTACCTGTGAGTCAGCAAAAAGCCATAAGCACAGTTCGCTGAAGAAGTCCCATTTAAGTAACAACTGAAAAATATACATAGGTGCTAGAAAATAATATGAGTGATGGTGGAAATTCTGTGGTTGGGGACCACAAGAAGAAATGGAGAAGAATGGATTTGTTCTCCCAACTGATGTATGGGTTATAAGCCAGCAGCCAGCAGAGCCAGCCTTGGGATCATTGAGGGTCCAAGCTGCTGGTTGGACTAAATCCTGAGCTGTCTTGTCTAGTCTCTGGCCAGTGGAGGGACAGTCATAAACAAAATTTCTTTCAGCTCTATCTCAGCTGAAAGTCAGCAAGTGAGCTCAGCTGGTGATGTGCATTCCCTGCATTGTGTCTGACCATGGTTATTTGGTAAATTGTGTGTTAATCAGATCATGTCCTCCATGAGAACCAGCTGTTGCAGCTTCATTGCTGCCACTTGCACCAGCTTGGGATTTAGCACTCACAAGGTACCACTACATCCAGAATTTTTAATAATCACCCCAGAAGGAATTTCAATAGAATTATAAAAATTCCATGAGATGATGAAAATTAATCGCAAGAGCCAGGTGTTGATGTATATTTCTTGTGGAGAGATGCATTGTTTCTTGCCAGGTGCCATAGTACACTACATCCTCTACTAGACTGTCCTCTAGATTGCAACATATATATTAAAATAATAGCTTAATTCATGGCAGAGAAATACAACCAAAAGGGACAAATAATAACAGAGGCAGCTGAATTAAGCTGGGTGCACCTCCCACCCAAACCCCACCTCAAGGACACTGAGTGGAGATGGAGAGGACAAAAGAGACAGCCTGTGCCCTAAGCGGATCTATAAATCCTGGTCACACCAGAGGAGAGATAATATTTCTACTTTATCACCAAAGGGACTTGGGTTTTTGAGAGATAAATATTTTTTAAAGCTACAAAAGGGCAAATCCTGCAACATTTTCATTTTCCTATTTTTCATTAAATCTCCTCCACTTTCTGATCACATTCCAGATGAACAGAAACACGAAGATATTAGTAAACATTATTTTAAACCAAAATGCAATTTCCTCTCATGTCAAAATGAAAGATAATCTGTGTAACTTCAGGGGTTTGGAGGTTTTTCTATCAGAAAATGTCTTTTTCTCGCATTAGCTAATTCAAGAGAACCTTCTAAGTAGTCCTCCAGAGACACTAGTTCCCTTTTATTGCATTAATCTGTCTTTTATGGCTTTGCTCTCATGAAAGATTAATAGCTGCAAAGGTCAAGGGCCATTGTGAACATTTAGTCTGACCTGCATAGCATAGGCTATCAAATTTTACCCAGTAATTCTTGCACTGAATCCCATTAATCGGAGATAAAGCATCATATATCTTTTAGTAAGAAGTGTCTACTTGATTTAAGGGCAGAAAATTATGAGAAGCCTGCTCCAGAAATTTTTTCCATGGTTTATTTACCCTGAACTGCAAATTTTCACTAGAGCTGATTAAGATTTTTTCAATGAAATATTTTACACTGGAGAAATGTGGGTATTATCAAAGGAGTGTAGTCCTTGAGCTTTACCGCACCATTTTAATTCCACAAAGAAAAAAAAAAAGAGAAACATCAGGACAGCTGGGGAACCAGGCTACTCGTGCTACCTGTGTAGTGCTAGGCAGTGGCAATGCCTCTTGTGATGTCTCAGCCAGGTCAGATGTTCTCAGACACATTAAGCCTGGTCTAAGACACTAACCCCATCCTCATCAGGTGCATTTTCCCAAATACCAGCAAAACCCTACAATTTCTCTCGGGCCTGTGGTCCTACTTAAAAGTGCCATAAATCCTATTTCTGCCTCCTGTGTTTGGAATATGGCTGTGGCCTCAGGAAACTCATCCATTGCTTTCAAATAAACCAAAATAAATTAATCTGGCAGAAGGTTATAGGCTCATAGGGGAAATCTGTTCACTTTCTGGAGAAGGGTTTGATCTCAGCCTGTCAACAGATCGAAGACAGAGAGCCTCTGGTGATGTACAGCCTGAGCTACACAGATTAGTTTGACCTGCAGAACAGAATAACACACAGACACTGAAGTGATGATACAATGGTCATGGGTTTGGATTACTTTATATCCTTTCCAAAAAGATTCCCCTTCCCATAGACTGAAATTCAGTAACAGGAATATTTCAGAGTGGCTCTGACGTGGTTTTCTAACTGATTTCTTCCCTCTATAATATAAACCACAGGCTTCTAGATGTAAGAAGCTGAAAGTCTCAAAGGAAACTATTTTTCCAACAGATAATTTAGTTTCTAAAGGCTGATGTTTCAAAAAAATAAAAGATGCTTTTGCATCAAATCATTTTCCAAAAAATTAGCATAATTTCCTATTTCAAAATAGTATATTTTGTTCACATATTTTTAAGATTTTAAATTTTGTAAGTAAATTTTTCTACTTAGTCAATAATATGAAATACTTTTTCAAAGAAATATACCAAGCAGCTTTGCACTAAAACATTCTTTTCTTGAAAATGTTTAAAATTTCTAGTTTATGCAACAATGTCAAAGTTCCAAATATTACAATCACAATTTCTGACCTCACTATGACTATATTTATATATTGCAGCAGAAACTGGACAACATAAATCTCACAAACTGTATCACTGTGGTAGAGGAAATTGGAAGTCATTTCCTCATTTTCTTGCTCAGAGACTTTTTGGACAGGCATGAGAACACAAGCACACTCTCCACCTCTCCTCACTGTA